>NC_133760.1:48587471-48887471 GCF_036562045.2 Rhinolophus sinicus | reverse complement strand
ACGTATCAGTGCAGACACCACAACAGAGCAGAGGCTCTGAACACTTGTTTCCATGGCGTTCTCCCTGCCCATCTCTGCACAGACGGTGGCCCCGAAGGGCTACTGGCTGCAAGCTCCTTCTGCAGCTCCCGTCTCTGCAACCCGTGCTGGCTCCTTATTCTATAGTCAGACCAAGAAGGACTTCCGAGTCCCAGCACCCTTCCCCACTCACCCCTGGCCTAGGCCACTGGGCATGACCAGACAATGTCCCACAGGGCCACTTGTTCTGACTACAACGTAGGGCCCCGTGGTGTCCACACCGAAAGGGAGCTCCCTGGAGAGATAGATCCCGCCAGCCGACTTGGCGGCTCCAGGCCGACCAAAGGGCGATGTGGGAAACAGAGCTTGTCCCCAGGCAGCTGTGCAGGTGGACACAGGATTGTGTGCAGGCAGGGCAGGGCCGGGGCTCAGGGAGGAAGGGGAGACAGCGCCCAGGAGGAAATGCCGGTGCTTTTACAAGAGGATTCCCTCAGTACAAGGAGCTCCATGAAAACGCACCCTTCTCCCTCCTCTTCTCTCATTTCTAGTCCACACTTTGAAAAATAAAATTACAGTTTGTGTTGGGGACGGGGGTGGGGGAAGGAGGGAGGGTTAGGGTACGGGTCGGCGACTCCTTTGTGTCTAAATGACATCGTCCCCAGAAGGCTGTCCCCATCTGAAGTCCTCACCCACATGGCTCCCTGCATTTCTGTGAAAACGTAAACAAATACAATAAAAAGGCAGAAAGCTGGCACAGTGAGAGCTCGGGGTCAGGCAAGCCTGCGAAGGTGGAGCCAGTTACAGACAAACGCGGGGGCCGCTCCCACAAGGCCACGCAGCTCCCTGCCCCGCGTGAGGATGCTCTGGGGAGAAAGATTCAATTCCATAAATACGATCTTCAAGGGCCGTTTTGTGAGCAGTCGGATGCTGGGTGTCCTTTCTTTTTCCCTTTCACCAAAATGAATAAAAAGTTTATGTGCAGTGTGGCGCTTAGGTATTGGTTTTGTTAATTTCTTAAAACAAATGGGCTCCCCAGTAAACCCCAAACTTGGGCAGGCACATTAAGCTAGCAGTGGGGAGGCAATCTGAGCGTGATTATCCTGTGAGAGAATTCCCAGAACTTCATCCAAACTGTGATTTGTTCTGTTATAAAAGGCCCATAAAACCCAGCCTAGAAATTCCTGCAGGAAACTCGGGTGTTCACGTAGCTGCGATTACTCTCTCGTGGTTAAGAAAAGATGTGAAGGACAGGACACCAGGGCACAAGGGACAGCTGGAGGTGTGGCCGAGTGACAAACCCGGGGGCGGTGACACTGGCGGCCCTGAAGGCCTCTGGGACTCGGAGGTGCTCCTCTCGGGCTGGGTGGGATGAGGGCCTGGAGGACACACAGCAGGCCGGTGCCCAGGATGGCGGGCAGGGAGCCTGGTGGCCGGTCGGAGCCCCCAGGACGGGGTTCACGGGATGCCGAGCTGCCTCTCTCCTCCCTGCAGAAGCAGTGGCCGCGCCTGCTTTTCACATACACTGTCCCCTCCCGGCTGCATCACTCACGCACACCCACACCACGTGTCCCAGTTGCGGCCCTCCGTCCCGTCCAGGTCCCCAACCCCACTGCTGCTTGGCCCTACCTGCTCCTCTGTGGCCCTTCCCAGCTGGCTTGGGCCACTGCTTTCCTGCAGCTCCATCTTCTAAGTGGTGGTCTTTAAACCCAGTCCCCTTGGATAACACCTTGGCCCTCCCCCGGCTGTCCAGTCATAGACAAGGAAGCTGAGTGAGGCCCAGTGCAGCAGGGACACCAATCGGGGAGGAAAGCCACTGTCCTGATCCCCGGTCTTCTTTGGGGAAACTGTCATCCTGAGAGTCCCCAGCCAGGCCACAGGGGACTTCTGCCCTACCTCACACACTGGCCACCACACCTGAAAAGAAGGGCTTCAGGGCACAAGCCCCAAAGGCCATCTGCATTGTAAGGAAGAGCCTGGGGTTCGCGGAGGGCAGTCTGCCTTCCAGGGGCGTGTCACCTCCTAGGCTCTCTGGGCCTCCAGCTCCACAGGGGGCTTCAGGGCAGGGGGCCTCCTGCCACACCTGCACTGGCTTCCTCTCCAACAGCAGGTGACCCAGCAGCCATGCAGCTCACCTCCCATATGAACCTGGGCCTCTGGCTGCCACCTCGTGCTGCAGGCCGCCCACCAGGGTGCAGGCTGCCCGGGGGCAGCAGGCCGGTCTGTCTCCTCCCAGCACACAGTGGGTGCTGACAGATGCTGAGCAGACAAAGCAATGGCCTAAGAACATTCTGTGGAGTTGGCCCTTGCCCCTGGACACCATATGTTGAACGTCCTGGTTCATCCATTCCCCGTCCTCTGGCTTGTTTTCCCTCAGGGAGCAGCAGCCGCCTGACCTGCAGCCAATGAAGACTGCTGCTGCCTAGCTGACCTCCAGGGCTGCGATGGTGCTGGCGGGGGTCCTCACTTGGGGACATCCCCCCACACACCTCTCTCCTTCCGTCCCTCTCTGTATTCTGCTAGCTCCCTCCCTTCCTTCCTCTCTCTTTTTCTCTCTCCCCACTACCCAGCCCCTCAGAACTTGAAACAACATTTTGAGGGGTCACCATGGCAGCTAAGGGTGACCGTGCAAACACTCGGTACAGATCTGTGTGAGCCCCAGAACGCCTGTGCAGGTCAGAGATGACAAATGACAAAGCCCCGAAGGTGTGTAATCCATTTATTGATTTCCAGCCATCCCTCCCTCTTGTTCTGTGGGCCTCTAGGGAGAGAGAGTCACCGATTTTTAGGGCTGAGATTGTGCAGGGAAGATACAGGTTTCCTACTGGCCAGACATCTGAGGCTGCTTGGCCAAAATATGGAGCCCATTACAGGGAATGGGGTTCACGTTTCTGGTGGAGACAAATAACCTCACTCGGGCTGATGGCCTGGGTATCTGTGTCACTGGGACAGGCCACCAGCAGCAGACACCCCCTTTTCCTGGCCGCTGGTGCACCAGGGTGAGGAGCATGGAACGGTAAAAGGAAAATACTAATATTTAATAGGGACTGAGGGTTTGCTGTATGCTGGGGACCTTTTGTCAACCCACTCACATTTCCTAACTCATTTAATCCCCGTGGCTCCAGTTCAAAGTGGAGTTGTGCCTCTAGCCCCTCCGACACGTCACTTGACTCCTCTGAGCCTCAGTTTTCTCATCTGCGACATAGAGACAACTTCACGTTCTCCCATTTGGCCTAAGTAAAGAAAAACACTGCTTTACAAGTGCAAACTGTTTGAGCTATTCATCCAGAAACAGCTCCAGGAAGGACATGGAAAAATCAGTCCTAGGAACAAAGAGGTACGGGAAGGAAAGTTTGAGATTCTAAATTGGAGGGAGTGGACAGTTTTTGTTCTTTTTTTCCCTAAAGGGCCAGAGAGTAAACATTTTAGGCTCTGTGGGTTTCTGCTGCAATTCCTCTACTCTGCAGACCAGGGACAACAGTCAAGGGACGGGTGTATCTGTGTCCCCACAACAGTTTATTTATAGGAACAGGTCGGACTGGGCCACAGGCCAGAGTTCACCACACTCTGCTGAAACCAACACGTCACCTGAGCCCTAATGTCAGGAGCTCCTGGAAAGTGGTTCTGAGACGTAGAAATCAATTATTGTCACCTTCCCCCTTGCTCTTTTATGTTAGGGGTGTATAAGCAAAATCAAGTTACACTAATCGAGACGTCTGAACTCTGAGTAATGGCAGCGCTCGCGTTCACACGAGTGGGTTAGCCTGGGGTTCAGTCTTAACACGGAGACTTCATGAAACCGAGGCTCTGGCACGGTTACCGGATTATAATCGACAAAAGAAACAGGAGCAACGGATGAATGGTAGCACGAGCGATCAATGTCCCCCGAAGCACGTGCAGGGTGACTGTGACAGTCCCTCCTTTCTGAGGCTCCTCTGACAGCCCAGTGTCCCCCACCGCAGGCGCCGGGATGCCTCGTGCCAGTGGGGTGACGGTGCCATGTTTCAGAGTTACTCAGAGCCCGACTGGCCCTGTTCCCATGATACATTTTCCTAACCTCAAGATAAAGCTCCATGCATCTCTTTACCCTTTAAACAAAAAAGCTATTGTAATGGCATGTAGTCTGAGGCATGGTCTGAATGCCAAAACCTGCACACGCACCGCTAAACTGTTTAAGTATGGAAGAAGTAGTGTCTAATAGCATCAGGAAATTGAAATTTAAAAATTTTTCTCACTCACTTATTTGATGAGAACTGGGGATGCTGACAGGTGAAGCAGAAAGCCATTTTTCAAGTTAAATGCCAAGTGGTTATATAGCATAATATTCAGTCAAAATTAACCAGCTCACTGCTGCACTGACACCGCGTGTTTAATGCCGACTGTTCCTGCAAAGAAAACGGCAGGCCTTTGGGAGAGCCCACAAAAGGGGAAAGAAACTGTTACTAATATTCCATGACTTAGTGGGCGCCCCGACTCTCTGAATGGGAAAAATGGACTGGCAGCCACGCTGACACCTGCAGACAGCACGCGAAGCTGAAATCGCTCTGCCTCCCGTGCCCCCCTGTGTCCTCTAAGCCAAACTCCAGAATGTCTGGGTTCATCTGGGCTTCGGGCAGACTCTCACCATCAAATCCTTTAGAAAGAAACTCGCAGACCCCTGCCTGCAGGCCGAGGCTCCAGGGACACGGGGGGGTGTGTGGGGGGGGTGTCTGAGCTGATTTCCCCGTGACTGCAAAGGACGCCCCCACCCTCCAGACAGCAAGAGATGCCTATGAGAGGGCGGGGGGAGGCCAGGCAGCAGAGTCCAAACAGGAACTTGGGAAGCCCAATGGGGGCAGCTGGAAGAAAGGGCAAAGTCCGCCCCTTGCTGGCCATTCTCGCCTCTCTTTCTGGACTCACGTTCCTGGTGAGCACTTGCTACGGCTTCAGCTAACAGCCCAGGAAGCACAGCGCTCAGATTCTAGCTGCACACAGAGCAGACCACGGGGCCCTCCAAGCTCCCAGAGCCAGAGGGCCCCTCCTCCCTCCTGCAAAGGTGGGGACGTTCCCTGGTCAAGTGCAATGGCTAGTGGTAGCTCATGAGTGTCCCCGGACTTGCCAGGAACAGGGGACAGCCAGGTTCATTAGGTGTCGGTTGGATTCTTCCTGCCAGAAAGATGTCCCAGAAACATTTCATTTCTCCAGCTTGTCATCTCCCCATGGGGTGTTCCTGGGCCTCTCAGAACCACTCGAAAGGACAGGAAGAGAGAGGCTATTGGGGTCCCCAGGCATCCCAGAAGCAGGTCTACAAAGGGACATGGTTGCCTCCAGTGGTGGTCCCTGTTGGTGGATGGGCCGGCCTAGTATCCTGAGCCATTGGTTCCGAGTCTCAAGTGCCTGCTTTGAAAATAACTGACATCCAAAATAATTTCTAAAAAATGAAACAAACTAAGGAAAACCAGTTTTTCTATTAATGCCTAGTTTTGAAAACTTGGATAATACAAAAACAATTTAAGTAAGTTAAGAAATATACTGCTTCTAATCCTACCACCTACCAACTAGCGTTCACCCACAGGTCTATTTCTCTCAGTCTTTTTTTTGTGTACGCACGTGTGTGTGTGTGTGTGTGTGTGTGTGTGTGTGTGAGAGAGAGAGAGAGAGAGAGAGAGACAGAGACAGAGACAGAGACAGAGACAGAGACAGAGACAGAAAAGGTTTGGGGGAAAGGGCATTCTTTTTCACTGAATTTAAAATTAGTACATTGCACATATCATTAAAGTTATTTCCAGACAGGTTTCAAATCCATAATGTCAGAATCTATTGGCCTATCTATTAGTGTTGACTCTATAGGTTTCTGATTTTGTTGGGGTCGCTGTTTGGCTTCACTCAGAATGGACCAGAGCTGACTAGGACCGTTTGGAGCCAGACCCTGTGTCCCCACCCTCAACCTGGATGCTGTGGAAATGCACGGCCAGACGAATCTTGGCTGCAGCCTCCTGGCCACTGAAAGACGCTTAGCAGCAGCCCTGGCCACCACCCACCAGACGCCAGCAGCACCTCTCACTTATGACAAACAAAAATGGTTCCAGAAACAGCCAAAGGTCTCTGGACGGCAAAATCAGCCCTGGCTGAGAACCACTGAGCTGGAGAAATTTAATTCCAAGGAAAAGTCAGCTAATTCTTCCCACATCAGCCCTTGCGTGTGACAGGTAGGTCCCCGTACATGCCGAAGTGCCACTGTCTACGAAATGAGCCCCTCAGCCCTGCACACAGACCTCTGTGCTCTGTACTCATCACTTAGGGACGGTTGTCACTCCATTCCTTGTCTTGTCCTCCCGTTTGAGCCGTGACTCTGGGGGCAGGGGCTTCTGACCCATGTCTTTGTCTTGGGCGTAGTACCGCGTTAGCACAGAGCAGGCTAAGTTGAAAGAAAGAATGAATATAAAAGGAGACCAAGACATACATGCACACAGGCACACACACATGACACATGTGTGTACAAATACACCTGTGCGTGCTCACACGTGCACCGACAGTCCCCCGTGGAAGAAAGCAGGTGCTACCAACTGCAGAAGCATCCGTTGCGTTGGACGACACCGTGATTTCTGACAGTGGAACTTGTGTGTTAGGCTCTGAGAAGTTCCTAAATCTGCACAGAGAGCAGCTGGGAGTCAGGAGCTGTATTGTGCAGTGAGGTAAGAAGGGTCCTCAGGGCTGTCTGAGGAGTGGCCCTTCCTCTACAGCTTTAAGGACAATTACTGCCTCATGAACACATGCCATTTATGGTAAATCCTGCTATTTGGGGAGGAACAAATGCATATTCCATACTAAATATAATAACAACACAAACCTTTAATAAATAATTATAATTGTTGATAAATATTTAAACAATGAATCTAAAATCCTGAAGAATTGCAGATGGCAAGGAGGGCAGCTCTGACTTGGAAAGCACTGACGACAGGTCCTGACACACAGGCTTTTAGGCTTTAGGACAGGCAGGAGGATGGAGACTGGGGCCTCTTTCAAAAATCATGGTGAGAGCTGAGTGCCCGTCCCAGGGCCATTAAGTAAAGGAACTACCGAGCGTGGCATAGATCAAAGGGTCCGGCTTGCCACTTTCTGACTCTGCAGGATACACACAGCACTGAGCCAGCAGTGCCCACCCACCCACCACCCACCTCAGTGATTCCCAGAACGTGCCAGGAGGGTCAGCTGTGTTTTGAGAACTGCTGTGTACCAGGGCTGGTGCCGAATGTCCTAGGAGGCCTCTCCCTGTTTGCCCCAACCTTCGATGATTTGAGAACTATCGTTATCCCTTCAATTACCCCTTCAATTACAGGTGACAAAATCGAGACTCAGAGATGTGAAACAAGGCCACCCCAGGCTACCTACCACTGAGAGCCCAGTTTGCCTCCTTGTCAGGAAGTGCACACCTCCCCCATGGCCGGCCTGGATGGAAGGGGACCCCTGCCTGGGTACCTTAGGCAGGTGCAAAGTTCACCATCTCCCCCAGTGAGGGGCCGTCGTGCTCATGATGCCACATTCCCAGCGTCCATCACCATCACATCCATCTCCTAATTCCAGCCAATGAAACATGAGTGGACGTCTGTCAATGAGCATGGTGCTTGGGGAAAATGTCCTCTGTCCCAAAAGAGTGCCTAAATGACACTTTCTCCTTGTTCCTCTGGATTGTAATGTCTGGAGCTGCAACAGCCACCTCAAGTACAAGCGGAGGCAACCCTAGGGGGACAGGGATACTGAGGACAGAGAGGAGAAGGGTGAGGCCACCTGGGCCACTGGCGGCCATTGAGGCCACCTCCAGGAGACACCTGACTCTGGGTCCCTTGGTGTTTACGGCAGCTGGAGGCAGGATATTCTATTACTTGAAGCCACAGGCCTCCTAACTGACCTAGGCGCATACCCAAGGGACAGTTATAGTGGCATATGTGCAAGTGACAATTGAGGAATGATGCTTGACTGGACAGCACTCCCAGTGGGGTCAAACTGGCCCTGGACAGCCCTGACTGCCCGCCTCCTGAAGCATGGCCTCTCTCTCATCCTGTGTCACATGTGCAGCTGGCAATTGGCCGAGTCCAGGTCCCGGTGGGAGGTACTGATTGGTAAGAAAGCAATAGAGCCCAGCCCCTAGTTTCAGTGATTGGTTCAAGAATGGTCTTGTGTCCCCTTTGAGGCCAATGAGATGTGAAAAGAGGTTTTCACAGCACCCCTGAAAAAGGGACTGTCTCACTCTTCTAGGACAGAAGCTGTCGTCAAGCTCCAGTGGTGTCCCAAGGTTCATTTACTAAAATACCATTTTCTTTAAGAAATGTCAGTGGCTGTCCACTGAGTGACACTACAGCCTAGTCACATGGCACGTAAAGGCCTTTACTGTCTGTGCAGCCCCTGGTTCCACAGCTTGCCGCCCCCCCCGTTCTGCCCACTGCCTTTTTCAGACCACCTTACCTCTCTCCAGATATCTCAGTTCCACCACCTCTCAGGCCCACCTGAGTCTCCATGATTCCTGGCCCAGGACAAGGCCCCTGCACGAGCTCCCAAGGCCCCTGCCAACCGCAAACACCCACTGCTGCCTAGGGTCACCTGTGTCCACATGTGGGCCTGGCTTCTCTCTCCATCCAGCTCTCACACTCCCAGAGACAGAAGGCCAGGTTTCCTGCTCCCACCCGCGACACTTACCTGAGAGAGATGTCGACAG
Organism: Rhinolophus sinicus; assembly: GCF_036562045.2. NCBI lineage: Eukaryota > Metazoa > Chordata > Mammalia > Chiroptera > Rhinolophidae > Rhinolophus > Rhinolophus sinicus. Next base: position 48,878,764 of record NC_133760.1, on the reverse strand, counting down.
GTGTTGCCATCATCCTATGGGGAACCAGGCACATACAGGTGGCAACCCCATCCAAGTGGCCTCGGGGGCCATGACTCAGCTCCCTTGGCCTGGGGAGAGTCTGGGGCAGTGCTGGCACTGCTGACACGCGCTGCGCTAGGTGACGACAGAGCAGATAGCCCACTGCCAGGTGGGTCTTAGCAAGTCAGAAAAACCCTTGTTGATCAGCCCAGAAGCCCTAAGGAGTTTTCCAACTTCAGCCCCTTATTTTATAGGCAAGTAAACGGTTCCAGAGGGATGCGACCTCCCCAAGGTCACAGAGGTAAGTAATGGGAGAGCTGGCCCAGAAGCCAGGTCTCCTCACCCCTGGCAGACAGTCTCTGTTGCCACGCCTCCTCTGATCAATTATCAGTTTCAGTCTACTTCTGCCCAATTAGGAGTTTTTCAAAACGGATTCTTCAAGTTTTTCGTAGGCCTGACATGAAGACAGGGTTCTGTGGTCAGATAAATTGGAAAAATGATGAACCAAAAATTAAATTGATTTATTGATTCAGAGCATCTCAGAGCTTTCAGTGTGTTAATCCAGGGCGGCAGTACCGTGTGTAGCATTTCCCAAATTTAATTGGTCATGGAATTCTTTCTCGTCCATCATCCAACACAATGTCTACAGTCATGAGTGGACTGGGGCTCATAACTGGGGAAATGGGAGCCAAGTGACATTTTCAGTGAATGAAGGCTCATCATTTCCCTTTTGAAAGCCCAACGTCCACGTGACCACAGGTCTTTCCACACCGGGCAGAAGAGCCCGCCACCCCCAGGAAGCAGGGGGCTGGTATGCGTGGCGAATGCTACGTTTTCACTTGTTGAGAGCGTCGCGAGAGGGGCATTCTATTGGGAGTGGCTGTTTCCTGTTTCTCGAAATTTTAAATGAAATTTTAATTTTCGAAAGTTAATATTTAAATCTTAAAAAGCGTCATCTCTAATTACCCCTCACGTGTGGCCATCAGAGCCGTCGAACGCCTGGTGTGCGTCTCACCAGTTCAAGATGGGCCCTTGCAAGCCTCCTGACGGGTCCCTCCGGAGCCATTGGGGACAGAATAGCACAAAGGGGACTACAGTTGTGCAGTGGACCCATCAGATAAACCCCCTGGCTGGCTATGGCTGAAGTTCTCCTAAGGAAAGGCATTATCATTACTGCGTCTTACCACATATTTCCAATTGAGTTATCACAAGGGTATTACAAAAAAAATCATAGGAGTTGGCAGTAGCTCAGTAAATAAAACCAGCATTTTCATTGCTCCAGGGTAACAGGTCGATCATTATCAAGAAGGGTTTTGATATATTTTTTAATTAAGTGGTGACTGTGTTGATCGATTTCACTGATAATCAAGTAATCCCGTCCTCTTTCCCCAAAACTGGCTTCCCGGATGGGACTGTCACTCGGTGGTGGAAGTTCGGGGACCTAACCACCCACCTGTGTGGCCTTAGGAAGGTGGCTCCCCTCGCTGCACCGCAGACGCCCACGCTGTGAGGGGTGGGGAGGAGCCAGCAGGGCAGTGTTACGATGTGAACGCATGATATTGTTTTCCCAGAAACATTCTTACACAATAGAAAACGGCAGTGTCATCATTCACTTCTGAGAAACCTCCAGTGCTCGGCACGGGCCAGCGTACCCCTCCTGAAGGGCCTGCTGTGGGCCCCCACCCGCCGCCACTCACTGGGGGGCCTCCTGAAGTCTGATTCCTGGTTTGCAGAGTGGACGGCGGTTTCCGGTTGCCCTGTCACACCACCCATCCTGACTTATAGACGCAGTGACCCTGAAGCCCAGCACAGCTGACATGGTCAGAGCCCCCTTCAGACTTCCTCAGCCTGTCACGCCACCTTTGAAGGTGGCCCCGTGGCTGAGCTTGCAGCCCTAGCGCAGGCAGTCTCAGCTGACACCTGGCTCCCCGTATGAGGTAAGGGACCAAGACACGCTGTGTGGGCCCATTTCATGGGCGGGGAAGTTAAGGCACCAGGAGGCTAACAGTAGTATCTGCCTTGCGGGGTGTAGTGACAACGAGAGCTTACAGCTCAGACAAAGTACTTAAAGTAGGTGCGGCAGGTGGAAACACACACCCCTGATGGGTAACCGCCTAACATGCTTCCTAAAGTCATCCATTCAGACCAGTGACGCACACAGTGGGGACATTAGTGACACTCAGGGCGGCCCTGTGCACTGCACTCTGCTGTCCTGCCCGCACTCCCCCACCTTCCACAGCCCGCACTGCAGGTGCACGGACCCCCACGCACCTCCTGTCCCAGCCAACCTCGCTGCCCTCCAGGGTGAAACATGCTCCCCTCTTGCTCTGTTGGCTCTGAAGGGTGCTATGTGAATTCCAAGTGAATTCCTCCATGAAAAGTAAAGTAGAGGTTGGTATTGTTCCTTGGATGCTGACATTATTTAGAGAAGTGACCATAGGAGGGCCAGTGGTAGCATCCATCTAAGCTTCTAACTCGCGAGTGTGCTGTCAGAAAGGCAGTCGTCACTGCTGGGCTGTGCCCAGAGCTGGCGCCAGTGCCCGGCCCCTTGTTCACAGCTAGCCTCTCCCTGGGATTGGCCCCTCCCAGTGGACGGGTCCCAGCAATGGCCAGTCAACGTGGGCTAAAAAGGTTGGGCCCCCTCGCCTGGACTTGAACAGCTCAGAAGGTCCTCCCAGTCCCAGGGCACCCGTGGGACCAGCTGAGGTGTCAGCCGTGAGGCAATGCGGTGGGCTTCTCTCTCTGCCCCTCCTGCCCTCCTCACTTCCCCACAGGGGTCTCCCCACTAAGCCTTCTGCTTGTAACTCTTCCCAGGGAACCCAGCCTGAGACAGAGGCTCAGCTACAAAGACTCTTCCAGAATGCTGTCGGAGCAGGTAGCTGGAGCAACGGGATGAGGAGGTGGGAGGCCTGAGCATGGCCTGGCACAGGGGCCCCAGAGAGTAGGCTGGCATGTGCCCTGCCTGCCGGGAGATGTCAGTCCCAAAGGCCTGCAGAGACCCACACTTAGGGGAGCAAGGGCTCCCCTCACCTCCCTGAGCCTGGGTCTGACAACCCTGGAGGCCCCTGTGTGCCTACCCTTCCCAACTGCCTGCTGTTTCCATTTCCTGCCCTTTGTCAGGACACAACCCTGCTGTCCTCACACAGCCAGGAGCAGAGCTTTGGTCTTTCCCTGGGTTGCTGAAGAGGAAATGGAAGGCGAGGGGAACGAGGACGTGGGCAGGACACCCAGCTGTCTGAGCTTCATGGGCTGGTCCCACTTAAACTCACCTATTTTGTTATTAGGTTCTGGACACTTGAGGAGCTTTCTAGAAAGCGTAAGATCCATCATAATTCTAAGAGGAAGTGGACCTTCCCTGAATTGCAGAGAATGGTCTCAAAGAAGCGCAGAGGCAGCGTGGCCAGGGTCAGGGGTCTGAGGTCACAGGCACACAGCAGCTCGCTATAGGAAAGCCTGTGCAGAGGAGGCTTTGCTGCGGTCTCTCACCCCCAGGCTTCCTCCTCCACGTAGGAGGCTTAAATGACAAGAAAGGAAGATCCTCCATATCAGACGCTGGCACTATTTATGTCAGAGTTAAGTGGCATTTCTGACCTCTATCCAGTAGAGACCAGGAGCAGCCCCTCCAGCTGTGACAACCCAAAATGTCTCCAGATGTTGTCCGATGTCCCCTGGGGGCAACCCCACTTAGGAACTCCAGACGCCCCTGTTCTTGGGGAGGTGGCCAGGGAGGCTCTTTGGGGTTAATACGATAGTCTATCATTTAAAGAGCAGGTTCCCAGCCATTCAGAATTGGACTGCGTTTGGGTGCTTGAAGACGCAATTAATTTAAATGAGGTCTTAAGGGAGGACCCTAACCCAACATGAGTGGTTCCTTATCAGGAAGAAATCAGCACGCAGACACACAGAGGGATGAGCATGTGACAACGTAGGGGGAGGAAGCCATCTGTAACCGAGGACAGAGGCTCAGAGGGACAGTCTCACCGACACTGGTCTCAGAAGCCACCTCCAGCCAGGCAGGCAACACCGTGGGGGTTTAAGCCGCCCCATGTGCGGCCGCTGTCATGCAGTCCCGCGAGCGCACCACGCCACGCCACAGGCCTGGCCAGATGAGTCCCATGTCAGGATTCCGCCATCACCCATGGGTGCGGGCAGGAAGCCTGCACTGCCCCTCCCACAGAGCCCTCGTATTTGCCAACAGCACTTGGTGGGGCCCGACAGGGACGCTTTCCGCTGAGAGAAACTGTCGGCTTCTTCCCTATGATGGGTATAAAGGAGGCAGTGCCCGCTTTGACCACAGGGCTTTCGTTCTTCCGGGATTGGCTCTTATTTCGCTGGCTTTGTCACCAGCCTGATCCTTTAACCTCCCCTGATGCTTACTGAAGGTCGTGGAAACTTACACGGGTGGAACTAAAACACTCGGTCAGAAATGTTTAACCACTGATTTCATATATGTGTGCGGTCATGGCTCCCCTACTTTGGGGACAGTGGGACAAACCTCCATTCAGCCACATGGGTGCAGAGCTGTGGCCGAAGTAACTCGCTCTCCTGCAGAAACATCCCACAGAGGTGGCCTGGTGGCTGCCCACTTTGCTCGCATGCCCCGCGATGTCACTTGCTATAACCTCAGCCGTACACTCCTCTAGAGGTGACCGCTACCCTCCCACCAGAAAGTGCTGAGCTCCTGCCACACACGGACGCCCTCCGACCAGCCCTCCTCTCCAGTGTCGCTCACCGTGCACGGTCTCTGTAAGTGGCTTCCCGAAGGCCAGCAGAAGCAACACCCACTGCAACGTCACCTAACTCCGATTTTCTGACAATGTGCTATTTTTGCACGTGATGTAGTTCAGGTGTTGTGGCTTGGACTTTTAATTAAAAACCAGGCACATGAACTCGCCAGGATTTATCGTGCATGGAAAACAGAAAGGGCCATAGGCTTGTACACTGTCTGTTCTAGACAAGATGTATCCTGCTGATACAAGCAGTCGATGAAGAGAGACCCTGAAATTCTTCACGGTCCTGTATGGGAATTGTCAAACTGCTGGAATGTTCTGACTGCCCATGAGTGGGCCTCGACACGGTCTAGCTAGACTCAAAATGTTCAGTTTCTTTGGACGGTAGCACTAGCCTTATGCAGTTGTGAAGTCCCACAAAAGAATATTTATTTTATCTTGTCAGAAAAGGGAGTCATAAAAGAATGGCAAATGCCCGTGTTTATCAGGTTGTCTCTGCAAACTGATTGTCACTGGAGACATCACTTCTTTTTCTCTCTCTCCCTTCCCTTCCAGAGAAAATGAAATGTTTCGTTGCTCTCAACAAAGATACCAAGAACCTTAAGATATCAGCCCATCTTCCCATCAGTACTATGTTAGTGATAAACAATGTTTTATGCCCTATAATTAAGGGACAGGTAATGAGCAATTATGTAGATCATGAATTAATTATATTTAAAACAGAGGCCATTACAATCAATATTCACCACATTTCAACTGCGTTCTGGAATTAATAAATCTAATTAAAACTTTCAGCTGGCACTGATCTGTTTATACCACCTTTCAGAAGAACCACAACTAATAGCTGTCTGGGAATCCCACAGTGCACGTGCTCCGGGTTTGGGGATGTGGGGCCGTCCTCTTTGCCAGGAAAGCTGATCAGGACCAGTGTGTGGCGGATGACTTCCGCTCTCACAAGCTGCCAACCTGGAGGACAGTTCAGGCGTGGCTGTCGCGGGTGCTGGCGCCTGGTCCTTCTGGTGTGAAACTCAGAGCAGCTGTCTGGGAGGGCGGTTGGGCAGAGGGACATTGGCTGGTGGCTTTGGAGGCGTGGCCCTGCCCAGCACCTGCTTGGTGAAGATCCGCCTCCCCCACCTTCAGTTGTCAGAGTGGGGCAGACATGCTTCTCCCCACCAGTGTGGCTCACGGCGCGTCCTGGCCAATCAAATAACCACACTTCTCTGGCCACAGCACCGGGCTCAGACGTGGGCCTATGGGTGAATCAGAGCCGAGGAACCCCAGGGATTTTGCTGTGACTTTTGGGAACAAAGCTCTCTTGGCTTGGAGCTTTTGTCAATGCCTGGCACCACGGGAGCAGGGCTGAGCGGGAGGAGGCCCCGAGCGGTGCCACCGCCTGCGCCCCTGAGTCTAGCCCGCCTGAAGCCAATGAGAAGATGCTCTTTCCACATGAGCCTCTCAGAAGGATCTCTGGTCATTTGCACAGTATCTGATAAGGTGATTCCCTTGCTTGACTGACTCACTGCTTCCATAGAGTTATTTTACTAAGTCACCCTTAAATAAAAACCCCAGCCAAAATGAGGGACCAAGGGTGACAGAGAGCAGGTGGTGAGGCAAGGAAAAAGACTAGTCTCGCTTTGAAATGAGACATCTGTGGGTTAATGTCTGCTTTCATTAAGCACATATCAAAGCACATTTTCAGTTCATGGGAGGTACACCTCTGAAAATACTGATGTTATATAAAACCTGAGCTATGGCTGCGGGGTTTCTCTGTCCCGCTCTTCACACAGTCCTGACAACAAAGGACAACGTGGGTCAGTGAAAGTCTTAGAGTCCCTTGAAAAGAAGTGCCTCTGTCTACTTGACGTGGTCGGCGAGAGGATATTTTCCAAGTACCCGTCTGTGGGACAGGGGGTGTCCTAAGCGAACTGGCCCTTTTGTTCAACCTATTTTGGGTGCAGCAACTTGGTATTTACAAAACACATGTATACCCATTATCGTGTAGGCCCTCACATCAGGAGGGGTGGACTCACCCATTACACCCTCCATCCGCTCCCTGAGCAGGTGTTTGCTGGGGACCTGCTAGGCTCACGGTCAAGGAGAGACGTGGACATGAGCTGAGAGCCAAGAGACAGGGCCCCCCTTCCGTGACTGCAGACGCTGTGCGTCTAGGAGGGGCTGACATCCATGGCTGTCAGACTCTAACCACCACCTCGTGACTCCATTTGAGACGAAAGTGAAAGACACGCCCCATTGCAGCCCGTCCCACAACTGCTCCCACCCCTCCCTTCTCCAATACCCAGTGTCACTGCCACTGCTCGGGGTTTCGCCTCCAGGGCCCCTTAGCTGCACAGGCTCCTTCAGAAACCTGACACGGGCCTTGAGAGTGTGACCATGTGGTCACGGGCTTTTGAGGATTTTACGATTTCTGCCGCCATCGGTGGAGAACACTTTGACACCCCTGTGCCCTAAGTCCTCTTGTAGAGGTTGCAGTGAGTGGCCCTGGGCAGCTCTGGGGTCTGGCTAAGGAAGCCGAGTGCAGACACATTCACCGAGCTTAGAGGGATATTTTCATGCGTGTCCTGTTCCTCCCGGGTGTAGCTGTACAGTCGCCATGCTGATGGCTGGTAGGAATCACATGGGTGGAGAAGACTCCTCTTGCCTTCTGCACCAACCTACCCCACACGAGCCATGGGACGGCAGGGCCTGCGGAGACGTGTGTAGTCCAGTGGCCCCTACACAAGACATGTGTGGACTGTGAAGGCTTCACAAGGCTGAGGACTTTGGAGACAAAGCTCTTCTGTGGAAATTCTTCCAGTCGTCAGACACGTAAAATCATTCACCTGGGATGAGTTATTCTTGATTGCTAGTCAAAACGGAAGTCCTCTCCCATCAGCAATATGTTTAACATAAAGTGATTAGAAATAGACCACACTTCTTTTTCCTTCTTGATGAGGAATCAGAAAAACAGAATGCACAAGACTTCATATGTTTGTCAGGCACAGATCTGTAGCATGACGTCACTCAGCAGAGTCATCTATGTGTGAATATGCATGTTTTATTCATGTGCGAGGGGGACCCTCTAAGCTCACCTGAGAGACGACATTATAAAGTTGTTGATCAAAGAGGATGCAGACCAAAAAATGGTAGGAGAAAAAGTGTGCTGTGCGCTTGTGTCAGAATGTTAATAAAAATTAATTGACTAATAAAATATTCTGTTTTCTGAAATATTTGTGGCATTTTTCAGCTTTTTCAAACATATTTTTAGGTGATTTCTTTTCTCCTTCTAAGTACTCATTTCTAATCCAAATTGTGTGTGTGTGGTGTGCTCTTAAAGGCAGCCTCCCAAACCGCATCAGCTCACACCAAACCTGCATCCAGGCCCAGATGGACCCTCACTCCCACACTAAATTCTAGTGAAGGCCTCCAGGGCTGTGTCTGATGCTACGGAGATATAAAGACAAGGGAGGGCACAAAGAACACAGTGGCCCTTGTACCTGGTAAAGCTTTTTTGTTTTGTTTTTTTGTTTTTTATTGGTTTCAGGTGTACAAAATGAGGAGTGATCAAACAATACAGTGAATGTCTAAATAAAAAAAAAATATTGCAGCAAAAGGCACATTGCCCTTATTCCCCTCAGAATACTCCCCCTCACTTAGAACACACTTGTCCCATCATTCTTGGCACTTTCTAAAGCAGTTCTGGAGTCCTCTTTCGTGAGTGTCTTTAGTTGCGCTGTCGTGGCCGCCTCGATGTCCTGAATCATTTTGACTTTGGGGAAGAGCCAGAAGTCACATGGTGCCAGATCTGGTGAAAAAAGTGGATGAGGACACACTGCAATGTTTTTATTTGACAGAAGAAATTGCCATAAACCAGAAGTGATGTGTGACACGGAGTGTTGTCATGATGGAGGATGATTTACCACACACTGTAAAACACACCTTCTCTCAACTGTAGCTCACACCCGACTGACTGCACTGAAAAAGGTGAAACTTGTCACACACTGTTACTAAGGTTTGACGCGCCACTTCCCATATTGAAGATCCCTGCCTTTTCATTGGATGGCACTCAGCAGCAGCATTCACGGTATTTTGTGATCACAACAGAAAGGTTCTGTGTCACACACATCACTTCTGGTACAGCAATTTCTGTCAAATAAAAACACTATTGTGTGTCCTCATCCACCTTATTCACTGGATCTGGTACCATGTGGCTTCTGGCTCTTCCCCAAAGTCAAAATGACCATGAAAAGTAAATGTTTTGAATTGATTCAGGACATCGAGGCAGCTACAGTGCAACTAAAGACACTCAGGAAAGAGGACTCCAGAACTGCTTCAGAAAGTGGCAAGAACAATGGGATAAGTGTGTTTGAAGCGAGGGGGTTAATGGCAATGTGTCTTTTACTGTAATAACTTTTTTTTAAATTTAAACATTCACTGTAGTTTTTGATCACACCGCGTATAATTGAGAAGATAAGACTTACAGAAAAAAAATCAGGGAAAGACAGAGACAATTGCCAGGTAGAAAAGTGCAGCTAAATGCTATTGGAGGAGGTGAAAGTAATATCTATATGTCTGTCTCTGTCTCTATCTCTATGGTGTCTTTCCCTCTATCTCGACCTCTGTCTCTGTCTCCATTTCCACTTCCATCTCCATCTCTGTTTCTGTCTCCATCTCTACCTCCACCTCTACCTCCAGCTCTGTCCATATCACAGGTGTGAACACTTTAGCCATATATTGAAAGATCAGTATTGATGCTGGATGGTCCCTATGTTGGGTGGTCCGCCCGTCCACCTGCTTTCTGGAAGCCCCGCCTTCTCTCGCTCTGTAGTCTCACTGAGAAGACAGATCACCCAGCCCTCCTCCCTCCCACTCCCAGCTGTAGTGGAGTGACCCAGAAGTGAGACCTTGATGCGATCGGGGCCAATTAGCTCCTTTCCGAGAAATTTGGAATTGGGACTAAAAGTCCCCAGTCTCCATGTCATTGGCCTCACGCAAAGCGGCACCAACGCAAGGGCTGTGGGCGGCGTCCTTCCATGGTGACCAGGGAGCAAGAAGAATCAGCGAGCTGCTCAGAAGAGAGGACAGAGGGGGGAAGCGAGCGGTGCTTTTGTCCCTGGCTCTCATCATTCATTTTGTTTTTTTATCTATAATTCACATATCATAAAATACATCCTGTAAAGTACACAGTGCAGTGTGTTAGGGGGTTCGGAGTTGTTTACCAATCACTGCTAAGTTCAGGACATTGCCACCGCCCCCAGGAGTAAACACACTCATCAGCACTCAGTCTCTCTCCCCCTCCTCCCCCAGCCCCTGGCACTTGCTAGTTGTCTCTGTGGATGTGCCTGCTCTGGACATGTCATATAACGTGCAGCCTTGGTGCCTGGCTTCCTTTAACATCCTGTTTTCAAGGCCCATCCACATTGCAGTACATATCAGTCCTTTGCTTCTTGTGTGGATATAACACACTTTGTTTACACATTCATTCCATCTAGTTCTGAGGCCCGGAAACAGCTTTCCTTTTGTTTTTTGGTGAAAACTATGCATCCTTCTCATCCTATACATGTTCCTTTTTTGCTGAAGTTCATAGGAAGAAAACTTGCTTTCTTCCGTTAGTACTAACTAGTATAGAAGGAAGTGCTGGTAATGATTCCTGAAGCGTGTGGAGCCTTGCAGAGGGCCAGGAGAGAGGGTGGGTACTTGACACTTGAAAAGGAAGGGGTGGAAGGAGAAAGGGACGCCATCAGGGCAGTGGAGACAGAAAGAGCAAAGATGGGGAACATAGGAGGATTTCTAGTCAAGATGGCAAAGTAGGTAAACACTGTGCTCACCTCCTCTCAGGACCACATCGGTTACAACTAAACCACAGAACAACCATTATTGAGAATCGCCTGAAGTCTAGTTGAACCAAAACACTACAACTACCGACATACACAAGAAGCCACCTCGAGACTGGGGGGGAGGGGGGAGACATGGAACAGGCTGGTCCCACACCCAAGTGTGACCATTAAAAATCAGAAGGGGTATCTTGGCTGTGGAGGTCCCCTGAGGAGCGAGGGGTCCCAGCCCCACACTAGGCTCCTCAGTCCAGGTCTGTAGTGCTGGGAGAGAAGTTCCCACAACTTCTGGCTGTAAAAACCAGCGGAGATTGTGACTGAGTGAGATGAGGGCAGCTGGAGATGCAGACACTCCTTTTAAATGGAGCACACACAGACTTACTCATGGGTAGAACCACTTGCTCTGAGCTCCAGGGCTGGGGCAGCAGCTCAAAAGGTGAGCGGGGCCTACGGGGAGGAACTGAATTGACTGGCTGCAGGGTGAGGGCTGGAGAGGCAGCTTTTTCCCAGAGGAGCTGGTGGAAGCCATTGTTTCTTTGTTGAGCTCCCCCACTTCCCTGTGTGCAGACGCAGGCAGACGCCATATCTGAGTCTCCACCAAACTGACTCTCACCTTTTGTCTGCCCTGCCCTAGTGATTCCCTGAGACCACACACCACCCAGCTCTCAGACATATCCAAGCGGCTTCCAATGGCTTTTCCATATAAATGTCCTGCTTTGGCTCATGCTGTGGACTTTCCTAAAGTATCTCAAAGGTTCATAAAACCAAGACAAGCAGCATCTGGATTTGGGACGTCCCAGACCTCCGGCTGAGCAGCCCTAACACCAGCACAAGGAGCAGCTGGCCTTGGTTAGCAGTTCAGCCTCTCAAGACACCTCCAAGGACAGTGTGGTGGCGGCCATCTCTGGATTCTTTGTGGCTCATGTCAGGTGAGCCTGGGAAGAGCACAGATGGTGGCTGAACTTGGCCAGCAGCGGGTCCCCTCTCAGGGCTGGCAGGCCCAGTGGCGAGCTGCAAATGTGGCCAGAGCATCACCCAGCCACCTCCAAGGACTACACATGCAAAGGGCAGGCTGGGCAGGCACCAGGGCCCTGCTAAAGTGAATCCTGCTCTGTAAGGTCAGCTCTCTGCACAATAGCTACACCACTGTAATCATGACCAGTCCTCACACCCAATCATCCCGAGGGTCAATCCCTCCCATTGATGTGCAAACAGCAATCAAGTCTCAACGACAACAGGAAGGCACACACAACCCACACAAGGGACACATTTGGAACACCCAGTGCTCACAGCTGTACACACCTGGGCTGCACCCCTGGTCCCCACAGGACACCTACCACATTAGGCCACTCTACTAAGACCAGAAGACATAGAAGCCCTACCTAATACATAGAAACAAACACAGGGAGGCAGCCAAAATGGGGAGACAAAGAAACATGTCCCAAATGAAAGAACAGAACAAAGCTCCAAAAAAAGAACTAAAGAAAATGGAGACAGGCAACCTACCAGACACAGAGTTCGAGACACGGGTTATAAGGATGCTGAGTGATCTCAGGGAGAACTTCAACAAAGAGGAAGAAAATATAAGAAAGGAGATAGGAAACCATAAAGAAGAGCCAGTCAGAAACAAAGAACACAGTAACTGAAGACTACATTAGAAGGAATCAAGAGTAGATTAGATGAAGCAGAGGACTGAATCAGCGATTTAGTAGATAAGGTAGCAGAAAACACACAATCATAACAGCAAAAGGAATCCAAAAAATGAGAGTTTAAGGGGCTTCTGGGGCAACATCAAGTATACCAACATTTGCCTCATAGGGGTGCCAGAAGGAGAAGAGAGAGAGAGCAAGAAATTGAAAAAAACTATTTGAAGAAATAATAACAGAAAACTTCCCTAACCTGGTGAAGGAAATAGATATACAAGTCCAGGAAGCATAGAGAGTCCCAAATAAGATGAACCCAGAGAGGCCCACAGTAAGGCATCATAATTAAATTGCCACAAGCTAAAGTCAAAGACAGAATCTTAAAAGCAGCAAGAGAAAAGCAGTTAGTTACCTACAAGGGAGCTCCCATGTGACTGTCAGCTGATTTCCCAACAGAAATTTTGCAGGCAAGAAGGGAGCGAAAGGAAATATTCAATGTGGTAAAAAGCAAGGACCTACAATCAAGATTACTCTACCCAGCAAGGCTATCATTTAGAATCAAAGGGCAGATAAAGATCTTCTCAGACAAACAAAGCTAAAGGAGTTCCTCCCCATCAAACCAATATTACAAGGAATGTTAGAGGGACTGCTTTAAGACCAAAAAAAAAAAAAAAAAAAAAAAGGATAAAAGATATGAATAATATAGTGGCAATAACTACATATCTATCAACAATTACTTTCAATGTAAATGGATTAAATGTTCCAATCAAAAGCTAGAGTCGTTCAATGGATAAGAAAACAAAACCCATATATATGCTGCCTACAAGAGACTCACTTCAGATCAAAAGATATACACAGACTGAAAGTAAAGGTGTGGGAAAAAGACGTTTCATGAAAATGAAAAAAAAAATGCTGGCATAATAATACTTATACCAGACAAAACAGATTTTAAACAAACGCTATAACAAGAGACAAAGAAGGACCCAGTAATCCCACTTCTTGGTATTTATCAGAAAAAGCCCAAAACGTTACTATGAGGGGACCTGTGCATCCACATGTTCACTGCAGCATTGTCTACAACGGCCAAGATGTGGAGGCAGCCTAGGTGTCTGTTGATGGAAGAATGGATAAAGAGGAGGTGGCACATATATACAGTGGGTTATTGCTCGGCCATGGAAGGGAATGGGCTCTTGCCATCTGCATCAGCATGGAGGGACCTGAGGGTGTTGTGCTGAGTGTAGTGTCAGACAGAGAAAGACAGATGCAATGTGATTTCACTTACAGGTGGAATCTAAAGAACAAAATAAACAAACAAAACAGAAACCAACTCATAGATAACAGAGAACATTGCCAGATGGGAGGGGAGTTTGGGGGCTGAGTGAAAAAGGGAAAGGAATTACGAAGTACAAATGGGTTATTACACAGTAGTCATGGGGATGTAGGGTACAGCATAGGAATATAGTCAATAATGTAGTAAGAACTATGTGTGGTGTCAGATGGGTGCTAGATTAATCGGGGTGACAGATGGGAGTTGGTTGGGGGACACGGTGAAAAAGGGGAAGGGATTAAGAAGTACATATTAGTAGTTACAAAATAGTCATGGGGATGTAAAGTAAAGCACAGGAAATATAGTCACTAATATGGTAATAACTGTGTACAGTGCCAGGTGGGTACTAGACTAGTCAGGGGGATCACTTCTTAAATTATATAAATGTCTAACCACTATGCTGTACACCTGAAATTAATATAATATTGTATGTTAGTTATGTTTCAATAAAAATCTTAAATGAAAAGAATAAAAAGTGTGGAATGCATCCCCTAGCAGCAGAGGAGAGCAGCTGGGCTGGAGTGTGGGAACTGGGAGAAGGGGTGAGAACCGTGGAGAGATACGATGGTGCCTGGATCAGGAATTACTAGACAGTCCGAGGTCTGTGACGTCACCTTGTCGGTACCCTTGTCTACCAGAGGTGGCATTTCTGTGGCAGCACAAACTACATTGGTATTGGGAATAACTGCCTTCTGGGTTCTCCCCCGTTGGCAACATGGGCCATCAAACATCGACGTAATGCAACCAATTGCTCCCCAAATTCCCAAGTGGTGGGAAAACCAGGGCCAGCATGCGGTCCTTCCCAGCACTCGCTACCCTTGTCAGGTTCACTGCCCCTTGAAGTGGGGCCAGGGGGCCATCCGCCCAAGGTACGCCCAGCACATGGCATAAGGAAACCTGAAGAGGGGTGTGGAGCCCTCTCTCTACTCAACAGCTGAGTGACTCTTCACAGCTGCTTCATGTCAAGTCCCGCACGATTGTTGTGGCTGGAACAGACCTCGATTGGTGGTGCTGGGGTCAAATGATCTGTGGAGTTGTCTGTGAGGGGACGTTGCAGAATCTAATGCATTGTCACCAGGTACAATCTCATCCATCTACCGACTGCAAATATTCATCGAATAGCTATAAGCAAGACATGGGGTCGTGATTCATTAACTGAAAAAAAGAAGTGAGATCCGTGCTTACTGACCAAGTGGCAGATTGTTCCTACAGATGTCCCCACGCAATGGCTATATTCCAACAGGGGACAGGGACTTTCAGAAGCTGTGGAACAGCCCTCCTTCCAACACCACCAGCCCAGGGGCACCAGGGACGCCCTTTCAGACCTACGTGAGTGCCCAGGTGCCTTTTTGGCATAATTGTTGTGCCCCATCTTGCTCTCCCGACGGTGTCTCGGAAAGCGCTCAGGCCCGACATTCTGCCCCTCGCCTGGCACTGTGACTTTACTCTCTGCCTTAAGTGACGAGGAACAGGTCAGAAATGACTGGAGTGACTGGCGGCTCCGCGCCATGGTGTGTGGTGTTGCCCAGAGCTACACCTCGCTCACGCCCGCTCATATCTTAGGTTCTGACACCGGAGTCGGCAGTTCGCTACAATTCTCAGTTCCACGTCAGCAGCTCCCTGCACAGCTGAATATCAGTCCTATTTAAATCTGCAGGAGAATAGCTGTAGGTGACATAACCTTTCGTGTCGTACCACTGTGTACACACACAAATAATTGGGGCCCTTGACCCTGTCTGGGCCCATACAACTCTAAGTACAAACTTGACATTTTGATACTGCTGCTAGCCTTTCTCGTTGTTATTTTCTGTTTCAATAATCCATTGCAGGTAGAAAAATGAAAGAAGGAAGCATGAATGATTAATGCTGTCAAGCTAAAATAATGTATTTAGAAAAATCTATAAATCTGTTATTTGTGGCATTTTAAAACTGAACACGACACTTGTTGGTGCCGCCGCCTGCTTCCGGCAGATGGATGTGAGTCCTTTCAGCATGGGGCGGCCAGGCGGCTTTTGCCATCTGAGCTGAGCTGGGCTGTGGTCATCCTGGGACAGGCGCAGTGGGCACTGTGGGTTCCTCCCATAACCAAGGTCAAGAGTGAAGAGCCACAGGCGTCTTGGCCATGTGCTGGCTGTTTTCCGTTTCACAGTAGGGCGAGACCGGGCTTGGCCCTCCAGGTCGCTGGCTTGCCTCTCCCAGGAACTGCAGCCCGAGGCATAGGCAGCCAGCTGTCTCTTGCTCCAACCCAACTGCTCCTGGATTCAGTTCAAGTTCAGGCTGGAAGTCGATGGGAGGAGGCTCTGCACAGCTCCAGGCCGTCTGCACCATCCCCACAGGCCTCAGTCTGGACGCTCCCAGGCTCCAGCACACATAGTAACCCCAGTAACCCCTTCAGCCCAAACCCCAGTGCTCAGAGGGCTGCAAGCTCTGGACCCTGCACTCAGGCCAGAGGAGCTCTGCTTACGAGAAGGTACATTAAGGTGGCCTGAAGTCAAGCTGCCAGTGACACGTTGGCAGCCCTGACAGATAGCATCGACGTATTTGTTAGACTTGCTTGGACAGTAGCTCACATATCTGCAGACAATCCAATTAGCAATAAATATCAGTGGTGTGATCATTTGCAAAATCAGAGCTGTTTAGCACCTGGTCAGAGCAGTCACACATGCCACCTTAAATGACATTGGGGACAGGGTGGGCAGGCTACTAGGAGTGTTGTTCCATGGCAATGGTGGGGGAGGCGGGATCAAGGAGCATGGGGTTTCCTGGGGAAAACATGGGCTGCTGGGGGAGGACAGCTCTCCTGGGAGCAGATGCCCTGGCAGAGTGTGGGTGCTCTGGGAATGTGCCCCCCCCTCAGAGAGGGGCTACTTTGCACCCTACTGGCTGGGAGCTCCCTTGTAGGTAACTAATTGCCTTTCTCTTGCTGCTTTTAAGATTCTGTCTATCTTTAACCTTCGGCATTTTAATTATGATGTGCTTTCATGTGGGCCCCTTTGGGTTCATCTTGTTTGGGACTCTGCATTTCCTAGGCTTAGATATCGATGTCCTTTGCCAATTAGGAAAGTTTTCAGTTATGATTTCTCCACATCTATTCTCAATCCCTTGCTCCCTCTTCTCCTTCTGGTGCCCCTATGATGCAAATGTTGGTACACTTGATGTTGTCCCAGAGGCCTCTCAAACTATCCTCATTTTTTTTTTAATTCTTTTTTTTTTCTTTTTTCTGTTCTGCTTGGGTGTCGTCTGTTACCTTATCTTCCAAATCACTGATTCGATCCTCTGCTTCATCACATCTACTGTTGATCCCTTCTATTGTAGTCTTCATTTCAATTACTGTATTCTTTATTTCTGACTGGTTCTTTTTTATGGTTTCTATCTCCATTTTTATGTTTCCTAGCTCTTTGTTGAAGTTCTCACTGAGATCACTGAGAATCCTTATAACCAATGTTTTGAACTCTGTGTCTTGTAGATTGCTTGTCTCCATTTTGTTTAGTTCTTTTTCTGGAACTTTGTTCTGTTCTCTCATTTGGGAAATGTTTGTCTCCTCATTTTGGCTGCCTCCCTGTGTTTGTTTCTACATAGTAGGTAGACTTGCTATGTGTCCCAGTCTTGGCAAAGTGTCATTATGTACCGTATTTCCCTGAAAATAAGACCTAGCTGGACAATCAGTTCTAATGTGTCTTTTGGAGCAAAAATTAATATAAGACCCGGTATTATATTATAATATTATGTTATGTTATGTTATGTTATGTTATGTTATGTTATGTTATGTTATATTAAAGACCCAGTCTTATTTTACTATAAGACTGGGTCTTATATTAATTTTTGCTCCAAAAGACACATTAGAGCTGATTGTCCAGCTAAGTCTTATTTTCGGGGAAACATGGTAGTAGTTGTCCTTTGTGACCCAGTGGAACAGTCTCCCTGGTCACCTGAGCTGAGTGCTCCAGGTGTGTCCCTTGTGTGGGTTGTGTGTGCCCTCCTGTTATAGTTGAGCCTTTGTTGTTGTTTGCACATCTGTAGGAGGGACTGACCCTTGGGCTGATTGGTTGTGAGGACTGGTCATGACTACAGTGGAGGCTGTTGTGCAGGGGCTGACCCTACAAAGCATGATTCGCTTTAGTGGGCTCTGCTGTCTGGACAGTGTGCCCTTTGGGTGTTTCATTTGCTTTAATTGCGTGGTGCTCTGGGGTTCTCTGAAGCTGGCCACCAAGTGTACTCGTTCTGGGGCTTCCTTGGAGGGGCTCTGGTGCTGGCCAAGTTCAGCCATTGCCCATGCCCTTCCCAAGGCCACCTGATAGGAGCTACAAAGTGATCTGCAGTTGGGAGCTACCTGTGCTGGGCTTGGAGGCATCTGGGAGTAATTATGTTGTGAGCTGAAGCTGGCTGCTATTTGTGCCAAACATAGGCCTCCTCAGCCAGAGGTATGGGACAGGCCAAGGCCAGATGCTGCTTTGTGGGCTTAGTGAATCTTGGAGAGATTTTAGGAAAGTCTGAAGCATTAACAAGACAGGACATTTGTGTAGAAAAGCCACTGGGAGTGGCTTGAGTGTGCCTATAAATTGGGTGGGGTGGGGTCTCAGGGAATCACCAGAGCAGCATGAAAGGTTTTAGCCAGGTTGATGGAGACTCAGATATGACAGCATGCTGGGAGGAGGCATGGCTCAAGAAAGGGACAGTGCCCTTTGCCAGCACTTCTGTCTGGAAGAAAGCTGCCCCTCCAGCCTTCGCTCTAAAGCCAGACAACTCAGCTCCACCTTATTTTGCTGGTGCCTTCGAGCTGCTGCCCCAGGGCTGGAGCCAGAGTGAGTGAGTCTGTCAACAAGTAAGTTCCCGTGTGGCCCTGGGAGCGCAGCTGCCTCGTCTCACTCAGCCACCACCTCCGCTGCTTTTCACAGCCAGAAGTTACGGAGACTTCTCTCCCTGGCACTGGAACCCTGGGCTGGGGAGCCTGGTGTGGGGCTGGGACCCCTCACTTCTCAGGGGGACCTCCACAGCTGAGATATCCCTCCCAACTTTTACCTGCCACATGTGAGTGTGGGAGCAGCCCATTTTGTGTCTCTGCCCCTCCTGCCAGTCTCAGGTGGCATCGTCCTTAGAGGTAGGGCTTCTGTTCAGCTAGACTTCAGGCGTTTCTCAGTGATGGTTGTTCTATAGTTTGGTTGTAATTTTGATTTGGTTGTGAGAAGAGGTGGGCATAGCATTTACCCACTCTGCCATGTTGACTGGAGTCCTGTGCCTATAATGTAATTTTCATGTGCTTTACACAGCCTAAGTGCCCAGCAGCAGGGCTGGTGAAGAGCAGAAAATAGATGATGTGGGGCCACCTACTCCTTACCTGGGTCAGGAGGCAGCTTTAACCTGTGTGTTAGCCCCTGTTTACCTGAGGGACAGAGCCTGTCCTGTTTCTGCAGAAAACCTGCTCTTGCAAAATTAATGGCAACACGAGGTCTCTCTCGGCCAAACTGTATATATGCATCTGGCCAGCAGAGGGGAAATGGATTTTAATCCAGTTTGTGCTCCTGCTTTACGGAGCCCACAGATGCCAGACATGTTTGAAGATGCTTGCTTCACTCAGGTGCTGGGCCTCAATAACTTAAAATTAACTCAACTCTCTCAGCATAAAAAGTAATGGCTCTGTCAGAACCCGAGTGCAGAATGCCTAATTTAGGGTTTTACATGCTAATTCTGAATAAATGGAGGTGTCACGAGAAGGAAGGGTTCTCTCTTTACAGCAGAAAGGCAGACCATGAGTTAGTGGAGACCATTAAAGTTGTGTCTTCAGCGTCTCAGACTTCATGAACGCCAGACCCAGAGTGGTTCTGAGAACCTGTCCTCCTGAGGGCCCCGGGGACACAGCCAGCAAAGTCCCTTCCTTGACATGGGCCAGAAGCCCAGGAGTGCCTGTTTGAGGCACATATGTTCTTTTGGCCAAGTTGTTTAGCAACCCTGATGGGTCCGAGAGTGCTCAGGGTTTGGTCAGGAAGAAAACTGGTTACAAGATGGATCCAGCACTGGATCTCCAGTAGTGTCACTCCGAAGGGAAAGCACAGCTTTTATATTTTTGGATTTAGATGGGAAAGCACCTATAAATGGCTGAGTGTTGAGGAAGAGCAGTCGCAGTGGGTCCTAGTTGAGTGACCCCCAACTACAGTGAGGAGAAGGCCAATAAGCCCCCCCCCCCACCAGGCAGGGCAAGGCCGAGCCTGACCTGTGCTATTGATGACTCAGTGTGGGTCAGGTCGGTCCAAGCAGTGCAACCTCCGACAGGACTCCGTCTCTCTCTTGCTATTGATTGTGTGTGGCCATATTCAAGGAGATGGAGGTGGGACAGTGTCCCCTGAAAGAACTGGTCTAGCTGTCAGCCATCACAGCAGAGGGAGTCAGGGAAGAGATACTACCAGCGCTGGCCTCAGGTTCCCCAGGCCTCGTTGCCGGCTGGGTCTGAACTCCAGCGCAATGGAAGCCCTTGTTTGGACAGTGCCCCTGACACACGGAGGCACCTCGCAAGGTCAGACCTAGACCTGAGGGCTCCAGGGGCAGCCACATCTGTCTCTGTTCTAGATCTCTGTTCCTTGGCACTTTCCCAAGCCTTCAGTGTAGTCTTCCCAGATTGACATCCTGGTCTCAGAGTGCTGGAGGTGGTTAATGGAAGGGCCCATTCTGCACTCCTGCCTGCCTGGTGGCCAGCGCAGTCAGCTCTGGGAGGTAGGTGAGCTTTGAGCTTTCTGGTCTCTGAGTCAACGGGCAGAGCGGCAGCTTCCCTGTGGGTCAGGCACCACCAGCAGGAGTCACAGGCAGAGGCAGGAACCCCAGAGATGCCAATACCCTGGGAAGTTGCCGAGACACCCAAGGGAGACATGAGGTGGGGGCTGGGATCCCAGCAGGAGCTGCTGTGCCTTGGAACAAAGGGGCACTAAAATAGGAGTGTGCCTATGGCCTCCATGAGACTCCCAGGCTGAGCGCCTGGGCATAAGGCGGCCCAAACGACGGCCCCAGTGGCCAGTCGGGTAAGGCCAGACCCTGTCCAACAGGACGCGGGCTTTGACAGACTCACGGCGCTCGCCCTCCCCCCCCCCCCAGGAGTCTCCCGGCTGCTCGTTCTCAGGAGGCTGCTGGCACCTCACGCTTCCCTGCCCACTGTCCCCAGCACGCTGGTACCCTCACACAGCACCCCACCAGCCAAGCCCTGACGCCCCACGAGGCCCCCACTCTAGACTCACAGCACCCCTCCGAGGGGCGCCCCGCCCACTCCCCTGGCCGCAGGTCGAGGGTCGAGGAACTGCTCCTTTCGGGGATCGGGGTGGCCCGTCTCAGAGCCGCCGGGGGAAACCGCCCGGCTCTGGGCCACAGCACAGGCCATTATGTGCTGAGTGCTGGCCGCGCATTTGGTGTTTGTTGACTGCTGTCGGGTATATAATAAAGATGAATAAATCTCTGGGAATAGAAAAATCAGGGCACCTAAGTGTGCTATTGTTTTTGATTTGGTCCTGGACTCATAAAATGGTACTTTTCTTCCCTTCCCGAGTGTTCAGATAAATAAATTAACCATAAAGTCTGAAAGAAAAGCACATTCGTGAGAAAGTGCTCTGCGGGGGCTCCGCGCACCCCCTTCCTCCGCCCCCCGCGGTCCGGGGTCGGGGCCACCGGAAGGAGGCGCTGGGTCGCGGAGGACTCTGACCGGGCCCTGCTCTCCGCAGCTGCTGCTTGGGTTCCCACAAAGGCACGGTGCCCCTCGTGGACCCCGTTGTATCATGCCCCGTGTGCCCCTGACTTGGGGGTGCCTGCACCAGCTCCCGACGCTCATTTAGGGAGGACAGCCCTGGTGGGGCCGGACTGCGCTTCCTCCGCCTTGGGTGTGAGACGGCTGGGTACTTCTCACCTCCCCGACAGGGTGGGGTGGGTCGTCCTTATGCCAAGGCCAACAGGGGGTAAAGCCATAGCCCCTTGCCTGGAGCCCCAGGACCCTGCATCCCGACTCCCCCCGAGTCCCCCGTGGGATGAAGCGTGCGACCGCCTTGGTGAGCCTCGCCCGCTGGCCATCTCCCCCCCCCCACCCCGTCTCTCCCCTCCCCCCCGCCCCCCGCCCTCTCTTGTGCCTCCGGTGCTGTCCTTACGGCTTGCCCAGTGCCCCCGAGTCCACGCACACAGACCCTGGGCCCAGGGTCCGCTTCCCGCAGCCCGCCCTGATCGCTCCTCCCCGTGGGCGGGGGAGGGGGCCCGGAGCAGATGTCCTCCCTGTCATCCCACCCACACCTGTCCTGCTCCAATCACCAAGGTTCTGGGGAAACCTACCTGACATGGCGGGATTCCAGCAGAATTCTTCCTTGAGGTTCCCACTGATTAAAGTAATTTTCCAGAACCACTGACGGAGCACAAGCTACTGATTTTCAGAGGAAAACATAACCCACTGCCTTCACCCTGAGCATTGGTGCCCGACTGCCTGTGGGTAGAAAGGACACCCAGGTCCCGAAGGGAATTGCGCAGAAATGTGGGGGAGGGCTTGAGGCCAGCGCAGCAGGGAGACCTGGCTCTGCATCAGTGGGACACAGGCGGGGAGTTCCCTGGGCCAGCTCTCCTGACACAGCGGGCGCTGGACTTCACAGAGCAGGGGCCAAGCTTGTCTGAGAATAGGGGGCCAGTCGTGTGGAGCCGGACCCAGGGACCTGGCCCAAGAAGGCCTCCCTCCCTGCAGCAGAGGCCAGCGGAGCAGGTGACCTGGTCAGAAGCACAACCAGATGCTTTTGGGGACCAGCCCGCTCTCCCAGCCATTCCTGGCCTGGACGGGGGGTGGGGGGGGGCTCTAGAGTGGTCCCTGCAGCTCCTTGGTCATTAACACGACGGGGGAAGCTCAAGACGGAGACACAGGCTTCCTTCGGTTCATGTGGAAACTCAGGGAATTCACTAGGAAGGTAAAGGAGATGTGACAAAAGTTTCCTCCCCAAGCTGACAGGCTAGTCATGCAGTAATACTTATATATCCCCAACTATTTGCACACCCTGTTCTAAGTGTTTGGAATATATTCGTTCATTTAATTCTTATAATGACATCATAAAGTAAGTGCTGTTGCTCTTCCCATTTTACAAATGAGGAAACAGGCTCAGAGAGGTTAAATAACTTACCAAGGTCACACAGCTAATAGTTGGCGGGGCCAGAAGTCAAACCTCAGCAGTCTGAGCCAGAGTCTGTGTCCCCTCCTGTCGTGACAAAGGGCTCCCTGTCCCACAGTAGGGCCACACTGCAGCCTCTCCCAGACCTGGTGTGCGGGAGACAGGCGCCCCTGTGGCCAAGCTGGCAGCCCTCACCAGGTTGCCTGCGACGCTGCAGGGTGAGGGGCTCCAGGACACCTGGCCCCGGCCCAGAGCACTCCGTGGGAGGAGAGGCGCCAGCAGGGCTCTGAGAGGCGAACTGGCTTCACAGAGGTGAGGTAGACTAGAAGGAGCCCTGGACACTGGCAGGGGCGTGAGAATGGAGCAGGCATGGACGCCCAGGTGACTGGGTGAGGGTGGCGTAGAGACGGGGACTGTCCCTGTCGGCTGAGATCACAGAGGGCTCTGAGCACTAAGTCAACAACTCTGGGCTTTGTCCTGGGAGTGAAGGTGCCAGATGCAGGGCACACAGGCCTTGTGTTGTTGGGTCGTGGCCACGTGTGAGGTCTGAGCTTCTGCTTCCCTTTGGGTCAAGGTTTGGCTTTCTCCACCACGTGCTGGGAAAGACGGTGCTCCAGACTGCGTCCCTGGCCTGCTTTGATCAGTCACCCTCCATGGCTTCTCCCCTGTGCTCACAGCAAGGACAGGGAGGGGTGGAAGGAGGCAAGTCTCTCTCAGCAAGGCGGGAGCACAAGACCTCCCCAGCGCCGGGGCGGGAGGGAGTTGGGGCTTGCTCTCTTTTGTTTTGGTTCTGCCAGTTGTGCAATGGGTTGACTCACACACACACACACACACACACACACACACACACGCACCCAAACCAACGTCCATTCTCAAGACAGTGCAGCCTAAAGAATGAGGAAGAAACCTTTGCCCAATCCCCCATAGTCTGCAGAACAACTCTTCCAGTGAAGTCAGTGAGTCGCACTGCCCTGAATGGCACTGCTGGCCCCTTCCTTCATGGTTCTGCTCTCCCTCTCGCCCCCTCTGGACCTCCTGCCAGTGTAAGAAGACACATGGCAGAGCCCAAGTCCCATGGACGGCACTGTCGACAGGCAAGACCCCAGCCCCTCACACGCCCTCACCTTTCCATCACTCACTATAGATTTCCAAGCCCCTCTGCACACAGGGGTCATGAGAGGCCCAGTTCTGGCCAGTAAGACATAGGGAGACCTGCTGGTTGACTTCTGAGAAATGCACGTTTGCTTCAGTACAACGCCAGGAGAGGTACCGAAGGGAGTGCCAGCAGGGCGCCGCCCTCCTTCCTGCGGAGAACACAGACCTGATGCCTGGAGCTGCAATGGCCATCTTGTCATCAGGAGGCAAGAGACACAAAAATCCAACAATCCAAAGATGGAAAAATCCTGAAATCCGGATTACCTTGCTGAGCTGACTGCCAACCTGGAGACTTCTTAACAACAAACGTCCTGACGCTGGGCACCATTAATCTGGTTCTCTGTTACTTAGAGTGAAAAGCTTCTCAACCGACAGAAGCCTCTTAATGGCCTCTCTCTTAGCTATGCAAAGGCCCCCAGAAGCTGGGAAATGACTCCCCATAAATACTCCTTTAAACCAGCCGAGGGCCTGCCTACCTCTGCCTGGCGTGAGGGAAGACAAAGGCAGCTCCCTTTATGCATATCTTGTCTCCTCAGCTAACCTCTTTAATAGGAAGAATGCATTTTTATGTTCTTTTTTCTCCTCCATAACATCCAAACCATATCTTTGTGCAAAGATGTTTAGAAATTTCCTGGTGAATTGTGCTGAGCCGAGCATTTGTTAGTTATTTTTCTGAGCAATTGCAGTAGGCTTCCATTTACTTTTTTATTTTTTTTTCCTATGAACACGTCTCGTTTCCCTAGTACCCGAACCCCTCTCAGGACAGAGTCTGTGTCTGTTCATTGTCCCTTCCCTGGGACGCCCTCCACGGTACCAGGCCTGGAGAAGGGACACAGCTCCTGGCAGTGGAGCAGGGCAGCCCTGGCCGGGAAGCACACTGGGTACATGGCCGGCTCCCAGTGCCAAGTCCACCTCTGGGTGACACGTCTCAGCCACTCCTGGTCCTCTCACCCCACTTGCCAGCAGCTGCTCCAGGAGGAAGCACTGGACCCCAAACTGGGATGGGAGTGGGAGTCTGCTGTGCCCTCTGGGACAGTGTCCTCGTTCCGAAGGGGAAGGCACAGAGAGGTGGCCCACCTGCTCCTCTGCCTGGCGTGTCTGGGGGTGATGGCTACAGCCTTCTGGGACCCAGGGGCCAGGCTTGTGATGAAGCCAGTGTGGGGGTGCTGGAGGGGGGGCTGGAAAGAACCAGTGTCCCCGACAAGATGACTGTGCTATGAATGGAGGGTCCCACCCTGCCTCCTGCAGCTCAGCCGGGTTTCATAGAATAATTCACATTCACTCTAAAACCGTGCAGGTCAAGACTCTGGTGCTTGTCATGGAACCGTCTTAACTGATGAGTTAGATGGTGAGAAGGAGACATTCTCCGTGTGCTCTAACGCTGTAGAAATCCCCTGGACCTGGCCCTCTCTCGGGCCCCAAGAAGTCAGGCAGTTTCAGGACAAAGAAAACAACTGTGTGTGTCCTGGGCGCCCGGTCCAAGGCTGGCCAGGCCTCCTGCCAGCTCAGCGATCCCCTGGACCTGCTTGTCAGTCCCAAAGAGGCCCATCACTGCTCCATTTGCGTCTCGAAAGCCTCTAATGACTTACAACAGTGACTTGCAACGGAGGGAACTAGTTGGGGCTTCTCCCAAAGCCCAACCGCTTGACTCCCTGATGCCTCCAGCCAGGTGAGCCCGGGGTGTTTGGGGGAGGGGGGATCAACCCAAATGAAGGGGGCCCCAGCTAGCAGCCCTGCCATCCAGCAGTGACTTCTCCTGACCCATCACCCAAATGCTTCCATGGGACTGAGCATTTGCGATGACAGTGATCTTCCCCAGCACAGGAGCCCTGAGGAATCCTAAGTGTCACTTAGGTCTAAGGGAGGGTCCCCAGGTGTAGTGACACAGACCTGGACTCTCCATCTGAAGACCTAAGTTCTTTCACACCTCAGTCCCTTTGCATGAGCCTGAGCCAAAGAAAGGCCTGCGAGCCTCAGTTTCCTCACTTGTAAAATCATCACCTTCCAGATCTTTCCTGGGTACTGTTCTCTCCAGTGGTGGGTGTTTCTGAGTCAAGCAGTGAGCTTCCATTGTGTGGGTGGCAGCCTGACAAAGCCTGGCCAGTGGCCAGCGTGCAGGCTCCCCACACACGGACATTTTAATAACAATGGCACGCCAACGTTTCGATAACAGTGTCACCCCAGCACCACTCTTCAGGGCTCTCTGGGTCGAACGGGGCTGAGGGAAGGAGAGGGAGGAAAAGTGTGCACACTGGTCTGCCACCATTTCCGGTCCACCCTTCACACGTCCTGTGACAGGCGGGGGTTCAGCCGTGCCTGGCTGATCACGGAAAACTCTCACACATCAGACATTACCAGGCTTGGGTCTGAGGGTGACGTTTTGGGTAGAAATGGTAGAAAATTCTTAGCTACAGAGGACTTATAAATGGAGCCGTATCTTGAAAGCTATGTTATTTTATATCCAGGCTGAAAGGGTAATATCAGACTTATGAAATATTTACTAACTGCATAAACAACAAATTACCTCTTTTCCATTAAATATTTTGGTGGAAGATATTTTAGTAAAATACTGCAGCTTGCAATTTAATTACAATGAGTAATTAAAACTTAGAGCATAATCATTTTTGGCAAAAAGTCAGTTTTTGTTAAAATTTTAAGATGGAAAAAAGATGCATATTACGACCATAATACTGTTAGTAATTAAGATAAATGCATCAATTATTAAAGATGCAAACATGTCAAGCAAGCATAACTAATTATTTGAGCATGTTAACAGTTGTTTAATGTTAACAAGCAGTGAATTATTAAAGAACCCATGTGTCACATTCTGGACGGCATAAAGTAGAATGTTCTGGAACGTTTTGTGATTTTCAGGTTTTCCTTAGATCTTCCCCATCGCATTAGACGTAAAGTTAAGATAACTTGCCTTTAAAATGTATTTCTAGACTAATTAGCTGTAAGCAGGCTACCGCAGTCTGTATCCTGGAGTTTGTGTCGCAGAGAAAAATGCCACCGACCCACAGAGAAGCTGCAGGCCCAGTGCCCCATCCACAGGGAGGACGTGGAATTGGGGGCAGACATCGAAATACGGGGGAGGGCGGGTGCTGGTGCAAAAGCACAGGGGGAGGCATACATCTCGGGGAGCTTCACACACACTTCACAGCTGTAGATTTCTTCTTTTTTCTATTTAGAGATACACCTTCTTGAAAACAGCACTTCAGGCAATCATATAATCAAGATGCCAATTAAGACACTTGTATAAATCACATGCAAAGCGATGCCTGGGTTATTTCTGACTGTCAAACCACACATCAATGCCGGAAACTTTCTCCCTGGAACTCGTCCAGACCCGGGTATTTCCTCTCAGCCACAGAGCTGGGCCCGTCTGCCTGTGGGCCTAGAGGACCGCTGGGAAGCTTCAAACGGGGGTCCTGGAGCCCCAACTTTCTGAGCGACGTTGGCCCCTACCCTCTACTCTTGACTCTTCTAAGTGGGAAAAGGGAGTTTTCCGAGAGGTTGGCTGAGCCCTGGTGTCTGCGTAAGGCTCCCAGGGGTCTGGGTCTGGAGGGAAGGTAAGAAGAGCAAAAATGGGGGTGGGGAAGGCTCCTGGGCCTGCTCCTGCCTGGGGCCCCTGGAAATGGCCATGGACTATGCAGTCTCCTGCAGGTTCCCCGAGCCTGCTCCTGGGAGCCCCCTCTGCTTTGTGCACAGACCTGCCCCCTTTCCAATGCCAGAGAAGTGTCTGCAGCAGCCTGCTCAGTTCCTTCCACATGCCCCGTCCTCCACCAGGCACTGAGGGCGTATCAGTGATGTGTCAGGCACACACCCGTCTCACAGGGGCCTGCAATGTGAGTGTGAGACTCACCGGAGGAAAAGCCAAACACAGGGGCAGCCGTCAGGCAGCTCTGATCCTTCTGCTAAATAACATCCTGTAAGGACTTCCCCTGGTCATCCTTCCACGCATCCAACCAGCCTTCCTCCCGACATGTCCTGTGCACAGGCTATTCCTCACACCATTCCAGGCACAGGGAGTGGGGCTTCCTGGGAAGGCAATGCTGTGTTTACTCTTGAGAATCCGTGGTCTGGTAGAAACCACAAGCTCAACCGGAAGCCTGTTCTAAATGCCACTGCAAGGGGGGCTTGTGGCTCAGGGATGACCGGGATAGGACATGGCCAGTCAGAGAAGCAGATGGGACAGTGACGATTGCTAGGCAGCTCTGAGGGCAGCAGCATCTCTGCAGTCGACCTTCAGCCCCATGATGGAGCAGGAGGGCCCCCTTCACCTCCATCAGCTCTCGACTGCCTCCTGCTACGGCCGCCTGGCTGGCCGGTACCACACAGACACAGAGCCCGTCCTCCCCCCACCCCCAACCCCGCACCCCCAGCAGCAGAACCCTAATGGAGCTCTAGCCTCAAAACAGCTAAGGGAGGACCCCTAGCAATTCTCTATTCGTAACTTTGTGTTTTCTTAGAGGGCCCCCCAAACTGTTTAAGATGGAGGTCTCCAGCCTACACTTTCTTCCAAACCAGCCACTGGCCAGCCTAAGCCAAGGAACTGGTTCCCACGTGCCCACAGCGCTCCCTGCAGGGTCTGCGTGCCCCTGGTCATGGTAATCAGGGTGCAGGAGGCATCACAGAAGGAAGTCGGGGGTCCAGCCTGCCCTTCCTCTGACACATCTTCACGCGGACACCCCAGGAGCAGGCCTTGCAGAGACCAGAATCGCTTCCCTTCTGGACCAAGGAACACTAATGGCAGGAGGCAAGTCGTGCTCATCAGAGACCCTGTTCCGGGTGGAAATGCAACCGGCTCCTTGCGTGTGGCCTGCGCGTGGGAAGCACGGACGAGTAGCGGGAAGGAGAGTTCTCACAGGGTGGGAAGGCCCAGGCTGAGCTCACGTGGACACGGGCCTGCGTGTCAGTCTTCCCTCACGCTGCGTCTCTAGTTATCTGAGGGACTCCCATGCAGGCGGCCAGGCCTGAAGGATTCCAGAGAGCAAAAGCCAAGGCTTCCCTGAGTCTCCCCAGCCCCCCGGGGCCCAGGGCCGAGGCCTGTGCATGGGTGACATTCTTCCCGTAGCTGATCAGAACTCAGGTGACCGGCGGCAGGAGTGCAGCCCTGGAACGCCCGTGGGTCGGGCCCATCTGCAAGAACTGCAGTTCTCAGGGGACGGAAGATGGAAGGATACGGCGTTTCTTGTGAGAGCACGGCAGGTCTGAGCACGGGGTACACACGGGACACTCCCGGGGACGCCTAAGGGGCTTGAGTCAGCGTGCCACGCTGCAGGGACCATCCCCAGGCCTCTCTCCACATCTGGGCACATAGCAGCCACGTTCTTTGGCCAACAGGAGACGAGAGGAAGTGAAATGTGCCTCTTCAGGAACACAGCTTCGAGGACAGCAGTGGCCCTCCTATGTGGGTGCGGGAGGTGACAAGACGCCCTTGGTGATGGAGCCACAAGGTGGACAGAGCCCGGCTCCCCACGTGGACACACAGGGGACGGCCTCCCAATACCCGGACTCCCTAGACAGCTCTAGATGCGCAAAACAAACGTCTATTGTGTTGTGTTCGCGTCGTTGCATTTTGAGATCTATTTGTAGCAGAATTTCAGTCCACCCTAACTGATATAGTGAGTGGGAAACTGTGTGTATTAGTGTCACTGGGATATGAACATGGAAATTGTGTTCAGCTTCCCTTTGGAAAATCTGACACCCGAGAGAGGCTCCTTTGCAAGCATCGTGTCACCATCAGGAGGTCCCCAAGGACTGAGGCCCAGCGTCCCTAACTCCCGTCTGCGGTCAGCCTCCCTGATGCTCTTTGCAGCAAAGATTGTCCCTTCTTCCAGCAGCTGCTGGTGGTGGCCCAGGTAAACAGCGAGCCCTAACTCGGTTAAAGGAGCTCCAGCACCTTGGCAATTCTCCACTATTGTTTTCACGAACCATTCGGAAAAGCCCCCGCGGGCTCTGTGCTGGAGCTGGCAGTCACCTGAGATTCTGAGAACCGATCCTCCTCAGGCAGCACAGGCACGAGGACCTTCTGCGGAGTTCTAAATCCCGGAGCGCCTGGCGTTCCAGATCCTGAAATTGTGGGTCTCCCATCTCGAGCGTGAGCACTCGTGGCTGAATTAGAGTTCCGCTGGCACCAGGCCAGACGCATTCCTTCGTGTGTCAGCCCTGAATCTCTTCATATGTTGGGGTGAGCTGCGTGTTCACTGGTTCCTTCACTTCCAAGGCAGCTTCACCATCTGTTTCTATTATGGGAGTTTATGGCATAGAATACCTCAGACACCAGCGCCTCCATTTTTTTCCTGGCGTGCAGTTAAAACACTTTATGCACAGAATGATTAAAAGGTAGGGGCCTCCTTAATTTCCCCCCATTTTTCTTGGCACATTATGGAATTCAGGAGGATTTTTACCGTTCATTTTATGAAGAAGAAAGGTGATTTGAAGGGAAATTAAGAAATTATCGGGGGATGGAAATGTGGCTGCAATTCAGCTTTAAAAATTCCTTTAATCTCCTCGTGATTAACTGGGGTTTTCATACCGTTTCCTAACTGCAAATCCTCATGAAGGCAAAATTCAAGCATATTCTGAAATTTGAAAATTATTCTAGAATTTGCTATCGAGAGGCTCCTGTGTCCATGTGTTTTAAAGACATATTAAGATCGCTACGCCATGAAGCTTTAATCAAAGGGTTTAGGTGCGTTCTGCACCACACACACACACAGATGATCCAACTGTGTCGCTTTGAAGGCAAGACATGAAAGTGTTGAAACCCCACATAAAAATCTCACATCGCAGGGTCTTCCTTGAGCATGAAATGCACCCACTGCATGCACGTGTCCACACACACACACACACACACACACACACACACTTTTCCTCACGCTAAGTAACCCAATGTGTTCTACAGCAGACATAGTCCCAGCTACTCACTCCAGCCATTTTTCACAGAAACAGCTGTGTCCTCAGAGGACATTAAAGCCCGTGGTGCTCTGCAGCATCTTTGAACACGGTGGTCAGGAAAAGCCAGAGGACTCCCGTGACATGCGTGTGGAAGGGACAACGTCTCACATAAAATCCCCTAGAAATCTCCTCTTTGTCTGTGGAAAGACGTTTGCATGGGAGCAAATAGGACTGAGTAAAGAGTGTCTGTTAATGATCCAGAAAGGGCCCCCCCTTCCATGCTGGCCACCAAATTCCTTCCTGCTTTAACTGGTCCAAGAAGATGACAGTCAAGAAGACAAAGGCTAGGCGCCTGGACCCCAGGCTTCCCCCGCGAGTCTCCTGTTAGTGACCCCAGCCCACAACGTCACGGCATGGCGAGCTCTGCCGGCAGGTGTCCGTGCTGTCACGCTTCCAGCTCAGGTGGCAGCAGAGCAGAAGCTGCCGTGTAGCTGGAGGACCCACACGGCACACAGACATCCCAGATGAACCCATTCTCCCCTCACACTGTGGGCAGCCCGGGCAGAGGGCCGACGCGGTTACTTCCCTGACTTGCTCCACAGTCTCAAGCTGGGATACGTGGAGGCCACTCCTCATCCTGTGTCCCCGAGAACAGGACGGTGCCACGGGCGGAACTGATCTCCCACTCACCTGCTATCTGCACCAAGGCCTTGGGGGCGTGGACTGTGCCCCGAGACAGAGAGCCCAGCAGGGGCCTCTCACTGCAGGGTGCAGCTGCCGTGGGGCAGCCATGTGGACACACAGTGTGCCATCCAGGTGTGCACAGGGGCGGGCAGGTGTCTGCGGAAGCTCTGCGGCTGACAGGGAATTTCCTATCCGCTAAGAGCAGGCGCCGCTTAGAGACGAACAATGTCCTTGAGAAGCGAAGAGCGCACACACAAACACGGCTGCTTATCAATCACTGACAACCTCTGAGCCGCCACTCCCAGGAAGAAGACCCGTGAAAAACAGCCACCTGCACTTCCCGAGCCGGAGCCACAGAACAGCATCCTCGGCCATGCAGGCGGGTTGGGACACCTCACACCCCACACGGGGTCGTGCGGAGGGGTCCTGCCCACCCCATCACCGTTTCCGCAAAGCCGCTGTGCACCTCACGGGCCCCTTCCAAAGGCGGAGCCTGGGCTGTGTGGTCACTGGCCCTTAGCCGCCTGTCATTTCCCACATACAGATGCATTGTCTCCGTTCAGGTTACATGACATGGGTGTCTCTGGAGAATCAGGTTGGCCAAGGAGGGGAGCTGGCCTCCAACCCAGCCTGAGGCTCCAGGTGTGCCCAAGGTCAAGGGACGGGAAGTGCCCTAAACGGGTGACAGAGGAGGGTGGCAGAACCTGTCGCCTGAAAATACCCCCTTCTGGCATAGGCATTATTCCCTTCTTTGCCTAAAAGCAGGACATAAGTTTACAAAACTGTCCTCTGACACCAGGAAAACAAGGTGACTTCCCAGAGACAACTGAGACACTCATCGATGGAGAAAGCACCTTGCTTTCCCGTCCCCTCCCCCACCGGCCTCGCCACACCTCTGTCTTCAGCTGGAGATGGTGTTAAGCTGAGGTGTAGGCCTCGCCCAAGATGCACGCGTCCCGGGTCATGCCCGACATGTGCACAAGGCATACATGACAACAAACTTCGCTTTTTCTCTGGTTAACTGGCCTGTTGTCACGGTGGGTGGGGCGAGTCCCAGCTGAGAAGCTGGAAGGGTCCAGGGAAATGATCTTTCCTCCTCTGTAACAGGGCCCCCGAGGTGCCTGGCAGCCTCCCCGGGGCCCGGGGCCTGGGGCCGGGGTGCCCCACCTTTCTCTTTGAAGACACATTTCCCAGACTGGAGGTCATCAATGCCCGTGAGGGTATTAACTTACATTGGCAGATTTTGCGCTGCCCACTGGCCACGCAGTGCCAGGCAGCCTTGGTCTCCTGAGACTAAGTACAGGACTTGAGTCTGTGGCTGGGTGTGCCAGGGAGCCCGTGGGCTCTGGGTGTTACATGGGCCTCCTCCTCCTTCCTGGGTTCCTGGTCCACCCTGCGGGGCCCCAAGGGGGTCAGGGGCCTGGGGTATAAACTGATTCAACAGCTCACATTTTCATGGCAGGGAAGGAACACGCCTGGTGAGGTGGGCTGTCACAGGAGGGGGTGTCCCCATCTCAAAGGGAGAATTCTGACTCCCTTTGTCCTGGGACTGCTGAGTCCTCCGGAAGCAGAGGGCTCTATCCAAGTGGTTCTGTCCCACAAGTATGTCCTATATCATGGAGTGCCGCCCTCGCACCATGGGGGCAGGGGGTCTACCTCGCTGGTTCTTAGAGCTGCAGAGGATGTCTCCTTGCTACCTCTTGTCCTTAGTATCCAGAGAGCCACCTGGAATGGAGCGGTACAGATGCAAGGCTGGGTGAGACCCGCGTGTTCAGGGAGGGCAGCTGAAGCAAATTCTAGGGCGCAAATTCTCAGGAGAAGTGCTAGTAGGAATAAGGGCCAGGGTTAAGGGCAGGACCAAAGTGAGTATTATCACAGCGCACGTCAGCCATGCACCCTGCCTGCAACTGGGGTGAGTACTTTACGTCTGTTGCCTCTTGAAGTGGAGTTCTTGCAGGATTTCACAATTTGTAAACAAGCTGTAAGAAGCCTGCCTCCTGCCTCACTATCTAGCTGCCCGTGGACATTACCTGGAAAAAGTGTTCTTTTCTTCAGCGATACCCAGCAAAGCCAAACTTTCCCACACATCTCTAGACATTTATCCAGCAAATTCTAAGCCGGATGTCACTAGAATTTAGGACGTCTCCTCAAATCCTCTGTGAAATCTTGGAAAAATCCGAGGACTGTAAAAATCCCCAACTGAAGGCATTTGACTCAAAATGGTCCTCGAGTGGTAAGCACAAGTTAGAGTGTCACCGACAGACACGTCAAGTTTCTCTGCTATCCCTGCAGCGGGGGCAGCGGGGCCGCCAGGAGCAATGGGTCCCAGCTGCCGACCACTCTGTGCCCTGCAGGTGTCAACCCCCTTCTGTGCACCTCCTCTGTCCGTGTGGCCCACATGAGGCGACCTGAGAAGTAATGGTTTGGTTTTTGCTCTTTCCCACTTCAGAATAATCAGGTTTCCAGTGGGAGTGGAGTTCTATCACCAACTTTCAGGTGTGGACACACGAAGGCTGCAAACGTGTGATGCTGTACCTGGCACTGGGGGCCGTCGCGTATGTCCCAGAGACCCCCACAGCCAACCCTGGGGGGTAAGTGGGCGCGGCCGCCCGCAGGGGCCCCACTTAAAATACGTGCCAGGACGCTGCAAGCTGGGAGACTTAGCGACATCCTGACTCTTCTGTGCAGTGAAGTCTCCAGGGACAGAACCTACTATAGGGGTTTGTGGGAGCTCAGTGGAGCGCCGAGTACAAATTCACTGCCCCCAAAATATGGGGGCTCACTCTGCCTGCACAGACGGTTTTGCTCCTGTGGGGTGAACGGCTGGACACACCCCAGGAGCTTGGGGCCGGGCACACTTTTGATTTGCGTGAGGACTGATGTGAAGCAACTCCCGCGCTTGCCCCTCACGTGTCCGGGACAACGATAGCTACTTCACGTGCAGCCCACACCTTCAAATCCTTGGCTCCCATGCAGACCAGCTCTGCTCCAGAAGAGGTTTTGAGTAAAACATGTGTATTCCTACCTTCTGTCAACATAAGTTACATTTTCTTTAGGGAACAAGGGGCTAACCCTCACTGTTGAAGGGAATCATTCAGAAACAAGGGCCGGAGACTGGGGCCAGTGGCCACATACCCTCCTTGCCGTGACTTCCACAACGCAGGGCACAGGTGGGCAGGCAGGCACCAGCCCTGCCCAAAGGGCTGTGGGGTCTCTGGGCGCAGCTCTTGGCGAGCAAAGGCCCAGTTTTAATCCACGGGCTTTGACATAACTCGGGCCACCTCGTTTGTGATTCCCTGTTCTCCTTGCTGAGGGACAGACACCTATTTGCCAGGTGTCCGCTAGCCGACGTGGCCAGTACAGCGAAACCAAACACAGAGTGGAATGGCACAGCAGCAGAGGAAGCAAACCCCAGGAAGCATTTCTGTTCCAACTCTGAACAAGTCCAAGGACTTCGTTCACACTGAGGCTCCAGCGATGGCACCGCCCAGTGTCTCAGACTGAAAACCTTCCCCAACACCTCACCCAGAGCAGACCTCCCGGGTGCTGATTTATGCGAGTCCCACAAGACGTCGGCTGTCATTTCCAATTTTCCCGTGGCAGCGGACAGCGAGCTAGCCTTGGGATGAGCTGTGTGAGGGGACGGTCCTTCACAGCTGACCAGCCCCTGTTCTGCTTTGCACAAACTAACAGGCCCCTTGTTTTATCCACTCATTATCCACTCCCACCTTCCGGGGCTGGGCCACGACTGAGATGTCAGGGTCCTATGAGTTAAGTCAGCACCCCTGCCCCTCCACCAGGCACCCCTGCCCCTCCACCGGGCACCCCTGCCCCTCCATCAGTTGTCCCTGCCCCTCCACAGGGCACCCCTGCCCTCCCACCGGGCACCCCTGCCCTCCCACCGGGCACCCCTGCCCCTCCACAGGGCACCCCTGCCCTCCCACCGGGCACCCCTGCCCCTCCACAGGGCACCCCTGCCCCTCCACCGGGCACCCCTGCCCCTCCACTGGGCACCCCTGCCCCTCCACCGGGCACCCCTGCCCCTCCACCGGGCACCCCTGCCCTCCCACCAGGCACCCCTGCCCCTCCACAGGGCACCCCTGCCCCTCCACAGGGCACCCCTGCCCCTCTGCTCCTCTGGGCGGGCAGGGTGATTTATGGCGGCTCCAGCCCTGAAGGGAACTGACAGTGATTCTCATTTTCTTGTGTTTCCCCCTTCACGGCCAAGGTCATGAGCAAGGGGGCCCCTCCAAGTTTTCTCCGTGCGTCCTCCTTCACCCCTAGTCCAGCGCAGCCTCATGAATCATTCCTTCTTCACATTGAACTCCTGACGCTGCCCCAGCCCCAAACTGCCCGGCTCCCGCAATCTTTCTTCATTCTCACTAACAATTTGGTAATGAAATATTGATTTTTAGTTAGATTCAAATAGATGTTATTAAGTTTGCATTGATAAATCGTTCCCTTTCTCATGCTGGAAGTACCTCAGTCAAATTCTAACTGTGCTTTCATACCTGGTGATGTATTAATCTGACGTGTGGCTGGCCGGGCTGCCGGGGCGAGGTAAGGAGGCCAAGCTGCTTGGTGCCAGCCCTCAGGGAGTGGGCGATTCTAGCCGGTGTGCTGTGAGGACTTTAGCCCTGAGCCCCATTCCCTCTGGGGTCCCCACTTCTGACAACTGTTATCAGTTCTCCTTGAAGACTGGCCTCCTATGGGATGAAGAGGTGATCCATTAAATTCGATTCTCCCCAGGCCTTTTGTCAGGAAAATGTGGACCATCCAGGCCATACGATGATAACATGTTGAACAGACTGACAGGATGAGGCGTTCCCCTCGAGAAATGTGGGAGCCGCTGTGAACACCCACAGGCCAGCGGCAGAAGCTGTGGCACCCTCCAGCTGTCAACAAGCCACTGGGAAACGACCTGAGTAGACAAGTTCAGCTCACTGGCTGGTGACCACGAGGCCACTGACCCTGTTCCCACCGCAGTTTGGAGAGCACAGGTGCCCCTGGGAAGACCGCAGGAGGCACCTGCCAGGATGCTGTCCTTTCCAACCTCACCTGTCTGGGCCTGTAAGACACTGTCGAGCATGGCCCTTCGTCCTGCCTGCAAGGAGCTGGGACAATGGACGAGCCGACTGTCATCACAAGCTGGAGGAGGAAATCGGTACCCACCCCACCCCCCCCCGACTCCTCTCGGTCGGTCCGAGGGCCACCTCTGTCCAGCACAAGAAGGGCGTGTCCAGACACGTGGACGCCGGGCGGGATGGAGCTCACGCAGGGAGATGCACGTGTCCACCCAGGGCTCAGGTCCATGCTGCATGACTGACCCCACGGCCCCTAGAAAGAGCTCGATACCCCGACTCCCTCTACATGGACAGTTGGGAGACACAGAATTGTCCACCACCCAGTGGCCAATGGCCCCAGACAGCCGGACAGAGTGGCTTTGGACACTGCCCTTCAGCCACCACCTTGTTTCCAGTTTCTCTCACTGAGTATCACCCAGGAAACAGAAGGCACAGGGACACTTTTAACTGGCGTTGCTGTGCCCTCGTCATCTCCCACCCCAGCCAGCACCATTCAGAAAACAAAGCAAGTGCATCGGGGGACTAATGACCCTGCTGCCAGCCCACAGTCCTTCCTCCCCCTGAGCTGCCCACGCCGGCCAGCACACGGTGCCCTGCATGCAGCCTCTGCAGCCCGTGGGCCAGGCCCTGGCACCCGCTGCCTCCGGCCAGGTGCAGCCGGTGGGCGGGTGGGCGGGTGGCCTCTGTTTGGGCCCCTGCTGCGTGGGTCTCCCTCTCACGGCCGCTGTGAGTGCGCTTTAGATCTGATTGATTTTATCTGTGAAATGAGCTGAAAATCCCTCCCAGGGAGAATGCTCATCTCCCTTCCTCAGCCCAGACAGTCCAGATAAATCAGATTGCCCACCGCCCGTAGCACGCAGCTGAGGGCGGGAGGAGGCAGGATGGGGGGCCCGGTGCCGGGTGCGGCCGTCAGCGCAGAGGTCATCCCGAGGCTGGCAGCCCAGGATGTGGGTGCCCTCGGAAGTGTGGTCATCAGGACCCTACCTCCAACCACCCTGTGCTTGCCATGCGGGGAGACTTGCTTTCGATTTGCACAGAGAGAAATCTGAGATGGGGACATGGGGCAAGCTGCTGACGCTGGGGGTGTCTCCATGGAGAAGTGATCCAGCAGAGGCTGGGCCCAGGCCGGTCACTCTGCGGTGCCCTCCGAGCTGCGAGCACTTAGAGTGTCCCACTGGGGACAAGGGCCTGGGGACTGAGCCACTAACCCTGCTCTCTCGGGACTGCCCCGTACATGGGTCACCGCTGCTTCCTTGGCCAGAGAACACCCTCCGGCAGGGACACTGGAAGCCAGAAGCAAGCAGAGGAACTGTCTGCTCGTGACATCCCAGGCAGGCCTGGCACATATGGCCAGGGCAGTGAGGTCAGCTCCCCAACTCCTCAGCCACCCCTCCTTCCATCGGCATCCACTGCAGGCACCGAGATGACCTCCCACTGGGCCTCATGTCCACATGCCCTCACAAAGCCTTCCCCGGGTCCTCCACCCCAACTCACGGGGGTGTCTCCA
The DNA here is from genome assembly GCF_036562045.2 of Rhinolophus sinicus. Classification (NCBI taxonomy): domain Eukaryota; kingdom Metazoa; phylum Chordata; class Mammalia; order Chiroptera; family Rhinolophidae; genus Rhinolophus; species Rhinolophus sinicus. The sequence continues at coordinate 48,840,793 of NC_133760.1, read as the reverse complement.
GTGAGTCAGGAACAAGAAGGAGACAAACAAGTGAGCATTTCTACAGAGGGGCAGAGAGGGTCGCGACCTTGGCATCGGGATGGAAGCTGGCGGAGGACAGGCTCGTCCCTGCACAAGAGCCGGGCGCCAGTTTGCGTCCCCCCTTCCTCGGTGGGCCAAGTGCCCAGCTTTCCATGTCACAAAGAACATTAATACAAATTATTGTAATTCTTGTCTTCATTGAGAAGACCCTGGGCAGTTGTCTGAGAGTCACTGATGAAGCTGACGTGAAAAGTTCAATAATTGGTTGCCAATATCCAATTACTCCAGGGTAATAGGAAAGTGATGGGAGACGAGCCAAGAGGCCACAGGCCAGGACGATCAGGTGCAGAGAAGAAGCCAGAGGCTCCGCTCAGGCCCCGGTCACAGCCATGAGAGACCCCGGGGGGTCCCATCCTCAGACTTCTCCCCGGCCACGCCTCCCCTGCTCTTCCTGCCCCACGAGCACCTTTCCTTGGACATGGGAGGCTGTTTGGTCTGCCAGAGGCCCCAGGGACACGGACCTGCCTGAGGAGCGGACAGGCCGCAGAGAGCACGGCCCGGCTCTGGAGACTTAGGTCCCCCACTCTGTGGGCAGGGGCCCCTCTCCCAGCAGGCGAGACAGTGCTGTGGTCCCTGGTTTCCTCCTGGTGACATGGGGGTCAAGCCCTGCTGCTTCTGCCGAGGGCTGAGCCCTGGATGCGAAGAAATGACCGACGTGAAGGTAAGTTTGCAAACAGGAGCGATAAGGCGATGGGCAGTTCAAGGAGCCGCCCGCCCTCCAGCCACCGCCTGGAGCGCAGGCCTGGGAGGGCAGACCTGGGGGAGGGACACCGGAGACACTCAGCAGGTAGGCGTCTAAGCCGGTAATGACAGCGCACATGCCCACGTGCTCCAGCAACTGGTTGGGCTCCTGCACCAGCCCCCGAGGGTGGCACCCAGCCTGGGGGAGGCAGCTGAGAGCCGAGATGCCCACCTCCAGGTCAGGGGCGAGGTCAGGGGCAGGGCAGGAGGGGACGCACACTTCTGTTGGCTTGCACTGTATCATGTCTGCAAATAAATGGAATAATTCAGTTTCCAGGACTCTTAACCTTTTCACTTGGCATAAATTGTGATCACCCAAATAAATAAAGGCAAATCACATTAAAAACATATATATACGAAGCTCATTTATTCAAGACATTTTCCAACCCTGAAAAATACCTGTAACTTACCAAGAAAAGAAAAAAAGGAACTCGATTCAGAGCCGCACACATCCATTTGTATCTCTGTTGGCTGCAGATGGGGTGTTTTGATTTTTTGTGGCCCTAATGACCTAATGTTCCACCTCAGACAGGTCAAAGGTCAAATAAACCATTTTTTCCTCCATTCCAAATGGGGGTGTGGGCAGACCATATGTGGGGCCAGGAATGTTTGAGCAATAATCAATTGCAAATTATATCTTACCAAGTTAAGAGTCAAATGGAGGGGCTGTGGCTGAATATTTTATCAAGGCAATTTAATAAGAATGGAAATGACCATAAACGTTGAAAGAAAGGTTCTTAAACATCCCAGGCAGCACTTAATACCTGTTCCATCACTGAGAAGGAGCCGGAACTGGAGCGTGACAGAGGCCTGGGGCACTGCCCCCAGAGGGTGCCCTCTGGGTGCAGGCAGCTCTGCTGGGACTTAGACCCCAGGCAGGCCCACACCCTCCCGGGACCTGACTCACAGGCGTGTGCGGCCGACAGGCTCCAGGGGACCCTCTGGGTACAGTGCCTCTGCTGAGACTGTGGGCGCCCATCCGTCATGGCTTGCTTCCTTGCTCAGGTTACGGGGAGGTCAGCCTCACAGCAGTGCCACGCAGGGGACGGGCCAGGGCTCAGCTCGTGGAGGGCATGTCTGGCTGTCCCCTGCAGGTGCCTGTGCCATGCTGTCCTGGGCTAGGCCGGCTCGTACTTCTGAGAGCAGAACGGAGGTGTTGCTGCAAATCCACCCGGTGGGGCAGAGCAGTGCGAGTGCACACAGGAGTTCCCTTTAAAAAGCCTGGGGAGACTGAGACACCAGGAACAGCCCAGGGCCGACCCCTGCTCTGCCTCTCTGCCTGGTCTCCCAGGGGAAAGGAAGGAAGAGCTGTCACGCGATTTGGTTCAAATCTGCAAAGAGCTCTCACTCCGCTAATTCCTGGTCCTCACAGCCACGCCCCCCCCAGAAGCCCCTCCCTTATCACAGGTGAAACAGCAGGGCCGGCAGCAGGAAGGGGTCTGTCCAAGGTCACAGTCATGGTCTGGACCCATGGGGTGGAGGACAAGGCCAGCACATGAGGTGCCTGAAGGAGCTAGGGCACCTGAGGACACAGACAAGCATCATGTTTCCTGAAACACAGCTGCAAGGTGACGGCCTGGGAGGGTGGTTGTGGGGGGCAGTCACACGGCTGGCACACAGCCTCCCACGTGGCATCTGCCTGTCACTTTCTAACCGTCACTCACTTACACCAGGTCTGCATGATGGGTCAGCCCGGGGCCAAGCTCAGGGGTACTCAGGGATGGAGGTCACCCACAATTAGGGGAGAACAGCGTGACAGGACGCGCGTCAGAGTCAGCCCGCTGCTGGAGTGAGAGCCGCTGGCGTGTAGCAGAGGCGTCCGCCTGCCCAGAATAGGAGCTCTTTTGCAGTGCGTGGCTCAGCGGGGAAGACAATTCTAGAATCCAGGCTTTGCAACGGCTCAGCAGGGACACGTGGCCTCCACTGCCTGCCCTCACCACACAGGACAGCGCTCGGGGAGCTTGTGCCCTGGTAAGACCAGAAGTGCCCCCAGCTTTCCCCATGATGGGGGCTCTGAGCCACCAACCCACAGGAAATCCCGTAAATCTCAGCAAAGCACTGACAGACAGCTGACCGTCACCGTGAGGTCATTTTCAGCTCTGTCACAACGTCGCAAACAGTCCAACTGCAGGGGAAACATCTTACTGCAAAGCTGAATGGATGACATAGGAAGTCCTAGGGGCCCCTCCATCATGGCATCTGCTCCCTGCAACAACGGAGCCTGGCCCTGCAGAGAACAAACCTGAGAACACCCTTCCTGAAGCATTCTCATCAGGTGCCCAGCTGATGCTCGCGCCGCAGCAGCAGGGAGTCACCGGGTGGGATGTTCCCATCCAGCCAAGACCACCCTTCATGGGGCTACTATGCTCACAGGCCCGCTGTCCCCGCTGTCCCCGCCGTCCCCGCTGGGCCAGCTGGAGCCCAGGGCTGGGGAGAACCTCACCTTCCGCTTTCAATTACGCTCTATTTCGGCCTCTGCTGAGTGATCCCTCGTCTCGCTAAGCCCCCATTTCTCCCAGAGCATTTTCTTGCTGTTATTAGAACTGTCTATAAAATATGAATCCCAATTCCATGATAGTCATAAAAGTCATAAAATTCTATGTCTGCCATGAAAATATTCCATGATTTATTTTTGTGAGAAGTACATATTAAACCTCGGTACTGGAATTCATACGAGGCTGGCTCTCCACCACCATGAACTCTTAATACACATGTTTTGCCTTAAATTGCTATTATTTTAAGTTTCTTTCTTCATTTTACAATAGCTCTCACTTCAAAATAGGATCACAAAATAGCCCTGGCTATATTTATCAGTGAAAGTTAGTATTCACTGCAATTTAAATTTTTCTCCTTTTTATGGTGTTCATTTTTGTTTCATACATGACACAAATTGTGCATTTGATGTATTTTGTTTTATGCCAACTGCCTTCGGAGAAACATCAGGTGATTAACCAAACCCTCCGACCCCGGGACTGACGCTGCTATCTCAGTGTCATGGAGTGGGTTTGTGTGAATCCAGACACATAACACGTGACTGGATAGGGATGGGGACAGTGGCATCGGATGAGTGCGGGGGAGGAGGACAATACTGAGAATATCTCTTCCCGTTTCCAAAGCCCTCACATCAGTCAATAAGGATTACCACATTGCCGGTGTCTGCCAGTCAGCTGGACATTGACGGGGACACAGGAGGAAGAGGCTCCTTGGGGAGGTGAGACTCTTACGCACGAGCCAGCTGGACGACTGTGCGAGGCAGGGTGAGGCTGAGCGGCTCCTGCATGCGCTGGGGGGATCGGAATGGAATGCAGAGTCCACAGGGGCTTGAGCTGGTGCAGGGAGGACAGGGGGTCAGGGCAGCAGATGAGAGAAGGGGACAGTGCCAGGCTGAGGAGCCCGCGCTTACTAGAGGACAAGCTCGGGACTCTGGACAGCAGTGTCCAGAGCGCATGGCGCCAGCCCCACCAAGACCCAACTCAGTCACCAGCCGCCACTTGGCCAGACTTTCTGCCCAAAGAACCGCACTGCATCTGAAACAATATCAAAGGTGGTGGGGGATGGATTTTCAGCCTGGAAGATCCATGTGACGTTTGGAATGAGTTGAAACTGATCTAAGTTTTCATTTCAAAAGATATCTGATATGAGGTGTCGATGGGGTGTTTAACACACCTCATCAGAGTTCAAAGACTGCAGCATGAGAAGGCCGCCAAGGTGGGGAGCAGATGTGGGAGCCCCAGCAGGAGGGGGTCCTGGCCCAGCTGCCATCTGACACACCACGAGACTAGGCTGTGTTTGATCTGGGCAGCCCTGGGGTCTGCAGCCTCTTGGCATGGATACAAGCCACGCATTTTTTGTGTCCCATCCCCCTGACCCATTCTGTCACCCCCCCCAACCCTTCCCAAGGCACACATAGGGCACAATCATTCACCCAGAATTACTGGGTTCTCCCGTAAGGTAAGTGACGAGAAACTGACACGCTTGGTTTTTCTGTCGCCATTGGGCACCCACTAGTCTGCCAGCTCTAGAGCACCTGTGTCTGGGTTCCGCATAAGGCAAAGGCTGGCACAAGAGCTGATCTAGGACCGCCTTGTTAGGGAGTGCAAACCCGGGGAGCAGCAGTGAGAGCCCGGGGAATGAGGCAAGGGAGGGGGTCCCACCAACATGAACACACTGGTCGCCTCCGAGAGACTGTGTGAAGCCACCTCTGAAGACAATCCCTCAGTGAGGGTGGGGTGAGAACACAACTAGAGGAAATTAGCCACTCATGGTCTGAGATCTGCCCACAGGACTCATGCAGACGTGGGCACTGCATGAGTCCCCCGGTGTCCCTCAGCCTGGAATGGAAGGAGTGGCTGGCAGGAGCACGAGAGGCTGACGCGGCTGCGGGATGCGTCCAGCAGCTGCTGTGTGGCACTGGGGACGTCCACAGAGCGGCCGGGTGCTGGGCGACCTGACTGAGGTTCCTCCAATGGCTCACAGTGGACACCTTCCCAACCCCGGGCCATCCTGCCAGACAGGATATGGCCCAGGGGCTGTGGGGAGTCTCGGGGGGCAGCTTTCAGAGTCTCCAGTAATCCCTGCACTTAGGGAACAGGCTGCCCAGGCAGCACCTGTGTTTGCTGGGAGCAGAGGAAGAGCCGGCAGGAAGCTGCCTGACCTGGACGGCAGCCTCGGGATGTGAGAGAAAATTCCATCCCGTACATGTAACCAATGACCCCTCGACGGTATGAAAACATCTACCAAATCAACCCCATGGTTCAAACAGATGAATCCTAATGTCCATTTCTTAAGTCATATACCATCAAATGACATGTTTTGTATTATGCAGAGAAGAACGAAGCTTATATGGTTTTTTTTTCAAAATTTGATAATGCCACCATTTTAATTAAAATAATAAAAACAACAAGATAAAATAAGTTAAAATTGTAGAAAGGAACTCAAGACAGAAGTAGAAAATACACATGCTTCTAGTCTGTTTTATGAAGAACCTTTCCTGAGTGAGTGGCAGGTGGACAGACCAAAGGTAGAGGCATCTGGGAAAATGTTAAGAGTTTTGTGAAAGAAAATCAATCAGGACAGATACACAAACCTGATTAGGAAAAGAAAAAATGTATGTTGTAATATACAGAGCATCGCGTGCACGGGCGCTGGTTCCGACCGGATTAGAGAGAATACGAGCCGTCAGGTTTCCTCCTCCCCCTCCCAGGCCCAGCAGCTCCCACCTGGAAGCAGCTCCCAGCCCCAGCCCCGCTGCTCCAAAGGCCTTGCTCCCCAGTGGCACCTGCACCACCGACGCCTGTCCACAGCCTGGTGGAGACGTCAGAGTGCAGCCCCTGTGTTCATCCAAGAGGCCCTGGCACAGGCCCTCACCCAGCCCCTGGGCTGGCCTGGGGTCTTGAAAAGGTTCTGGTTCCAAGATGGAAAGTCAAGGTGAGAATGAAGGTCCCAGGTCTGAGGTCTTCCTCTGCAGAGGAGGCCTCCTCTTGGTCCAAGCCAGGGAGGGAGGAGATGTCTCGGCTAAAGCATCTTATACTTAGCTCTGAAGTTGTAAAGCAAGAAGAGGCCAGCGCAACCACCTTTCCCGCCAGAGGACAGTGTGGGGTGTGGAGAAACTGCCTGTTCTCAGGACTGAGGTACAGGAAGCCCGAGCAGACGGCCACCCCTCCACTCCAAGGGCAGCAGAGTGCAGCCCGATAGAGTGGCCTCTGCTGGTATGAGAACCCCCCAGGGCTGTTACAGGACCCCCCAAGGCTGTTACAGAGCCCCCCCACCCCCCACGGCTAAGTTACAGGAACCTCCCACCTCCCCGCGCAGGAGGCTAAGTTACCACACGGGCAGGTGAGCCAGCCCCCAGCTCACCTGCCCTCCCACTGCAGCAGGCGCTCACTCTGCTTCAGCCCCCAGTTGGCAGAGGACCCCTCGGCCCTTTGGTGCTGTAGTCGGATACTGTGGTGTGAAAATTCAGTGAACAGCGTGAGCAGATGGGCCGTTCACAGATGTGGGCGAGGACACTCGCCTTTGCTCAGGCCACACTGCGCACCCTTCCCACCTCCTTTCCTGTGCGTACTCGCCACCGAGACCCTACGGGTGGGAAGGGATGGGGGCGTGCCTGGGTAGCCTATTTCCAAACTGGCAGTCTTCTTCCTGCAGGCCTGTCTCCGCCCCAGGAGGACGCCCCTGCAGCGCCAGGCAGGCTGCAGCCGTGTAGTGTCAGACACAGGCCGAGACCTCACCTCCTCTCACAGCAAATTAAATGCATGTTAAAAGATTATCTCACGTTTATCATAACAAGATTTTGCGTTTATGTCTTCCTCTCTTTTTAAATAGGAATGAAGAGCTCATATACATTTTCTAATTTATTATCTAGTGTTATTACAAGAAGAGAGTTTTGTCTAATCACGACTTGTTAAAATTGCACGTTATTCACAATAACCCACCACGGAAGAGTCACCACAGTGGCAAGAAAGAGAAAAAAAAATGGTTTTTAAAATGAAACTTCATTTTAAGCATTTCTCTTTGGAGACAGTCCAATATGTTAAAGAAAAAGAGTGGAACGTGTGTAATACAATACTTTGGCAAAGAAAATTTGCCCGAAAGAAAAAGAAAGAAAGAATAAATAACAGCAAGGAAGGCTAAAACACGCTGCAAAAAATAAAGTGGGAGTTCGGTAATCCCGGTGACCCTGCCTGCTTTCAGCTGCCCCCGAATGAAGACAGGGAAGGCAGGCCAGGCCCAGGACGGCCGCCCAGAGTCACTTTCCCCCAGGTTCGCAACCTCACTGCCTGGGGAGCCCACTGCCGGCTCTCGGCCCCTCGTGTTCAGCCAGAACTGGTTCTGAGGTGGTTCCCGTGTGCGCACAGGCCCACGGGGTGGCCCCCGCATCCTTCTCATGCGTGTGGCCGGCAGTGGGCTCTGCGCACTCTGTTCTCCGAGTGAGGTGACTGTGGCATCGGCTGTGGCATTTCCCACATGCTTAGCCTGAAAGAAGACATTTGTTTGGACTACGCTTCTGTGTACTTTTTAATGCAATAAAATTGACAGATGACCCCTCTCGCAACAGGTTTGGAGGAAGAAAATGCGGTGTTTCCACCTTCCCTTTCTTCTGGATGGCTGTTTGGACAGCAGGCTCAAAAAATCGCTCGTCACTAAAATCCCTCATGCCCATTTCCTATTGTGTTGATTCATATTAAATTCATGACAACAAAAAGCAACTCGAGGCACTTTTGGAAATGACCGCTCTTCAGCGTGTCTCTCCTTCCTCGGGGCTCGGTGGGCCCGGCGCCCATAAAGCTGCCTGCTGTCTCATGTCACGAAAAGAAACAGCTTTGCCCGGGAACGCCATTACTGTGTAATGAGGCATGCAGCAGAATATACCTTCAGCAGCCACTTGATGAAGCCTTGCTGACACACCAGACCAGACAGAAATGTTTTTTGTATGTTCTTCCTTATTTTGTCCATCAATCACATCATTAGTCAAAGCAGACAAGCCTGTCAGCCGGGCCCAGATGCGGAATGGCAGCCGATCAGTGGACAGGTGTTCCGGCTCCCCCACAACGAAATCCTGAGATGAGAAAGGAGCCAAGACCTCCATGCAAGGGCTGGATGTCAGTGAGAGAGAAGAGACGCCGAGGGGAGAAGTTCAGGCCGGGCTCTGCGGGGCTCCCCAGCGTGGCTCCCCAGACAGCAACTCGGAGGGATCATTCCCCACGGTCACCGAGGTGCCCAGGCAGCATATTCAGACAATGGATCAACGGAAGTGCCCCTGCCACCCTCCTCAGTACCCCGCATGCATCTAATTACGCTGGGCGGTGCAGAGGCCTGGGGCTGCCCAGACCCACCCCAGCTGTCTACCTGAGGCTGGCTGGGCAGACAAGGGCTCCCCACGGCACTGTTCGCTGCGCATGGCTCCCTTCCAGGGCAATGGCCACCCTCTTGTGGGAACCGCCTCTCCTTCCCAGCACATCTTAGAGTTTCTTCCTTCTCGACATTGTTTCTGTGATGCCTTCTGTCTGGAACGGAACAGGTTAACGAAACCAGCCATATGGACTCATCTTCAACGGTTAATTTCTAGCTTCTCAAGCAAGCCCTGAAATGGATTTGTGTAATGAGCTCATTGCTGGGTTATCTCCTGGTTACCGAGGACTAGCTAACCAGACCCGCCCCCACCTGGCCGGTGGCCACGGTGGCCAGGGGGACACCCTGTCATCGTCCCGCGGGGCAGGCGGTGGGTTCAGCATGCACTGTTTTTTGCTTTTTTTTTGTTTGTTTTTTTTTCATTTTCAAAACAGTTTTAGATTTACAGAAAAATGGAGCGGATAACAGAGTGCCCACGGAGGCTGCACACTGCCTCTCGTGAGCATCACCAATTGATGGGGCACATTTGCTGCGATTAATGAAGTGGTATTGAAGCATGACCGTTAAGTAAAGTCCACACTGTATTCAGATTTCCTTAGTTTTCACCTAATGTGCTCTGTCTGTTCCACGATTCCATCCAGGAGACCCCGTTACATGTCCTTGATGTCCCCTTGGGCTCGTAGTTGCAACAGTTTCTCCGACTTTGCTTGTTTCTGAATGACCTTGACAGTGTGGGAAGCCTAGCACGGGCCATTTTTGATAAGTCCTTGTTTTTTTTAATTTAAAGTGTGTGTGTGTGTGTGTGTGTGTGTGTGTGTGTGTGTGCGTGTGAGTGGTGTATGTGTGCCTGTGTGCGTGTATGTGACTGCAGCACCCTTTATTTCCCTCAGTAACAGTGCTGAGGGGAGGGGGTGGGGGAGGGGGAGGGAGGGAAGGAGCCAGGCCCGCTGAAAGGTCAGAAGTCTTTCTACTGCACCAGGGAGAAGCTGCCGACACTCCAATCTTTCCTGGAGTTGACCTTTCCAGAGATATGCTGAGCAGAAAGGGGGTGATACCTGATACGAGATTCAAACCCACACGTCCACCTTTAACTGCGAATTAAATCTGCAGGTATTTCCTCTGGGCTTTCCAAACGGGAGCAAGCACATCATTAATCTAACCAGCCATTAGATGCCATCATGGCCCAATGCGTTAACCTGGGCCATGATGGGGTGGGCAGGGGCTGTGGGGACAGCCAGGGTGACATGAGGGTGTGGCCTGAGAGGACAGGGCTCTGGGTCATCTGTGGCCTGAATGCACCTGCCTCCTGGGACCCGGACGCTCCTTGGCAGCTGCTTCTTGGACCTTCTTTCCCTCTGCCCTTCCCTATTTCTCCTCTCTTACTTTTTCATCCTTCTCCACAAAGCTCAGAGGGGCTGAGAAGGAGAGGGGGTCAGCTTGCAAAAGGTGTGGGTCACCTTTTCTGATTAAGAAAGACTATTCACTTCTTTCCTCTTTCAATATTTTCACTGGGGAAGAAATACGGTAGCGTCTCTTGAAGGACCTGCAATTGCCAAGACACCAAACCCCACGGCAGCTTGGGACTCATGGCAGCTTACCAAGAGCCTTATACATGTAAAATTATACTTTACAATTTATCCTTGCAAGTACCCCAAGTTTTCCAGCGCATACACATGTTTTATGAGCCTGCCTTTCACCCAGAAGGTCTACAGAAAGTAAAATAAATGAAGCTAACACTGCATTCAGCCTGGACCATCTGACATTTATTCTTAGACGGGACAAGTGACAGTTTGCAAGCCAGGCTCACACTGGAGGAACTCTCCAGCCTGATGTGCAGTGTATATCAGTCAGTCAGAGGCTCAGTTTTGCAGAATACCTACTGGGTGTGAGGCCAAGTGGAAAGCCCAGTTCTGCCCTCAGCGACCTCCTCAACTGGGGACACTGCACAGTGTCCCCCTGTTGAGTGGTGACCAGAGAGTCCCCTCACTCAGTGAGGGCCGACCCAGACAGCAGCTGAGCGACCTACATTCTTCTCTGGGAATTCAGAAGTAGAACTCACAATGTCCAGGTCGGTCTCCATGGCTCCTGGTTGTAAGGGCGAACGACGCCAGGGCTGTATTGGCCCTGAGCAAATGGGGGCGGGCCAATTACCGACGTGCAGAGGCTGACACAGCTATTAGGCCAGGTGGTCCTGGGTCTGCGTGATGGTCTCCCGATCCCATGGCCTCTGCTGCCCAGGGGCATTTCCTACCCACACTTCCAGAGGAAGACCCTGTGTCATCCGTCCCTCCAGGGAACCCCATCCTCACTAAGCAAGCCTGGGGGGCTCTGCGCTCTGTCTCAAATGCCTCTCCCTAAGAACACAGCTACCACACTGGCCTCCACACAGGGCGCACCCTCCGGGTCAGACACGGAGCCACAGCGGTGGGGGTGGCCTCAGGGGGCAGCCAGGCAGCTAAGTGTTGGGAAGACTCAGCTGGTCAGAAAACATGGGTTATTTCACGTTCAGAACCCTGGACACAAAGGTGGTGTCAGCAGAGTGCTCTCTGCCCTCAAAAGACACAGGCGGAAAACGGGGTAAAAATCCTGTGGAATCAAAGAAAGGAAGCAGACGTCCCCTCCCCCCTCTTCACCACGACACTCCCCAGACCCTGCACGCGGGCACGTGGCCACCAGGAGAGGTGGCCTGCAGCACGTGTCCCTCTGTGCCCAACGTGTGTCCCCGCCTATCAGCTGTCAGTCTAAGGTAGAGACGTGTGACCCGCAACTGCATGTCACCCTGTCTTTCCCCCCAGAGAACACACGTTAGGAACAGACATGGTCATTTTCAATAAAACGCTATGCAAATGACACTGACATAAGAAAACATGTAGTCCTGGTGGACGAGGTTTCTGGGGTGTGTGCGTTTGGGTGTGCATGTGTGTGCACAGGTGTGAGTCTGCGTGCGTGAGCACGTGTGTAAGTGCGTCTGAGTGTGTGAATATATGTGCATGTGTCTGTGTGTGTGTGTCTGTGCATGTGTGTGTGTACATGTGTGCATGTGCACTGGCTTGTGGGGGCGCCTAAGAGCCCGGGATCGCCAGCTGGGCACATGCACAGGACGGGAGCAGGTCGCCAGTGTGTGTCAGGGACAAATCGCACTCGCTCAGGTTGTCAGGTGCTCCTTCCCAGCCCCTTGACCCGGCCTGCGAGGAGAGGCCCCGGGTGCTGCCATGACGGCTCCCTTCACTGGTCTCCAAGGGCCGGGGATGCTGGCACCTCCTCTATGCCCTCTACCTCTGAGCTCCAGCTGGGCAAAGGGGATTAGCATCCCTGCCTCAGGAGAAGCTCCAAAAGGCTCTGTAAGTTGCAGGAGTCGCAGAGTCTGCAGGTGGCAGGGCCTGGGTGCAGCACCGGGCTCCAAGGCCCCTAAGGACCATGACATCGTGCTGCGTCCCTGAATATTCGGGGCCCAGCAATGGGCGGAATTCATCTGGAGGTTCAGGCTCAGCTGTAGATTCCAGCACAGCAGCTCCTTGATTTGTCAATGCCGTATTAGTGTGCTTTTGCTGGAAGTTTCTGGGCCACACAGTGTTTCTGCTCGAACGGAGAGTGAACAGAAAGGCTCACTGCGGCCGAGTGGAGAGTGAAGTCAGAGGAAGACGCAGGTAGGTGCTGAGGTCAGCAGTGCACTTGTCGTCACTCTGCTGGCCCAGCTTGTCACAAGATGTGACAGGATCGCCCAGCTGCTGAAGAAAATTCGAGGTCCCGGAGACTATCCTGCGCTAGCTAAGCACCACTGTGGGGGGTGCGGGGGGAGGCCAGGCGTGCCCTCGAAAAAGAAACAAGTTTAAAGCTTTCAGAAGATGCAGTATGCTCCTTAATGTCCCAAACAGGACCTGTGTCCCAGCTCTTTTGATGACAGGGTGCAAATGGCCACCATCAGCCTGCACTGCTGGAGGCCCCGGGGATGCACAGAGCTGGAGGCTGGGGGCCCATGAGAAGCGGGCATTCCCCCAGAATGCCACGCAAGTGCTGTCATTGGTCCCTCCATTCGGCCAGCTCTGGGGCACGCAGCGCTGGCCCAAAGGTTATACTAGCATTGCGGTTACGGGGAGACTCCATGGGGACACCTCACCCAGGACATCCTGCTTGCCCGGAGTCAGCACAAAGACACCTCCTCTATGGTGCGTCCCCAGCATGTCAGCAGCTGGGGCACCCTGGGCTGCTGAGGGCATGTGAAACGTGTCCCACCAGTGTCCCATAGCATGTGCGTTCCCATGAGCCTGTGCGCACCTGCACAGGCCAGGTGTCCCCTGGGCCCCAGCCTGCCCCTCCTGGAGGCACCCCCACGGGAGCCGGGCAGGTGGAGACACACAGGTGCCCTGGGCAAGTCAGCCACTAGGGGCCCCCTTCACACTGACATATTTAAATGTCTGTTCAGGTTTTACTTAATGAAGGTGGGAAGAACATGATATTCAGTAATAAAATTGCATACCTTTACTTTTAAATTTTATCTCAGTACTACAGCGACATAAAATTGTGAAAAATTTAAACATCACAAAATATATAGAAATATATAGAATAAATATAAGCCCCACATACCTGCGCCCACGTACATGCCCCACCCCAAGTGTAAGCACTAAGGATCAATGACATGTGCGTCTTTCCAGTCACTTTTTCTACCTGTTTCTAAATAACGTGTATTGATTGACTGACTGACTGACTGACTGACTGATTGATTGATTGATTGATGAATGATAGATTGGATTTTCACATAACTGAGACTATGTTGTATGCATTATTCTGTTCCTTGATTTTTTTTCACCTACTTCACTCAAAGCTCTTTTAAAACCCAAATACGTTATTCTTTTCAATAGCTGTTTAGTATCCCATAGTATGGAAATACCATCAGTTATTAGAAACCACTTAAGGTGCTTCTATATATTTTTTTTTCATTTTATTACAAATAAGACTTTGGTGTACAATCTTGTATGTAAGTCTTTTAACATTCGTGGAAATGTTTCTATAAACTAGAGTTCTAGAATTCAAATATTTTTTGAAGGGGCTATACATTTTAAATTCAGACGCTTTCATCAAATTGCCCTTTTGAAAGGGCTAAGTGATGTTTCACCAATGGTAGATGGCATGGTATGTTTTCTTGACATCCTCACCTGCTCGGGTTATTCAGTCATTTAAAATTTTACCATTCTGAGGTACAAAAAGAGATAACCTTATTTTAATTTTAATTCTCTGTTCATTAGAAAATCGGAATGTTTTAAAATATATTAATTGGCTCTCTGTATTTCCTGTTCTCTGAATTGTCTAATCAATGTCTTTGTCTAATTTTCTATTGAGCAATTTTTTATCTTTCTTACTGATTAAGAAGTATTTTATAAATGTTAGACAGTAATCCTTTGTTTATTGTGCACGTTGTAAGTACTTTCCCCCGTATCTCTCTCGTCCTTTGCTCAGATTTTGTTGGTTTTCATGTAGTCTAATATGTCAGCCTATTTGTTCAGAGACCCTCGGCTCCACATCTCACTGAGGCACACTTTTTATACCCTAAGATTATCTTTTAATTATTTTTATGAGCTCCTTAATCCATGTTGAAATGCTGTCTACTGGGAACCAGAGGCCTACTTTTCCCAATGAACACTGACTGTCCTCATCATTGGTTCATTGGTCCATCCTTTCCCCTCTGGTCCAAAGTGCCACCTTTGTCATAAACCAGACTTTCAGTGGCATGGTTCTGGTTCTTCCCTCTTTAGTTTATCCTATCTATCTCTCTATTTCCTAAAACCGCACAGTTGTAATTAAGTGTGGGAATTTGGTGGGGAAATTAGCCCTCCCACATCAGGTTTCCTCTTTTTTTTCAATATTGTCTTCACGATTTTTCTGCAGTGTCTCCCCCGTATGATTTTAGAAACTGCTTGTCACATTTATTTAGAAATTGCTCACTGAGATCTGGTTGGGGGATGTATCAGACACCACTGCACCCCAGTCACACCCCTCAGCACCCCTCTTTATTCCAGACACTGCTGGATTATTCCCTAAAGTAAACTCCCTGAGGTAAGTCCTGTGTCAGACTTTGCTTCCTGGGCAAGCAGTCATCAGCCCAAGACAGGAAAGCAGTGAACGGTGGCTGGACAATTAATTGGGGAGAGTGAACATGTTCGCCTCACTGAGTCTTCCCAGCGCTGAGGACTCTTCAGTTGTGTAATCCCCTTTATAAACTTTTACGTTCACACCAGCCATGCACATTTTCTGTTAGCTTTATTTCTAGATGCTATATGTGTTTTGTTACCATCAGATGGGATATTTTCAGTGTATTTCCTAGTTGTTGTTGTCTAGAAATGCCACTTTTGTATATTTATCTTGTATCCAACTACCTTAAATAATATTGCCAAGGAATTTACTTAGATTTGTGAGGTATGCAAATATATTATCTACAAATAGGGATAATTTTGTTTCTTCTATTATAATATTAATCAACTTTGTATTGAGTGGTGAGGATTTCAATGAGTGTCTTGTCTAATTTCTTAACTTCAGATAAAATATTTCTGATTTTGCATCATATTTGGATTCCTTAACCTTTTTATTGGGTTAAGATATTTTCTTCTTTCCTTAGCCTAGTATGGCTTTTAAAAAATCATGAATGAGAGATTGATGCTTATCTATATGAAATTTCCTTTTTAATCTGTGATTTCATTCATTACATCAATAGGTTTCTGAAGGTTTGATTATCCTCTATATTCCTAAAATAAACTCAACTTAGTAACAAGCAACATGATTATATTTTATTTAGAGTTTTTGTATATATGCTCATACACAAAAATTTTAATTTTCTTTTCTATGCTAGTTTTGTCTTCTTTTACTGTCAGAGAATATTACCTTTATACATGAGTTAGGAAGTTTTCTGTGGAATACCAGAGTATCTGTTTTTGAAGGTTTAGTACAGCTTATCTACAGATGGTGTAGATCTGGTGCCACTTTTAGGAAAGAGTTTTTACTATTTTAAAAAACTTCTTCTATAAATTCTTGTCTTTTAAGTTTGTCCATTTGAGTCAATTTTGGTGATTTGTATTTGCTGGAAATTTTTCTATTTTGGCTACGTTTTATAATGTAATGTTCATTTAATTTTATAATCTCCTCATTATCTGAAGTTGTATTCTTTTCCTCATTTCTAATATTATTTATCTTTTTATATACTGTTTTTTTTTTGACCATGATGACGATTTTTGTGTTTTCAAAGAACCGGGTATTAAAGCTAATGGTGTTTTTTCCATTTCATTAATTTTGGATTTGTTGTTATCCTCAATTCTGTCCTAGTTTCTTTGGGTTCATGTTATTATCCTTTCTCCAGTTTCTCGAGTTGCATGTTTAATTCATCTAATTTCAACCATTTTTGTTTTCTGGTTTATCCAGTTAAGGTTCTTCTGTTTGCCATTAGTTTTGTTTATTTATTTTTTAAAATATTTGAGTGACTCTTATTTTTATCATGAACTTATTATGTTTATTTTAATCTCCTCTTTAACTCAAGGGTTATTTTAGAAGTCTGAATTTCTAATTTGTCCTTATGATCAAAATGATTTCTTATTTGAGGAATTTATACAAGTGATTTGTGGCTTACTGCATGGTCAATTTTGTAAATATTTCATGTGTGTGTTTGAAAATAGTGTGCTTCTATTTGCTTAGGAAAAGTGATGTGCATATATACATATGCATATAGTCAAGATTATTATTGTGATATTCAAATCTTATATAACATTGATCATTTTTATGTGTTTTTAATTTATTGTGTTCTAAGAGAGGTCAGGCAAATGTCTCCCTGAGTGCGTGAGGATTTATTACATTCTCTATATTTCTATTATTTTTTGCTTTACATTTTTTTAAGCTATGTTGTTGGATATATAAAGTTACCTTTTATAAAATCAACTAAATGCTGCTTTTACCTGGGAGACAGAATAGAGTCAGATGCACCCCGGATGGAGGTATTACGCCAAGAGAAACGGTTGGCAAGTTAGGTAAGTGACAGATGACAAAGGCCTGCCAGCGCTATGTTCGAGGTTTTGGCTTTTGTTCTCTATGGAAAAGCACCATTTAAGAGTTTAATCATGGCTGTGATGTGGTCAGCTTTTGTTTCGGAATGAACACTCTGGCTGAACTGTGATAATGATGGTGTGAGAGGGTGGACAGACTGAGCGCCGGGGAGGGGCAGTAGTGTGGAAGTTTAATGTGGAAGGTTAATGAGCGTAGAAGAAAAGCAGAAGACGCGCTCTTCACCAATACTTAGCATCCACACAGCCATTTCACAGAGAAGCAGCTCCTGAGGGCCGACTGACCAGGAGACTCCAGGTAAAGGTACTAGGAAACAGACCTCAAGTGTTCACTCAAAAGGGGGGATTATGAAACCCCCAGCCTGGAGGCACAGTTCAGGCTGAAAACACACAGAAACTCCAAAATGGTATAACTGATTCGAAAATGATGAACCCACACTTCGCTATTAGGAAAGACAAAATATATCAGAGACACTGCCTAAAAAGAAACCTGCAGAAGGACAAATGTCAGCATCATGTCTTCAGGGTTGCGTGACCACCTAGAACTCTCTGCTTCCTTCTGAACCATGAGCATGAATGTGGTACCACCATGTCACAGCTGTGCTGTCACTGGCTCTTCCCCTCGCTATTGCAGGAGGGGACACATGGGCAGACCTAGACCCCAAACACCGAGCAGCCCAGGCATCCAGGGCTGATGGAGTCGCTGTCTCCTTAGAAGCATGCTGGTCCCTCAATTTCAGGGGCCACTCAGTCCTCCCATCACCCAGAAAAACATGTCCTGGCAACTCTCCCTGCGCGACAGCGACAGCAGGCACACAAGCAGGAGCAGCTCTCGGCAGTGGCCTCCTCAGAACCACAGCCACTACCACTCCCTCCCCAAGAGGCAGATCCGAACGAAGCTCTGTGTCTCTGACAGAAGCCAACAAAATATAGAATGTTCTGGGGAGGGAAGAGGAAGCAAAACAACACAATAAATTAAACGTGGAGTTTCAGTGTTGACCCTGGGTATTCCGTCTGTTTTCGGAACTTGAGGGTCAAGCAACGTCTGTTTCCAATTAATTTTATTCCTTATCGTTTCCTTAAAGGAAAACATGCCTTTAGAATCAAGAACTTCTCTGTATTTTTTTTTTAAATAAAAGACCAAGAAAAGTGTCAGCATTTAGAATTTGCTTTTTGTCACAAAGAAATGTGCAAATTTGTGACAAAAGGGTTTAAAGAGAACTGCAAATGTCTATTAATTGCTTTATAGAATAATTTTCTTTTTCAGAAGTTATATAATAGTAATTTTTAAAAAACAATCATCGAATTGTGTTTAGTAGACTAATTAAACAAGCATATGATATGTTTTGTTTGACCTGAAAATGTTTTTTAAATTTTTGAATTCTTTCTCAGTGCCAACATTTTAAAATCAGGAGATTTCACATAAAGATCTGAATTCCTTTCTAATTTTGAAAGCTACAGAGACCTAACAGTATTTCACAAAAGTCAGTGCGCACCAAGTGGCAGCTGCCCTGTGGATGGAGCCTCTGGCTCAGCGTGACCTTCCCTCCCAGGCCGCGGAGGCAGCAGCCATTCGGCATTAAGTCTACACGGCAGTTCTCCGTAGAAGAGTTAAGAAGAAAGGGATACCCAGCTGCTACCAAAGTAGAAAAGTAAAAGCCATGTCCTGAAGTTCAAGGGATTCAAACTAACCCTATGTTTTGTACTCAAACTGCTTCATTCACTCATACTCATCAGGCCGTGGTCAGCCTGGTGTTCGCGGTCACTCTCAGGCCCCCACCTTAGACGAAGTTCAGCACAGCACTCGTGGGATGCGTTTGCTCAGGGGCTGCCCCTCATTCTGGGACTTGGCTCATTTGCCCTTGGGCTCCCAGCAGCCGAAAGGTCAACTTTGGGGGTGGGGGGTGCAGAGAAGAACGTGAGACCACATGCAGAGAAATCTTAGTGGCCCAATCTGAGACAATCTGAGCACCAAAATGAGGAGTGAAGGTAATGGATTATAGCTCACTGACTGAGAAAGCACCAGGAGGCTATAGTGACAGAGACTTCTTTCCATATCAACACCAGCTGATAGCTGTAGGGCTGACAAGCGAATTAGAAAACCACCATTTTGTAAACAAACACAAACCTAGTGACGGACTGTCATGGACTGTTCTGAAGTCAGTGGTTGAAAAATCACTGGGGAACAGGATATTACAGGATTCCAAGTCCAGCCCTCAGATTGCTGTGTACAAAAAGCACGAGTGACTTCTGCAAGGGGAGAGCTGGCTTAACCAGGTGAAGACCTTAGCATCACTAATTAATGGGACAAATTAACACCCCCATTGGTCCTGACATGATGCCACAGGAAAAGCACCTCATCACCTGGTAATTACTCTTCAGAGGGGACTCTATACCCAAGAGCTGACGGAGCCTGGCCAAACGCAGAGGGAAGAAGCACAGTGCCTCCTCCAAATGCAGGTAGAAGAGGGCGTCCACACTTGTCAGGGGCTGGAGTTAATACCAGGCGCCTGCTTTTTCTCTCTGACGGTTTCTCCTAAACTGTACCGTGTCCAGCTCATGCTGCCTCCCCGGCATTTTCCAGCACAGGGACTAGGGGCCTGGCTGTCGCTACTCTAAAGCTGTGATAACCGGCGCTGGCCTGGCCTAAGAACCTGCCATTCAGACCCGAAAAGCAGGTGCTGAGCTGCTGAGGTCCACGGAGGCGTTGGGGGCCCACAGCAGGGATGCTGCCTGCTTCGGTTCTGCTGGCACCCCCAGGGCTGGCAGAGCAGTCCCACAGCCACCTGAGGTAGCACCACCTCCTGGGTGGAAGCAGGCACAGGTCCCCTGCATGGAGGGGCTGCTCCGGCACCTGCCTCGGAAACTGCATTTAGCATGAGTGCTTCCTGGGTTTCAGTGAGACAAGTGGCTGCCAGGGCTGCCTCTGAGGTCAAGGCGTCCTTGTGTCAGGGGCTTCCAGGGGCTTCCAGGAGATTCTGGGGGATTCCGGGGGATTCCAGGGGCTTCCGGGAGATTCTGAGGGCTTCCAGGGGCTTCCAGGGGCTTCCGGGGTCTGTCTAGGGCCTGTCCAGGGGCGTCCAGGGACTTCCGGGACTTGTCCAAGGCCTGTCCAGGGGCTTCCAGGGCCTGTCCAAGGCCTGTCCAGGGGCTTCCGGGGCCTGGCCACGGCCTGTCCACAGCCTGGGCTTCCACTCTGCGATGGGGGGAGGGGACGATGCCTTCCTGTTTGTCCTCATTTTACCTTGCACAGGATCTTTTTTGGCAGGTTGTAAAATACATCCTCTCTCCCCAGGAGACTCTCTGCCAGGCTGCAGTCCATGTAAACAAATGTGTATTTACAACGGGTTCTTTTTTAAAACATGCATTATGTGCCTAATAGACTGAAATGACTCTTCAGGGGAAGCGCGGCGCAGGTCCCGGCAGTGTTTTGTTGTCTATAACATTCACCTCTTTTATATGGCTATTTATTTTTCTGCTGGTTTGGGTGGGAAGAGGGGCTCTGAGGAACAAAAATCATGTACCCACATATGGGCTGCCATCTATAAAACCGAGAGACGGGGCGCGCCGCACTAATGATCTTCCAGGCTGATGGGAGTTGGCGGTCTGTACTGAAAAGAGTCCAGGCGAAGAAAAGACTCATCGTCCCGGGGGTGGGTTACTTTACATGTTTCAAGTTGGGGGAAATCCTGTGTCAGAATGCTTTTGTCTATAAGTGAAGGGGAGGCCCGCCCAAGTGGCTTCAGTGGTCGGGGAGCCCTGTTTTCTCACATAGCAACAGGCCCGGGGACCAGCCAGGGCTGGTTCATCCCACAGGTGACCAGCACCGGCCAGGACCCATGTCACTTTCATCCTTTCGCTGGGTCACCTGCAGTGCATGAGCACGTAGTCACGTCGGAGCCTGCTATCGTCCCAGCTGTCACATGAAGACCCCGTGACGGTCAGTGGAGGAAAAGAAACCACTTCTTCTTTGCGTTCACTTTAAAAGTAACAAGGCCTTTGCTCCTAGCAGAGTTCCTGTCACATTTCATTGCAGGCCTGGGGCTAAAGCATCACCAGTGAGCGAAACAGAGCCTCAGTGACCAGTCCTGACCAGAGGGGCTCGAGCCCGTGTTCATGCAGAGCATTTCTGTCGGCATTTACCCTATTAGAAATTAAAACCAAGGAAGCTAATTTCATTTAGTAAAAAAAAAGCTATCATATGTTAACAAAACAGCATATCGTTATAAAAATAACGGTATTTTCCAAAACGAAAAAAAGTGTGAGAAGAGGTATTGTTTCAAATTCTGCACGTTTGTTCATGCTTGGTTTAGTAGAAGACAGTTGGATGCGCCCGCCTTCCTTTCTATCCAATCTGTTGTGATATGTTGTTTGTGTAGGAAGAACTCTGACCTCACACAGATATGTGGGAGCCAACGGAGGAGTATTTTAATAATCTCTTCAGATAACTGCGGCTATCCTTTGATACAAACTAAGACTCAACAAGTGTAGCTGTTTAAGGCTGAGGGGCAGTGCGCAGCCAGACGAGAGACAGCTGCAGGTTCCGTGACGTCAGAGCCCTGTGGTGTGTCTTGGTCTCTGAAGGGACGTCATTTGTACCATCGTGACTGAGCATGTGGAAAATACGAACGTTTTCCAGTGTTGACATGTTTTATTACACAAAATTGAAAAATTTTATTCCTCAATAACTTCATTTATCTCATCAGAACATTCTGAAAATATTGGGAAGCTGTCAGGTTCCTACTGACAAACACAATTCTTCTAAAAATGATAATTTTTTTTTCTCAAAAGCTTAAATTTCCTCATTGGCAACAAATACTGTCAGCTGTTTTCCTTTGTTCACTTTTGAGAAAATATCTGCCAAATGCCCAGGTCTGAGTACCCAAAGCTGTCAGACATTTTGCAAAGTAAAACGGCGCTCCAGGAAAAGCGCAGCGCGTTCCGGCCCCACTCCTGTCCGGGAGGCAGTGCTCCACAGGCCCACGCCCACTGCACTTGGGGAAGCAGCACGGCTGGTTTAGGCCATGTGTCCTCCCCATCTCTCCAGCCGGAGTAATGAAACGACATCTTCTCAAGAGCTGAGATTGAATAAAAGTCATAATATTACTGCACTATCAACGATATCCTCAAATAAAACAATTTCTGTCTTTCCCTCTTGCTCTCTCTCAGCAGCCATGACGCTCTCCTCTACTGTAAAAACATGGTGACTTACAGCAATCACAGAACAAAATGACTGGGCAGGCCACACCAGCACCAAGCTTCTACAAGTGGGGAAGTGAGTCCGCTGCACATGAGGAAAAGGGACCACAGGTATTTTAAACCAAGCTTGAGACCCAGTGAAGACCTGACGCGAGGAAAGCATTCGAGTACCTGCAGCCACAATAAGATGAAAATAAAAACCACTGCTCACAGCAGGAGGCCCTGCAGAGACCATGCCAGCTCAGTACAAATAAACCATGCAATTTGCTTGTGTTACATCTCCAGTGTGTCTTAGCTCAAAAATAAAACTCCTAATAGAATAAATGCACTGCCTATAAATCTCAACACATCCTGCATTATTAGTAAAACTTTTTAAAATTCATAACTGATTAAGTCATAAACTCTTTTGATGAATAAGACCCCACATACCAAGTGGTGAAATACTATGAGACCTGGTAAAAGAATAAACCTGTTGAATAAATCTGCTATGTAAAAATTTATCTCGATGTTATATATAATGAAACCTTCCTTAAACAAAAACCTGATAAAACAATAAACCTGCTCGAAGATTAAATTTGCTGCACTCTGGGGCCATATTTCTCACCTGTTGTTGGAGCTTCCTGACAACTGCACCTGTTTAACCTCTGTCGGCCTTTTTCACACCAACGTTTGCTGTTGTGTTTCAGCCGTCTCTGTGCCTGCAGAGTGTAAGGAATTTCCTGCAGACCCATCACCAATAGGACAAAGTGTATCCTCCCCCAGGTTAGAGCACTTCTCTCTTTCCCAACCAACCCACCATAGGCTTGCTTTCATCTACAAAGATCTCTCTTTGCTTGATACACTTTCTTTCCTCCATTCAGAAAGGGTGCTGGCCCCTGGCCCCGCCATCTCTGTCATCTACGGAAAAACCCAATAGGGGGAAGAGAAAGCAGGTGGAGAGAGGAAATGAGAAGTTTGAGGTGAGGCATTTGGGAAGAAGGGCCCCTCATAGAAAACAAGAAAGCAGACTTGAATTCCCCCTTCATTCTTAACCAAAATAACAGAGGGCAGGAGAGACAAGGATGGTAAAGCAGAACACAGCCAGCACTGTGGCCTTCCTGGTGGCCTCACATGGATACAAGACTAGCCACGGTCCTCATCTGAGCTCTTTACCCCAAAATACCTATAAAGACCAATGTTAAGAGAGGGGGAAGAAAACAAATAAATGTCAAAGAGAAATCAAATTCGAGGATGGTTTTAAGACAGCTTTTTGTGTTCACCTTGTTTGCCAACTCTCACTTATCGGCTGGAAAAGTACTAATAGGCATTGAAACACAATAGATGGCACGCGAGAGCTGGCTTTCCCAGCTGTGCCCTTGGGACGCGGTGCGCCGTGCTGATTTCAGCAGTTTCCATCACAGAAAGGATTTCCAGAATTCTCCTTGGGGAGTTCCTCCAAGGCTGGCAGGGCTACCCTCCCCACAAGTGACGATGCTACTTTGAATCACCACCGCCGCCATCACCACTTTACTGTTCTCTTGTGGGACTTGCTCTCATCTGCTGGTTAATCAATGGGTTCACCTATTACTTACCAAGGCCCTCATGTGTTCAAGGTCTCATGGCAGGCGCAACGAGGGGGAGCTGGGGCGGGGGTGGAGATGAGCAAGCAGCCCTGCCTTTCACAAGCTGCCTGGTTCACAGGGGAGGTGGAATGAGCCCCTCACCCTGACAAGCACTGTGGTAACAGCATACGATGCTGGGGGCCGTGACCATCATGGAAACACCAAAGATATGGCTTCTGTTCATTTGTTTTTTGCTCTCTCTGAGGTTTATAATGATACAGAAAGTAAATCATTTGTGGAACTGCCTTTTACCTCTTTATCATAATACTTATTAAATGACAGCTTTAACCGCTAATAATAGCTTTATTGGAGTATAATTCCTGTACCACAAACTTCACCTTTTTAACGTGTACAATTAAGTGGATACCAGTATATTCATAGAGTTATGCACCTATCACCAATATCTCATTTTAGAACCTTTCCGTCAACCCCCTCTGTACTCACGAGCAGTCACACCCTCGCCCTTTTCCCCAGCCCCTGTCAACCATCAATCTATTTTCTGCCTCGTCTGGACTTTTCCTGTGAATGGAATCACACAATATGTGGTCTTCTGTGACTGGCTTCTTTCACTGAGTACAATGTTTTCAAGGTTACAAATGGATGTATTTGTAATATATTTCACTGCTTCATTCCTTTTTCTGCCATCCACTGTATAGATATACCATATTTGGTTTATCCATTCATTAATTGGTAAATATTTGAGTTGTTCCCACATCGTATCTATTATGAATAATGCTGCCATGAATATTTTGGTGGACAAGTTTTCATAACCATGGAACATCTTTCCTTTTATTTAGATGTACTTTATTTTTTTTCAATAATGTCATATAGTTTTAAGCATACAAATTTCTCACATACTTGCAAATTTATTTCTAAGTCTTTCGTTCCATTTGTTTCTATTATAGATGAATTTTTAAATTTTATTTTTGTTGTTGTTAATTGCTAGTGCATAGAAATATAATTGACCTCATATCCTGCAGCCTCACTGAATGTGTTTAGAAGTTCCAATAGTTTTTTATCAGCTTCCTTGAGATTTCCTATATAAAAGATCTTATTTTATTACATCTCCTTTCCAATCCAGATGCCTTTTATTTATTTTTCTTCATGAACCTGTTATAGTCTCCACTACAGAACTGAACAGGAGTGAAAAAAGTTGAGATTCTTGCCTTGTTTCTCATCAGAGGGGGAAGCTTTTAGCTTTTCACCACCATGTCACCTTGGATTTTTTGTAGATACTCCATCAATTTGACAAAGTTTCATTGTATTTCTAATTGGTTGAGTAATTTCTTATGAAAAGGTGTTGGGTTTTGTCAAATGCTTTTTTTCTTTCTTTCTTGAGTCTGTTGAGATGACCATGTGGTTTTGTTCTTTATTCTATTGATTTGGCGCATTACATGGATGGACTGTCAGACATTAAACCAACCTTGCATTCTTGTGATAAATTCCACTTGGTCATAATGTATAATTATTTTTCTTTGTTGCTGGATTTGGTTTGCTAGGAGTTTTTGATGAATTTTGTTGTCGATATTCTTAAGGATTGGGATTAATTCCTCTCTGAACATTTGGTTGATTCAACCCATTTTGCCACCTGGGCCTGGGTTTTTCTTCGTGGGATATTTTTAAATTGCTATTTCTAACTTTTACTTATTATAGGTCTATTCAGATTTTCTGTTTCTTCTTGAGTCACTTTTCAGAGTTTATGACTTTCTAGGAGTTTTTCTAGTTCATCTATGTTATCTGATTTGTCAACATGCCCTTGATCGAAGTATTTCCTTATAATCCTTTTTATATCTGTAAAATCAGGAGTGACACCTCCGCTGTCATTCCTGATTTTAGAAATTTGAGGCTTCTCTGTTTTTGTTTTATTCTTTCTTGGTGAGTTTAGCTAAAAGTTTATCAATTTTGTTAACCTTTTCAAAGAACAAGTTTTTGGCTTGATTGATTTTTCTCTATTCTTTTCATTCATTTATTTCTCCTCTAATCTTTTTGGGCATACCTTTCTGTTTCTTTGTGTGCCACTTGTGTTGTGGTTGTTGAAAACTGAACATTTAAAATATTATAATGTGGCAAAGCTGGATATCAGCTTCTCCTCTCTCCCAAGGTTTGTTCTAGTTGTTGCTTTAATGCAGCAAGTATTTGTCTGTTTGGGGGCCTTTCGGAACCTGTCCTATCAAGTCAGTGCCTTCATTATATGCACACTGAAGTCTCTGCTTGGTCAGCCTGTGGTCAGCTCATGACTGAGCAGAGATTGCCTTCAATGCCTTGAACCAGTATGTCCTGACCACTTGCCATGAAGCTCTGTGTGCGTGTTGCCATGACACCATGTGTGTGTTGTCACGATGCTCTGTGTGTGTTGCCATGGTACACTGTGTGTGTTGTCACAATGCTGTGTGTTGTCACAACGCTCTGTGTGTGTGTTGCCACGGTGCTCTGTGTGTGTGTGTTGCCATGGCACTTTGTGTGTGTGTGTTGTCACGATGCGCTGTGTGTGTTGCCATAGTGCTCTATGTATGTGTTGCCATAGCGCTCTGTGTGTGTATTACCATGGCGCTCTATGTGTGTGTTGTCACGGCGCTCTGTGTGTGTGTTGCCGTGGCTCACTGTGTGCGCTGGAACACTACTTCAATGCTCTGAGGGTTTACACATCTGCTCAGCCTTCACTTTCTGCTCATACAGAGCCTTGGGGACAGCGGGAGGTGAGTGCTGGGGCTTTCTCAGGTCTTCCCTGGCCATGTCACAGCTCCAGGAACGTGTACATCCCTGTGCATGCCCCTGGCCTTTGAGATCCCTAGGAGTATGTTAGAGTTTTCGCAAACTCCTATGGTCATCTCATTCGCAGATTTTTCTCCCAAGTTTTTTGGCAAGCTTCTGGTTTGCGCTAACTGGCACAGCTGCCTCAGACCACTGCAGTGCTAAATAATTTCTGCTGATTGTTCTCAGCAAGTACCCTGGAGACAGGGCTCTTCCACTAAGGGAGTCTGGACTCAGATCAAGACAAGCTCTGTCAATGGGGTTTTCCCTGGGGTTCTCACACACACACAATAATGACCATTCTCGGTATGGGGTTTGGGGAGCGCTCCAAATCACTCTGACCCATCCAGTGGCTGCTGCGGTGTTGGTTTTCTGTGAACTGTGGCCCTGCGATAACCACAGAGCTGAGAAAGGGGATGGAAATAGGATGAGTTACAATGCCTTTATGCTGGTTATTTCCACCAAAATTCAGCTGTATTTCCCAAATAAATTCTCCTGAGAGTGTTGAAGGCCTTTGGTTAGTTTCCAGGGTTCCGAAACAACTGCTCTCCATGGCATCTGTCAGTGTTCTCATCGCTCTTACGGGGGAGAGCTTCCAGAGACCCGAGCTCCACCGTCTGGGAAGGGCTTTCGTCACACTTACTCTGCGTCCTCTCTCCCCTTCACCGTTGTGTCCCTTCAAGCGGCCACCGAACAGGACCACAAGCACAGTAATCGGGCTTTCTTGAGAGTAAAATGATTTGCTGCCTGCAAGTGAGACGTTCCTTTCCCAACCTCTATGATGGGGGTGTCTTGAAACCTTCCTGGAGCAACCTATGGTGAGGTCAGCTCAAAATCCTTGACTTAAAAATAAAATGATAGCGCTCAAATAAGGCCACCTGACATTTGACTGAAAACGTGGCTTAAATGTTTAAAATGCGGCACAGTGTGACCAGTGATGAATGGCTGAGAGGCATTCTGAGCTCCAACACTAGCAGGATGTCAGGAAATAAACATCAAAATGGAACATGCGAGTTATCAATAGCAAGTAACGACGACGGCCTCTGTAAGACTCCAAAGCAGTCAGGAAATGACGCAGGCCTCACCCCACAGACGCTTGGGACAAGGCCTCTGTCACCAGGAGGCATCGAGGCCAGCTTTGGGGCTCACCGTAACGCTTGTTTTTATTTGCCTCCCAAACACTAACTGGCCTCGATCAGATGCCGTGATCTACTGTCTCACAGCCATGTTTCTGAACATAAGCAGCCTGCATTTAAAACTCTCCGGCTCATCTGTCTTCATTTGAAGACCGAGTTAAAAAATAAAATTAATGATTGCTATCAGGGCGAAGATGAGGAGTGTCTTCGGTGAAAAGTAGCTCTGCCACGTCGGGCCAAGGCTGACATCTTTCACCGGCTGGAAATGGCTGGTATACTTGTAAACATTATTAAAAATAATAACTTAATGTTTCCTTCCTGTGACTCTCCGGCATCAGCGAGGTAGTTCCAATTAGCATTTCCTCTGGGTGAGGTGGGCCTCTGACTTTGTTTCATTTAAAGGAGGATTTGTTTGCTAATTTTGACTTCTGCCGATGTCAACAACAGACCAGAGCCGAGTGACGGCTGCCTTCCTCCCATCACTTACCTTTTGCAAAACCACAGCAAAGGAACACGCAGCTCTGATTTTATTTGTTGGAGCTGAGCTTGTTCAGCGAGAGGGAAGACACATTTACGCCCCTGTGATCTGGATGGCGTTGCGTGGAGTTTTAAAACACACGTAAATCACGTCAAGAGACTAAATCATTCTGTAGGATTTTGAGACTGAAGGCAAATAATTCAATGGCAAATTAATATGAAGGGTTTGGAACAGGATCCCTTTCCTGGGGAAACTCAGCCTCAAGTCCCCTCAGACAGTGTGGGACCGAAGGAAAGGAGACGGGGGGGGGGGGCACAGGCAGAAGCCCCCCACCCGCCAGGAGCTGTTCCTCTGGCTGCTTCTCTGATCTCCTCGCATCCTAGTGAGTATCTCTTTAACGGACGCGTCTTGCTTTATTAAAGTCAAAAACACGGTTTTAAATGCTGAGTGAGACACGCGTTATTGCAGATGCGAAGCTGCAAAGTGTGTTTGGCAGCCTCAAGGTAATCATTTCTTCCAATTCCAACACAAAGTTGGTGAATATTTCAATTGATTATGTTGGGCGATCCAGCAGTCATTTAATCATATTAACATATAACTTGCATATTCAACGTAATCGCACTTGCTTGCTTATCTTACACCCCAGAAAGTCTCACCAGGCAGCAGGCGCTCACAGGCGGCTCCCACACGTACACACGCTCATTTCCTGTGGCCGGCGTTTAACCAGTTCTATTCAATGCCTAAGCGATGCGAACGGCTGTGCAAACTGACGTCACGGAACTTGTTAATGGCATCCCAGGCAAATCATTATGCACAAGATAAGAGGCATTATTTCCAACATTCATTAAGTCCAGGCGGAAAAAAAGGGCCGTAAAATCCACTTCCCTTTATCTTAAGCGCTTCTGCTGGGGAACCCATGTCCTCTCGTTCTCCTTGCTTTGATGTTCAAGTAGGGAGCAGACGACGGGAGTCTGTCACTTCTTTGTGTGCGGTGGGTGCTCAGGCCTCTGTGTTCTTGGTAACGTGGTGCCAGGGGCTGCCAAGAACCACAGAAAGCAGAGAGCACTGAACCCCACCTAGTAACAAGGAAGCTGGCAAGTCGGGTCCACATGCCCTGGGACCTGAGAGGGAGAGGGGGCTGCAGGGAGGCCTGTTTGTGGCAGCCAGTGTGCTCTCCACCCAGCAAGAGTGTCCGTCACACAACCCCTTTGCACCCTGCCACCACCTGCCTTCCGGGTATCTCCTTTGTAGGTACCCAGCTGCCTGCCAAGTGGCCACTTGTCCTCTGGGGAATGCAGAAGTCTCTGTCAACATCATGTACACAGGACAGCAAAGGATTCTGAAGGATGAGAGAAGCTCATTGCATTTGGTCTCTGTCACCATTCACACACCTGCCCATGTGAGACCCTGGATCAGACGTGCACACTGGGCGTCACTCGCTGACCTGAAACCGCACAGCACGGTGCCCCGTCCGTACAATCTGACCAACGCTGGAGGGAGCACAGGGGCAGCAGGGAGCCCAGAAGGCGCCGCGACCGTCCTCGCAGAGATCGGAGGCCGTGGGGAGGAGGTGAGAGCAGACAGGACGGTTTAGCCGGAATAAACATGGGATCTGGCATGGCCGTAGGCTGATCTCACTTGACTCAGTAGCATTTTCCTGAAGGAGGGGTGCTGTTTGTCAGGTTGCCTCCAAGCAGTGGGCCTTGGAGGAAGGGTAACTGTGGGGGCTGTCTCTGAGGTTCGGAGCTGTCTCGTGGGGCCCCAGCCTGGCCCCTGCACACCAGATGTCCCTGAGCTCCAGAAAGTCACAACAGGACGTCAGTGACAAAAGGACAAGGCTCTTGTCTCTGGGTTTTGTCAGAGGGCTAGCAGGACACGAGGGACAGAAAAGTTGTGCAGCGAGTGAGCCAGTTTTCTGAACAGCCACAAGTATGCCAGATTCACCCATAACTTCCCACGACACCCCCAGCTCATTTCCGACCAAGGCGCATCACAAGTAAAGCTGGCACCCTGCGAGCATGGCACCAATAACCCAGGACACTCAACGGGAATCTCAACATGTCTCCAGGACGAGCGCAACCCCGCTGATTAAACGCACAGTGTTCTAATGCAGATCTGGTCCACATTCCGATCTGGATGTCCCGACCCCCGATAGACCTTCTTGCTGAGTCGGTGTAGGAGCCAGAAGGCTGCTGGGTCAGTGCTTGTGGATGGGACCACCCTGCGGGCAGAACGGCGGCAGTGGGAGCCTTGAGAAATCAAAGCCCTGGGCCGATGGAAGGCGACGGGAGCAGACACGGCATGAGAGCACGTCTGCTGCGCCGGTGATTTGTTGGGTATCTCAGTGTTTGTTCTGTGACAAGTTGGACTTTGGTACAAGGTCAGCTCCTGAATCTTGATTATGTTTTTTTCCCCCTTGAGCCAAGAGACATTGATCTGTACATCTAGTTTACCTTGTTTTCTTAGCCATTTGTGACACAGTACAACAGTTCCCATCGAAAAAAGTGTCATGTAAATAAATTACAACTTAGGACGTATACATTAAATAATTTTATAAATGAACTTTAAAAATGAAGGGATAGAAATGCCCGGCCTGGCTTGCAGGGCCATAGAGCTGATTGTGATCACGGGGAACGGAGCACAGGCCCATCGTTAATCAACAGAACCAATCAGATAACTAATTTAGGCAATATTCTTTACCACAGGACATGTCGGTCAGTAAAAATGCATTAAAATAGCACAAGATCAATAGCAGACACCAGGGACGGTGTTTACGAACCGGTCTTAAACTTTAGGGCATTAAATTCTCAGTCATATTGGGTATCTGCTTGGTAAAGATAAAGGAAAACTTCAGAGAAATGGAAGTTTTTTAAGTTAATAGCACGGTCCTCATGTACACGGTAATAAATGCACAGTGGGTTGCATTATTTTGTGACAAATGGTGCAAGTGTCCCCAGCTCCCTTCGGAAGCATTATCAAGGCTCAAAAACAGAACCATGGAATGAGTGGGGATTGACAAATTGGCCCAAAGACGGCAGCGGCAGGTAGGCAGGTCCCTGGTGTTTAAAAACGATTTATGTTTTGAGCGGCTGGAGTCAGAGCTCAGTGGGCAGACCCAGCAGATGGCAGGTCACACCATTTCTTGGTCCCTCAGCCACCCGGCTTGTGACATGACCCTTATCTCTGCCCGGTGGGCTCTGCCTCCCTGCAACACGTCCCCTTCTACAGAAGCCTCAGTCTGGTCACTTTTTATAACAAAACTTTCCACTCAGACTTCCAGCCGCACGAAGCGTATCTCAAAAAGTTCAAAATCTCCACAGCCTTTATCTTTCCTCACAAGTAAAGGCATTAAAAAAACAAATTCCTGATGCTGATTCTGCAAAGCTAATGTAGCTGCTGAAGAAACACTCAAGCAACACAAGGCGGAGGTGGCAGCCACAGGGGCTGCAGGACCTGCCACTCCAGCTGACACCGACTCTGAGTAGATGCCCCCACACATGGCTGAAGGCCACCAGAGAAACTCAGGTGCCTCCAGAGCCCTTAGGTCTGAATTTAGTTTGTGAATCAAAGGAAGGCGGGGCTGCAGCATTTCTCCCCAAGGTGCTCACTGGACACTGAGGGGGGCCACACTCTCGCAAGGGCTCCGCAATTATTTCCCATGAGAAAACAACTCCGTGAGGAAGAGACACTTCATTCCTTAATTATTTCTCCAGTGCCTACTGCGTGCCAGTGTACACCATCATTGTCCCATTTTGAAACCCAGAAATAGACTGAGTTGTGGCTTGACCAACGCCACACATAAAGTGGCACCTCCCTAATGGGGGATAGAATGAGAAAGAAAGAATGGAATGAAGGAAGGGAGGGAGGGAGGGAAAGAGAAAGAAAGGAAGAGAGTATCTTCCCTGACCCACTTCGTCCCACAGCTCTTGCTTCTACTGCTCTGCTCATTTTCACAACAACCTTACTAGAAAGACGAAAATCAATGGCTACCATGCTTGCCAAACGCCTTCCTCTCCTGGCCACTCTTCAAGCCATGGTCACTATTTCCCATGTGCACTGTTTCATTGAGGCAGCTTTGACAAGTCACCGATGAGCTCCACATTTTCAAGTTCAATGGGTATTTCTAGGTCATAAACATCAACCTCTCAGCCATGTTCAAAGGATTTGGCCCCTTTCTCTTTCCCAAATGCTCTCCTGCCTTGGTCTCCAGGATTCTGTGCACCCTTCTTGGTCCTCCTCCAGCCGCTGCCTCTGTCTCGAGGTGACCTGGGGGCCCTTCCCCTCTTACAGCCGCCTCACTATCGCCAGACGTTGGTGGGCAACGGCTCACAATAGGAAACAAACTAAGTGTCCATCAATAGGGGATGTGTTAACAGCACCATGGCGCATGGGTTCTGTGAACATCAAGCAGATTTAACACACACACGCACACACACACGCACACACACACACACACACGCACACACACACATGCACACACACACGCACACACACGCACACGCACACACAGGCACACACACGCACACACACAAAGATCGCTAAGACATATGCTAAGTGAAAGTGAAGGACAGCATGCAGAGAACACACTACTTAAGCATGGCACATTTCTGTATGTACATGTAAATGTACGTAATGCATTTTAATTGGTCTGAAAGGGGTGCACACAATGCTGGGTGAGAGGAATACATTTGGGGAGCTCAGTCGAATGGGGCATATGAGTGTTTTGTCTCTATTGATAAACATTCTCAAAATAAGTCATGTTTTCTGTAATGAAAGACTAAAAGGACAGGTACGTAACTGTTGAGGACCTCAGGCTTACCCCTCAGCCCTCTCTCCTCCCGCCTCCGTCTCCAGAGGTGATTCCTGCCAGTTCAATAAATCCCAGCTGCTTGAAAGCGTCTGTAGACCTGCTGACCAGCTACTTCTCCTGAGCTCCACACGTGTTTCTACAGCTGCCTGTTTGGATCCTCCCCCAAAGGCTCGTCCTCAGGTTCACAAGTCGTCTATGACACGCCAAGTTGCCCCTAAATCTGCCCCTTGCCCAGCTTTCTCCCGTCTCAGTAACTGGCATTACAGTCCGCCCTGCTGGACAAGCCGACAACCTGCGGCTGCACTCGGCTGCTCCCTGTCCTCAGCCACCGCCAGAGGCTCGTAGTGAAGTGGCTGCCCTTGCACCGCCCAGGTTAGCCTGGAATCTGCTGCTCAGTCCTTCACCACGTTGAGTCACGCACCACCTGGCTGCTGCCAGCGCCTCCTGCTCTGGTGTCTCTGCTTCCTCGCTTGCTACTGTCCCCTCAGCTACCCACCCAGCCAGCAGGGTGACCCTTTCCAGCTTCCGTGGGACCAGTCTCCTCCCCAGACACCTGCTCCTCGCTGCACTCTGCTTGCAGGACAAGCAGTGCTGCTGGCCCGCAGGTCTCTCACGAGAGCCCGCTCATGGTAAGCGCCTTGCTCAGTCTCCTTCCTGAGGGATTATGGGACCGAGTGTGTAAAGGAAGAAGAGACTGGGAAACGTAGGTGCAGCATCTGTACTTAGTGAAAATGCTGGATAAAGCACTTCCGTTTGCCTAGAAAAATGGGGATAGCTGAGCATGCCCCCAGCATTGCTATGGCCATCAGACAACAGACAAGCTGGGCTGGGTCTCTGCGCATCCAGAGCCGAGACACCAAGTGGCCAGAGAGCTGCCCAGAGTGGCGGGATCAGGCCCATCTGTGCAAGTCAAGCCCGTGAGGTTCTCAGCATTTGTTCTGTGTATGTACATGGTGCTGGGGAATCCACGAGGGAAATACAGAAGCACGATCTGCAGAATTTTGAAACTATTGTTCCTGGAGTCCTTATTCTGGAATGAGACTCAAAACTAGGGAGAAAGAGACTGAACTCGAGTTGGGTTTTCAGAATGCAGTATCTAGGTAATTGACTTGGTTTAAGAGGTACAACTCTAACTCAGTTTTCTTGGAGAAAAACTGGTAAGACAATTCCCGAAAAGAGACTAGGGTCAGGTTTTGCAAAAATAACATGACAATTATATCAAGTTAACTGCAAATGGGAAACACGTGTATTTCACCACAGGATTTTGTGAAGGCTCTGGTGAGGAGTATGCACGAAGCTTTCCTGAGGCAAGGCGTGCAGGGCTGGGGTGGCATTCTACCTGCAAGGTGGGCCTGGCACCACTGAGTCACTGTGTGGTAGCTAAGGAGCCATCGGTATTGACATTGGGCTGTGTGTGTTACAGGAGCTCCAAATGAAAACAAAAAACATGTACCAAGGGAACAAACAGCATATTTAATACCCGGGGCAGCCAACATACAGGGAAACCCAAGTGGTTTCTGACGCACTCGCCAGATTCCACACGTCCTTCAGCTGACAGCAGTTAGGCCACATGAAATCTGTGCGTGTAGGTGCCAGAGACCCACCAAAAGCCCGGTGCAAGTTGCTCAGACAGCCAGAAGTCATTCATTAATAAAGCTATTGACATGTTTTAATATTTATAGTTATTTGCCTTGCAAAGGAACTGAATCAGGGAGTACAGTGATGCAGTCACTCGGGAGAAGCAGTATTTACCCAGGCTAATAGCTTCCCGTGGAGAACGGGCGAGGGGAGCAGGGCCAGGGGCCCAGAAGCGCAAAGACATGGGCGGGAGTCCGGTTTGTGCAACCCCCCCCAAGCCTCAGCAAGTCCCACTTCTCCAGCCGTCACTGAGGAGACCGCTGTGGCGATTCTGGCCAGAGGCTCTGTGATCCCTTTGTTCTTTGAGTTCCAGGCAGGTACATTCCCTCTATCAAGTAGCTTGTAGGCCCCAGGAAGGCAGAGTGCCCCTCACTCCCTCCCCTGCACCCCTGCCCGCACACAGGGCCTCCACCCAAGAAAGGCTCTCAAGCCCGGCTTTCACTGATACAAGCCCGTTAAGCCCAAGTTAGGGAAAGTGCAGCAAGTGATGGGGAAGAGGTTCATGCTTCTGCTGGCGATGTAACTGCAGAGCCAGCTCTAAACAGTCCAACACCTTTAGACGAGGCACTGAGCTGCCTTTCAGAGAAAACAGACCAGGACCACAGCCCCTGCAGCCAAAGCGCACACAGCAGACCATTGTGACCTCCAGCTGCTCCTGGAACCAGTCTGCCCCTGAAATACACACTCACATACCCACGCACACACACACTCATACACACACTCACACACACTCATGCACATACGCACACACACACATTCACACACAAACACTCACACACT
The DNA here is from genome assembly GCF_036562045.2 of Rhinolophus sinicus. Lineage (NCBI taxonomy): Eukaryota > Metazoa > Chordata > Mammalia > Chiroptera > Rhinolophidae > Rhinolophus > Rhinolophus sinicus. Next base: position 48,805,688 of record NC_133760.1, on the reverse strand, counting down.
CTCACACACACACGGAACTAAAGGACCGACAAGACCAACTGGAACTTGTCAGAAGCCGAGGGTCCGCTGTCCAGGAAGAGTGGTGCTGACGCCCCTTTACCATAAACCACCAGGCTCCCAGGTCCACCAAGTAACACTCCCACCAGCACACACCTGCTCCCTAACCGCTCAAAACCTGCCCAACTCTGGATCTGGGGAATTTAGACTTTTGAGCGTGAGCTTCTGGTCCTCCTGGGAGGCGCCATGCATAACGAAATAGCCAGTCTTCCTCCACTGCCGTTCTTGGCGTCTAGTGTCTGCCTCTGCCAGTGCCAGGGGACAGTAACAGTGACAGGGACAGGTGTTGGCACCGAGGCACAGGGCAGCATTCACACCAGCAGGAGTGATGGGGGTCTCTGTCCCGCTCAGCATATTTGTCCCCTGGTTAGCTACTACTGAAAGAAGGGGTGATTCAAGCATTTAACAAGAGCCAGGGCTCCTGAGAACAACACTGTACTTTCCGTGTGCAAAGAAACAGCTTTTACACATGTTACCTGAGCCAGACCCAGGGCCATAAGCTTTGCTATGTACGCTAGAAACCAAAGCAGTGAACATCTCTATTTCTAACCAGACACAACTTGTTTATATTTTGTTCCTCAAAAAATACGGGAACTTATTTTTATTGGATGTAATTCAATTGCTTTTTTCTATCCCATTTAAAAAAAAAAAAAAAAGCTTATTCAAGTCACACCATTCAAAGCACCCCTTTCCATTTGGGGCTGTTGGCAGACTCTTTTGTACCCAGCTAAGCAGTCCTCGCAGCATTTGGCTCTGCTCTGCTCGGAGGGCAGGATTTAGAACAGATGCAGCTTCCCGGGGCCGGAATACCACCGGGCTCTCTGCTGATTAGTAGGCTGTGTAATTAGATGTGACAGCCCGGAGATTCCTGGCCACAAACCATTCCTAATGGGGAAGCCACTCTGCCTCTCTGGGAAGGCACCCCTCTGTGGAAGCTCCTCTGCTAATCCCATAATTCCTTCAGTGCACATGGCCGGCAAGCCAGCCCAAGGTTAGTAGCCTGAAGCTGCTACTTACAGGCACTCGGCTCCATCAATGTCACCTAGTGAGGTGTCCCTGTGAGGACCCACATTTGCTGCACTGAGCTCAGTGAAATAGATGAGAGCAGTTGACAGGGAAGAGCAGAGCAGGTGAGCAGGGTTTTTGCAGAGGGTTCACCTGGCCCTGCTCAGACCGCACAAGCTGGTGGGTCCAGGGCAAAGGCATTGTTCTCCCTTGGTCCAGTAAGCACAGCTGTTCCATGACATAGATGTGCTAGGCCACAGCCACTGTCCCCTCCACGGGCCCCACTGGCTGCAAAGGCAGCTAGGGTGGAGAAGGGGGTGGGGCGTGTTCCCACCCACTGCCAGGGAGGAACCTCGTCACACAGACCGTGAGTTCACACACACAGGAGGGGGCGCGGGGGGGGGGCTAACAAACAGCCTTTGCTGGCTTGCCCCTGTCTGCCACACTTAGTTCAAATTATGATGCCAAGGCAACACTCCCTTCCTTTAAGCAGGTTTTTCTGTCTGAATTCCTATAGGCAGTTGGGGTTGGGGTCGGGGGAGGAGGGGTGGTCAAAGGCTCTTCTGGAGTCTTTGTTTCGTAAAAATAACCAGCTTAAAATAATCAATATCCCCAAAAGGCATACTTTGGGGTGCCAAACTCGGCCCCACCTGCGTGGCTTTTCAGCTTCAGCAATTTAAAGCACCACTGACACTCAAGCCACACCCACGTTACAGGGAAGCAGCCCAGGGGTGGCGGGTGGCAGCAGGCCCTAGACCTGGAGGGAAGCCATCAGTTTGCACCCCTGCAGGGAGCTCTGAGACCAGCAGCCTCCTGAGCGGAACCCAGCGATGAAGGACTCCCGGAGCAACAAGTCCGCACCACACGTGTCTCCTTACAGCACAAAAGACGACTCCTTCTGAAACACAGCAGGCGCTGCAAAGCCAGCTACTCATTTATCTAGAAACTTCGGGGGAGAAGCCTGTTGATAGCGTTACCAGGACACTCACTGGGCTGAGGGGTGAAATGCTCGGAATGGTAGCAAGTATTCGCTGCCTCCTGATACCACATTTCAAGGAGAGATCATTTTTACAGTGTCTCTTCATCTGTCTTTTCTTGGGAACATGTTTTGTTGTCAACCCCACACTCTCCCAGGGAAGCGACCCTAGTCTCCCTCCTCCGCCTCCATCTGGACGCAGGGAGCCCAGTGGAAGGCCCCAGCCAGCATCCGTGCTCCGTTCCTAGCACAGGCGTCCTTCCTTTCTAAATCACAGAGTAATAAAACACCTAATTAGTAACGTGCAGCAGCATTATTTTTATTCACCTATACACTTCTAATTAAAATTATGCCATTCTTAAAAATGGCAACCTAACACACTCAAGCCTTTCATTTCGTATGCAAAGCGTTTGAACGTCTGCAGTCCCCGTGAGGTAGTAATTTCAAAAAGAATGGTAAGCCAACAAAAGAAATAAAAGTGAAGCCCAAAGTAATTTCCTTTAAGAAAATGTATAGGATACACTAATTTGAAAGAAGAGCGATTCTGAAATATAAAAGGACATCTAGAAACACGAAGCCTTCAGCCGCTTTATTGCACAGTGGCGCAGTAACATCATATATGCGGTTAGAGGTTCTGCCGCCGCTCAGGCCAATGAAATTGAACTTGCCTGAGCACAGAGCCTCGGCATGCCTGCTTTGGCTACAGGAGGGGGTGGGAGGGCCTCCTTGTTACTGGCATTGAAACCCCAAGAGGTGCCTGCACAGATCTGCGCTGCGCCAGGCCCTGCGTGCACACGCAGGCTGGCGTCACAAAGGAAAGTTCGGGAACCTGAGCCCTCCGCACCAGCCACACGAGGAAGGAGGGCTCAGGAGGAGCAGATGTTTCCTGCAAGTTGCGGCCTCCATCCTATGCACGGTTTACACAATATTCAAATTCCGCTTGGCACGTATCCTGAAGCTTTTCTTCCCTCCTTTCTCTTTTAACAGTTGCAATAAAATCGGCCCCTGTTATCCCGAAGCAGGGAAGGCGATGGCGGTTTCTGAGTGTGCCCTGATCCTGGATCTGAGCGCCCAAGGTCCCGGCCCTGGCTTTCTGGAACGCTCCCCGGTGGGTGCCTGGAGAGAGCCAGGCCTGGGTGAGCCCCACAGCGTCCAGCCGGCAAAGCCGTGTAAGCTCTGGGCTTTGGTCGGCACAGCCGGGGGCTCGTCCTGAAGCCTCCCCCTGGACATGACTTTGCAATGAACTTCTCCAACCTGAAACTTTCTTTGAACTCTTCTGAAGGATGTCGGCCGTCAGATGGTTTCCATCATGTAAAGCAATATGCTAATCATCAGGCCAGTAAATGCTGTGTCGGGAGCCAAGTTGGGAGGAGCACGTGACCTTGGAACAGCTGGCACTGGGTCTGTCCAGCTCTGGGGCCACCAGCACGACGCTCCTGGGGCAGGACAGGCCACCCCGGCACCAAAGACCCCAGTGGGGGAGGCTCCTGCATGGGCGAGTGGGGTGGGTGGGGGTGTTGCTTCCAACACAGGAGGGAGACCAGGGTGCACACCCTCAGCTCGGACCAGAAAGGGTGTGCCCCGCCCTCAGCCAGAGCACGCGTGTCTGCTCGGGCCACATACATGACCACGCATGTGCCTGCGTGCACAATGCACACAAAATTTAATAACCTGCTCCAGCTACAAATTAATTCAAATCTTGTGCTCACATTAAAAATGAACTCTATTTTATGTTGATCATTAACTAAGAATATTTCACACTGGAGAGTTGTCATATTAAGGAGAATTGAAACCACTTATATCAATTAAATGTACAGCATTACACTTAATCTCAGCAGAGATTACCAAAATACTCTGAGCACGGTTTTACAGAAACATAAAATGTAAGTTAGACAGGGGACCGGTGGCCTTCAGACACGCGTGCCCGGGCCCCTCACACTCCCCTCCTCAGGGCTGCCTGCAGATGGATGAGCTGAGGGCAGGAAGAAACTCGGGCCACACGAGCACTGTACAACTCAAGGCCAGAGGCAGTGCTGGCATGGCTGGCCAAGGGAGGTCAGGGTTAGCTTTCGAGGATGAAAGCCCTGCTGGGAGGCCATGAGGAAAGGGGGTTTTCCAAAACAGCCAGACAAGACTTGGGTGGGGCGTCGGCAGGAAGTGCTGGGCAGAGGCTGCGCCTCACCTGCTTCTGAGGGCCACAGAGTGACAGGAGCCGAAAGCACAGCTGGGGGAGGACTGAACCCTCGCACACTGTCCAAGCTGTCCCCACTGCAGTGCGGGCTGCTGCAGACCTTCCCAGACCCTGAGACATGCACTCCAGGCCTGACACACACACAGATGTACTCCACTGTTATGTGCTGCTCTCATCGAGTTTTCATTCCAAATTCTAATTTCAGCTCAGATGTCACCTCCTCCAGGAAGCCTTCCACACAGCTCTAGGCTGAGTGTGGGTTCCTCCCTGTTGCGTCCACAGCCCTTACCATGCCCGGACTCTGTGTTCTCACCCTGTTTACACGCCTGCCTCCTCTGCTAAAGCACGAACTGCAGGAAGGCAAGAATGGAGCCTCATTTACACCAGGCCCACAGGCCTCACAGCAGAGTGGGTAATGGCCATCATGGGATGAAGCAGCAGACACCTGTCTGTGGGGACTGGGCCCTCCCTGAAAGCGCCCCCCCCCCAGGGCATCTGAGGAGAGGGCAGCAGCAGGCACTAACAGGGTGCAGGGTCCTATGGGTTGAGTGTTGGTGTGAGTGAGTAGGCAAGGCTGCATGAGAGGTGACAGGGCCTAGAGAGAATTCAGCCCCAATCTCACAAAGCCAGGATGCCAGTGGCCTCTTCCCCGAGGGAGAAGCTCCCCTTGCATCTCCAGCAGGCAGGGATCCCCAGGGCCTTCTGCATGCCCGCCCTCCAGGCATGGCTCTGAGCAGCAGGAGGTCCCTGTCGCCCTGGACGTGTGTGGGCCCTGACAGACGCAGTAAACAAGGAAAGAAACTCAGAAGCAAGACGTGTCAGAGCACAGTAAGCGCTGTCTAGAAAGTGTAAAAGTACGAATGAAAGGGAGCCGGGGCACAGGGGGCTCCTGAGACCTGAGAAGCACCAGCAAATGCAGGGCCCTGGGCAGACCCACCCTGGCCTGATCTGGAACAAAAAGAAACAGCCCGTGTGTCTGGAGCACAAGAAGGTCGAGGCCAGAGGAGGCGGAGACTGCGCAAGCGCTGAGGCCGAAGCACAGCCATCAGTCTGCTGAGTGTGAAGGGGACAGCCTCCCGCTGCAGTGGCCCCGACTGGACTGGGAGCTGTCACCTCCCCTGGTGGGGCCAGGGTAGCCAGGCCCCCAAGACAGACTGACTGGCCTGGGCTCAGGAAGGGGCCGGCGGCACCGGGCAGAGGCCCTCTCTGTACGGAGTAGCGTCTACACGCGCGGCCCCGAGCTCCCGCAGTCCAGGGACAGAAGCTAGCGAGTGCCCTTGAGCATGTGTGGAGGGTGACACCATGGCTACCATGCCCCTTCAGGGAGGGTGCCGGCTGGACGCTGACTGGGTGTGGGAGGGGGAAGGAGAAGGGCCCCCATGGCCCAGATCCCCGGCGGCCAGGCCATGAATGCCCTCGGTGCCCACTGGCCGTCGTGCGTCCTGGCAAATGGCGCCCGTGGAGGGGGCGGTCAAGCCACAGCAGCTGTTCTCACTCGTGTTGCTGCAGAGGCTCGGTCTATGCACTGTGTTGGCATTCTCCCATTTAGATTTTTCAAAATATATTTTCACTGGAAAAACTTCTTTCCCCAAGTGACTGCTATTAAATATTACAAAAACACATTATATATGGCTTATAGGTAAAATTACAAAACAACCTTCCACAAAATAGCACAACGGTGTCGTCAGAGCACGACCTCCGCGGTTACCCCAACCCAGGTTTGTGCTTTCGAGCCCACGGGTTCAGCAGTAAGTGACACTTCGGGACAAACAGGTGATTGGGTGAGAGGCTCCCAGAGCCCTGCGTGAGGCAGTGCGTCTGCAGCAGCCTTCCCTCCTCTGTCCTCTCCTATCTGCAGGGTATTGACAGCCCTGACAAGGCTTTGATTATCTAGTCAGCATGGGCCTGAGACTTGTCACTTGTCAGCTTTGAGCTGACAGTCCCAGCGCTGATGACACAATTGGAGGGAGATGGCTGTGCGTGCGGAGGGCTCGGGTCAGCCGCCCAAAGTCCTCTCCACGTGGGGCGGAGGAGTCCCAACCCTCGTTAGCAGCTCGAAGGGGTCAGCTCCAGGAGGTGGCTGGGGCTCCGGCCATGTCCGGGGGTGACACAGTGACTAAGCAGCTCCTGGCCCACGAGCCCCAGCGGGATGACAGGCAGTTCAGCGGCTCCGTCCCCTCCCGGTGTCAGGAACTGGGTCGCGTCCACACCCGGAGGACACTGACCTGAGATTTCCTGTCCTTAGGGAGAGAAAGCAGGGTGGACAGTGAGCAACGGCTGCAGCTGAGGTGCGGGCAGGACCGAGGCCCCGAATGACGGGTACCACTCAGGGTCCCGGCACAGTGGGCGTCATCGGTAATTATCAGGGGTCGCCCATTGAGCCCCTGTGTCTTACAACATCCCCTGCGCATGACGTCCACGTCCACCGTGCAATGCAGTTCGGTTGTGGGGCATTTTACACGTGTATAAACTGAGGCTCGTGGGTCACTTAGGCATGGTGCCAGCCATCGCCCCCAAGGTCTGCAACCTCAGTTCTGAGCCCGTCACCAGCTCTCCGTACACCCTTTGAACCAGGAATCACAACCTGGGAACTTGGGCTGATAACAAGCACGTGTGGACCACAGTGGCCAGCAGTTCTCCAACGTGTGTGTTAGATGACGTGCACACATGTCCGCCAGGCTCTGCCCTTCTCTCTCTAGGTGTTTTGCTTGCTGACAGCTGTTGTCTGTCCCAAGAGCCTTTGGGTTGGTGGCCCCGAATGTCAGGCCACCAGGAGCCCCCCCACACACACACACTCCAGCTCCAGTGGGCCAGCCCTGAGGCTTCTGCTCCAGGAAGGGGAGCTTCTCCGGGTGCTGCCTGAGGCCCCCAAAGGGACAGCCAGCGGGGTGGTGACGCCCCCATTGGCCAGCAGGAGCACTACCACAACGTCACTGCCTGCCCCTGGGGCCCACCCCGCATCCAAATGGAAGTCCCAACAGACCTCCACTTCAGGAGCCTTCCAGGGTCCAAGCCTGAGGTGACCCGCCATCTGGGAGCATCGACAAGTCCCTGCTGTAAAGGACACGTGGTCCGAGGAGGACACCTGGGTGGGCAGCTGTCCTAGCCCACACAGGTGGGTGAAGTGCCCGAGGCCAGGCCCCGTGAAGGGTCCCTCTTGGCCAAGCTCTGCTCAGACCACACAGGGACGGGCACAGTGAATGCAGGACCTGGCCAGAGGTGCAACCCCAGGGTCTCCTCATAAACAGGGAGGAATTCATCCCGTGCATACCTTTAAGACACGCCTTCATGGGGCTTACACACTAGTGGGGAAGCCTGACCGCACCGAGTCTGTGACACGTGATGACCACTACAGCCTCGCTTCTGCCTGGCCTGGTCCACTGGCCCTTGCAGCAGACCAAGGACGGTCACAGAGAAAAGACACAGCTGCTCTGGGGATGTGGCCCCAGCCACGTGACAGCCAAAGAGTGAGAGCCCCAGGAAGGCTGAGTTCACCCCCCCCCAATAAAGACAGACAGAAAACTGGGGTTGGGCACATGGGGCCCCACCCCCAGTGATTCCCGCAGGCCGCCCCACCAGACACTCACTGGTCAATGTCCCTTCTGTGCACACCTGGCCACCTCGCCATGGGCAGCTCTGCACTCAAGAACGCCCTCTGTACCCTGAGTCCCCATGTTGCCTGGCACTTTGCGAAGACTAATTAGAGGTCCCTTAATCCAGGCTTTTCCCAGGCATGTACCAGCAGGTGTCCCAAAGATTAACTGTGGCTGACTATGCATATCAATGAGGGGACAATTAATGCCTCCTTAAGGCCAGAGCAGTGACAGCCCACTGCACCTCACGCTGACAGTGGCCCAAGCACCCTCTGCAGGCACGCGGGCCGCGCGTGGCTTCCAGGCTGCTGACACGGCTTTCGTGGGAAGGCACGATGCACTGGCTGCACAGACGTGCTCAGAAGCCAAAGGTGAGCGCCTCTGTTTTGTGTGTGTGTGCTCACACTTACACATCCGCTCAGGCACACGTGTGCATCTGTGCATCTTGTTAAAATGAAGGTGCTCCAAGCAGAGCTGCTCTAGTTGAGGAGGGAGCAAGGGGCCCTTCCCCTCCACTTCAGCATGAGGACCCCAGCAGCAGTCTGGGCTCCAGAATCAGAGAGCAAAGACATTCACCCTATCCAGGGAGTCGACCTTCTGTCCTGCCAAGGTGACCGCACTGAGGCTGGCCAGCTGTGGCCTCTGTGACACACAGAATGGCCTAGAAAGACCCCGAGACTTTGGTGCCCAAGTCTCTTAAAGCCATGATGCTCCCCCAAGACCAAGCAAACCTCACCTCTTCAGTCACCTCAGCTCCTCCAACCCAGCCACCACTCCGTCCTCAGGAGTGTCAGGGCCCTCAACCACCTCCTGTGCCCGGGGCTTACTGCCTGTGACCCAGCTTCCCTCTGGAGAGCTAAGTCAGGGAAGCTCTGATACAGACAGACATAGGACAAGCCAGGTCATGCTCTAGGACCCCACCTGAAGCTGCACCCTGGGACTCTAGGCTACGGGATGAGGGGACCCAGGGGCAGAAGAGTGACTGTGTTACAATAGGTTACCTGTCGTGCCCCAAACCCCAGGAGTGCTACGAGGCCACAGACTGGGAACCAGGAGTAAATTGGTGAGGAATTTGTGGTCCGTGTCCCCAGAGGATAGTAAAGAAGGTAGGCCATTACTCAATTGTGGAATCAGGTAGAATGAGAGCTAGTTTTCTGAGACGTAGCTGGGAGAGGTGGGGCAATCCAAGAAGGCTTCCTGGAAGAAGTGTTGTCTAAGCTGACACGTGAAAGACAAGTAAGAATCATGGTAAAAGGCCAGGCCGAGGAGAAGAGAGCCAGAGAGACGTTCCTACGGGTTGGGAGCTGGATTTCGCAGTTATCAGTCGAGGCTTCACGAGACTTACATGGAGAACGTGTGGAATACACAGCAGATCACAGACATGGAAGGGGCACTCCTGACCCTCAGGGAGCTCCCAGCCAGCTGTGGAAAATGCTTCCTGGAGCAGCGGTAGAACAGGTAAGACTGATCGCTGTCTTTGCACCTCGAGAGTCCTGACAAGCACGAGTGTCTCTGTGTGTCTGTGTCTGACCCACAGCCACAGGCACCAGCACCACCGGGCCCTGGCTAGCTCTGCCCTGGGAGTTGCCACCCACGGTGCCCGCTTCCCAGTGAGGCAGCCGCCCCTCCTTCTCCACCAGACCACCTCACCCCTGCTGGGGCTGGTGAGGAAGCAGATGGACACCCACAAGTGACACCGGAAAGGAGCTGGCACCCCGCTCTCTAAAATTGAGATGCCCCAGATAAAGCACAATGACTGTGGAAAGAGCTGGCAAATTAAAGATGGTTGGTATTGATTCCAAAAATACTTTTGCTTTCAGCAAAATACATCTTTAATTACTTTCCTACTGGCTGTCATTTTCCATAAAGCAGTCTAGACGACTCGTGCCAAATCATGCAGAGACTGTTTTCAATGCCTTTTCTTAATATCAAAGATCACAGAGGGTTTTAAGAAGTCCCTTCACGTGTGACGTCTAACAATGCCCAGCAAACACGGCAGAGGTACAGGAGGAACTCCTGCGCTCCCGTGTCATGAGTGGGTGATGAAGGCACCCACTGCCTGCCCTGCCAGTGCTTCCGTGCTGTGATCTGGGCAAAATATACACATCTATGCAAACAGCGTGCACATTTTTTTGCTTTGTCAGTAATATCCATAGATTCACACTCCCTTCCCCCAAGCAGTTTAATACAGAGACGAAGTAGCACCTGTACAGGTCTAGGAGCCAGGTGTTTCCAAAGCAGCTCTTCTCCTTATGTATTAAAGCTGCAGCAGAGAGAGAGCAGGCAGGAAGTAATTGGAGCGAGCCCCGTAAGTGGGGCTGGAAGTGAGGAGGCAAAGCTGAGAGTCGGGGAGGGACTGGGGCAAAAGTGACGCAGATTTAGCTTTGAGCATCAGAATCAATGTCCAAGTCTAAAATTGGTGTAATCGACCATTAGTTAATTCCCTTGATATTGTCATTAACACAAGTGGTCTATGCAGCTCTCCTGAATTATTCTGGAGCCGGATCCAGCCAAGGCGGCTCGTGACACACACCCACTTGAGGAGGGGCTTAGATCCAAGGCTCCTTTTCATGAGACTGGACGTTAGGGGGTGGAGACCACAAGGGGCGGAGGCGCCAGGGAGGGGCCCTGCAGGTCCCAGGCCGCAGCTCCCCCCGGAGCCCGCTCAGGGTTCCAGCATTCTGTGGTGGGGGGTAGAGAGGGGTCCAGGTCACCACCCTTAAATCTTCCTGGGCCTCTGATGATTACTAAGAGTGGTAAGAAATACAACGTAATCGTGCGTACTAAACATACCGCAATCCCCTTGGGATCCTAAAGCTTTGGTTCTAAGGGAGAGCTGAGCACAGGCTGGGTTGGAGACACAGGAAGCAGGAGCCACAGGATCCGCAACCTTCCGTCCACTTCTCTGCCAGCCAATCAACCCCTTGCTAACTGCACTCTGCCCTGCTAACTGCAATCCGCTCTTGCTAGCTCAGCCACCATCTTCTTACCAGCCCCCATTTGCTGCTAGCATAGCCACTGCAGTTATATTAGTGGCCAGTGGCTCACTGGTTACAACTGATGGCCAACTAGCCACAGCTGATGGCCATCCAATCACAGTTGATGGCCATTTACTACCGGAACCAGCACCTTTCTATGTGAGGCTGAGAGCCTGGAAACTGCACTCCTGGCTCTGCCCCACAGGGAGCTCCCCGAGGCCTAACCTGCAGGATGAGCATCAGGACGCAGAGCACAGTCTGGGCCTAATTCATGTCCTGGACACGTCGGTGAACTTGTCCCAGCTCCCTCCCAGGGGAGCAGTTCAGTCGTGTGGTCAGGAGCAGCAAGGACACAGGTGGCCAGGGCTGCAGCCGCCCTCCCACCCTGCGTGAGGCTGCCCAGGGCTGTCCCACAGCTTCCTGGGCCACAGGACACCCATCGGCTGCCACTTCTCCTGCTTCAGCCAGACGGCTCCCCGCTGGGCGTGGGACAGCAGAGAGCACCTAATGGTCAGCAGACAAGGTCTAACTACTCTGCATCGAGCCTTCCTGGCCCCTGGTCCTGCCTCAGTTTCCACTCAATCTGACACCAGCTCCCGGGGAAGCTGGGACCTCCCCACTGCCTGCCGTCTACTGCTGCTATGGAGACAAACACCCCACTTGCGAGGAGGAACCACCAGGGACAACAGTATTTTGCCATTTAAAACCAAAAGGCACGTTAGCTGCTGCACTATAAAAAAATAATACAAAAATTTGAAGATAAAACAAAGAAAAGGTCATGGGTTATGGGAGCCCTTGACAGGGCACGAGCCTCATGAACTGCTTCGCCTTCAAAGGTTCTCGTTTATGATTCAGGACAGGGCTCTCCTGGGTGCTCCTCAGTGCAGAGCAAGAAGGGACCGCAGAGCCCACCCTGCTTGGAAGCTTCTCCAGCTTCAGACGGTGAAGACCAGGCAGGGCCCTTCCTCCTCTCCTGACATTTCCCGGAAGCAGCAGCCGAGTAGGAAGGCTAGAAAGCGAAGTCACACTCTCTGATCCCAATGGTTTACTGGAACTTCAAAAAGTAACTTGAAGGCGTCCGCAGAACAAAGTGAATAAACACAGTCCAGCTTCAGAAGTGCTCGTGGGTCACATGATGAACTCTCCTTTGACAAGTGGCCCATCACCCAGCAGCGCCAGCGAGGGCCTCAGGACAGCGGCCTGACTGTCAGCTGGCAGATGAGGGATGAGCCACTTGTCAGGGTGCCAGCGGACTGCCTGGGAGTTGTTTGTAATGACAGGCGACGGAGAACGGCGGCTCAGAGGGGCCTCTTTACGAGATGGGCATCGGGGCAGACCCAGCCAGGGAGCACCGGGGGGAAGCCCCACGCGGGCAGGACACTGCCCCACAGGCCGGTCGCCTCGGGCAGTCACACCGCAGGCCGGTCTTCAGTGCCCTGAGTTCTGAGAGACGCCTCCTTCCTCCTGACTCCCCACAGCGCCTGCTCAGGGACGTCTGTCTTTTATTGTCACGCTGAAACCGATTCCAATCATTTTTTGCATTTGATCTTGATTGTCTTAAAAAATTAATCAGACACATGTTCACTATGCTTTTTATCCAACTGTCTCCAGAATGTTTTTTGACAATTTAGAAAAATGTTTTGAAAAATAGTAAAGGGAAATATTTAAGTAATTATGATCCTCACATTGCGAGGCCAAGTGAAGTAAACTAATGCGATGGAAACATGTTTTACAGATTTGTTTAATTATTTGTAAGTACGATGAAGTTATGTTGCTCAGGCGGGAGGATTTACCGTCTGGACGCTCCCGCTCACCTCTGTGGGGGCTGCATCCCTCCCAAGGGAGCAAGGGCTGGGCCTAGGAATAGCCAGGCCAGGGGACTTCACTGCTGCCCACCCACGCCCCCTAAAATCATGCGGTGCAAGTCAAAACCACAGGCTCTATGAAGACACCTGACCAGCTCAGCCAGACTGGGGTCCCCAGGACCTCCCAAACAGAAGACCCTCTGTGGCCTTGGCAATGTGTCACCCTTCCCGGGGACTGGCCAACCCCTGCACAAGCAGCCCTGCCAGCAGCTCAGGCTACCACTGTCCTTGGGGAGGAGATGTGGCCAGGGTACAGAGCAAACGGGCGACAGTAGGGATGTGTCCCACCAGACCTAGGACCAAAGAGATGCTCGCAGAAGATTGTTCCTGAGTAAGTTGCAGAAGCGGGTGTGAGAAGACGGAAGGGAGGGCCCCGCTTGTGGGACCCACTTGCTACGACTTAGCTGGTATGTTACAACCAACTGGACGCTGCTGCCAGCCATCTGGAGTCGCGTGGACCCTACAGCTTAAAGGCACAACCCCCAAGGAGACGCTCTCTTCCGACAGCAGCCAGAGTTCAGGGGTCCCAGGTTACTCACAATTCTGACACCTGACCAAGGCCTGGGGGTTCTCACAACCCCTCAGGTTTGATCAGTGACAAGCACAGTGCATGGGACACTATCCTCACAGAGACATTGTCAAGCACACACCCCAGTACCAGCCTGATAACACGAGACACAGGGGAGCCGCTGTGCCTTCTCCCTGGGAATCGGCACACTCAGCCGTTGGCCAAGCAGGAAGCCCCCAAGCTGTGCGTGCAGGGCTCCCACGGCTTTTACTCCACAGCAGGACTAAGTGCCGCAGGATGCCGGAGCTCGGCACCCAGTCCCCTGCCCTCCCTGGAGGTCAGGCAGCTCAGAGGCCGCGGCTGGCTTTTCCGGTGAGCAGCGTCGGCCTGAGTCACCTCATCAGCACGAGCTCGGGCTCAGGAAGAACAGACACCCCTATCCCTTGGGAAACTCCAAGGATATAGTCTGTCTTCCAGGAACCAGGGACAAAGGCCAGTCCAGTTCCGCATTACACAACAACATCAAACCCAGAGACCCTGGGGGTGCCCCTGTCCCTTGGAGGTCTGGCTGTCCTTGACCCCCCATGCCCTCCCCTAGTCTCTGTCCGGAAGTGCAGACGCGACTGGCTTCCCCGGGCCCACAGGTCCGCAGCACCCCGCTCTGGCTCCGGTCTGTGCCAGCCGGCCTCCCTCTGAGCAAGCCCGATGGGAAGGTGACTCTGTGACTTCCCTGCCATGCCCTGCGGCAGGCACTGGGTCCAGTCCCACCAGCTGAGGACCGGGTCAGGAGGGTGGCCTTCTCCCTCCCTCTTCACTCCCTGCCACACAGGTGCCTTTGCCCTCACTTCCCCTAACACAGCTTAGGGACAGCTCTGTGCCTCGGCAGGCCCCTGGGGGCTTGCCCTCAGGCCAAGGGCCAATCAGTGTTTTCCTTCTAGTTACATAGAGCTCTCCTGTCCAGGAAGAATTCCTGGGGCCCCTGTCACCCTGTTTGTACTTGCTTCTCATGACAGCCCCTGCCCCACTGCTGGATACACGAGAACTCTGCCCTGGAGGCCTGTCACCTCGTGCACACATGGGACAGGTGAGCAGCCTGTGCAGGGTGACGTCACGGCACCTGTGGAGCCTGCCTGCTGAAGCCCGTCCCCAGACCAGCCTCCCTGGGACGCTCTGGAAACGCTGGTTTGTGAGCTGCATGGATGCAACACGTGGGGGAGTGAAAGAAAGCCCCGAGTGACAGGAGCGGTGACAGGGCCAGTCCAGCTCGTGTCAGCCTGGGGAGCCAGGTCCAGGCAAGTCCCCCTCCAGCTTTCTCAGCACCTTTAATACCACAGCTCTCTGCAAGGGCCTGGAAAACACTGGCACGTCCTCTCCCCGTCCTGCTTTCCTCCCCAAGGGGCCTCAGCGGGCACATGGCTCCCCAGGCGGCAGAGCAGGGCAGGACCTGACCCCCAGGTCCCAGGCTACTATCCCATTGGACCCCCGATGTGCTTTCCTGCTCCCAGGGGACAGCCCAGCGCGGGTGAACTCCAGCAACCCAGCCAGCTTACATGGGGAGAAACAGAACCTGACACTTTAACAAATGCACTCAGAGCTCTTTGCACGTCTAAGTTTTATCACTATTGCTGTCGTTTCGATGGGGCCTTAGCTGTGCATGCAGAACACGGTGCTGTGGCAGCATTCCCTCATGGGTGCTGACAACAGTCCTGCGCCTGCGGGCCATGGGCACATGTGGGTGAGAGCTGCAGGCCCCTGCGCCCCTGCCCACCCTCCCCAGTCCCCATGGGAACATGTAGTCTGTGGGTGCTTCTCAGGACATTCCTGATCCCACAGTGGGCAAAGAACCTCTCTCCTGCCTCAGCCCAGAAGGAAAAGGCGTCGCCCAGGGCCCCTATATGGGCTAATGGTGACAAACAGGAGTGGTCTCACCTGTCAAGGCGCCTACAGTCTAGTAGGGAAGACAGACTCCATCCACCCACACGATAAATAAACTGGGTTCAAATCATGCCACGTGCTGTGAAGGACACGTGTCGGGTCACAGGGCCGAGGACAGGGGACAGCAGTGAGCGTGGGAACGGCGGGAGCCGGGCCGCGGGCAGCTCCGCGGTGCAGTGAGAGGCACAGTGGCTGTCTGACGGGCAGCCAGGGGTCCCGGCTTCTCTGATGATTCTGGAAGAGTGCACTGGCCGCTGGGGGAGCGGCCGTAGGCAGGAAGTGAAAGCTGCTCAGAGCAACGGGCCAAGTGTCACGGCCAGAAGCAGGGTGGCAGCAGTGGGACAAGGAGAAGAACTTCAGACCATGTGTGAGGTGGAAGAGGGGGGACCCCTGACGGACGGATGGGGGAGGGGAGCAAGGGCTGGGGGCGTCTGGCTCCCCCAGCGCAGGGCAGGGCGGGGGGGAGGCGGTGGCGATGCCCACTGGGGTGGAACGAGGTTCCCACGGCTACAGAGCGCCTCGCCACGGACTTCCTGGCTGAAAGCAACACAGGCTGATTGTGTCCCAGTTTCTGTGGGTTGGCAGTCTGGGCAGAAAGCTGGATTCGGGGCACAGGTCTCGTGGCGCTTCCATCACGGTGTCAGGAAGCCGGCGCTGTCACCTGGAGCTCAGGGCTCCCTGCCACTGCACTGGGTGAGGCCCTGTAACTTCAGGACTGGCGCCCCACCTGCTGCTCGCAGCCAGAGATCACTCTCAGCTTTCAGGCCCTGCCTGTGGCCCCTCCAGCCCCAGCCAGCCACAGAGGACCAACTTTAAGTGACATCCCTCTGAGACCCTGTTCTGCCACCAACGGGAGCAATGCATCTGCTTTTAAAGGGCTCGTGTGATTACGTTGGTCCCACCTGAGAAATCTTCCTCCCTCGACCGTCAGCGGCGCCATGTACATACGTGTATCATGGGATCAATCCACCACATTCCCTGTCCCCGGGAGGACACAGAGGGCGGGAGTCTTGAGCAATCTCAGAATCCTGCCTGTCGCGTGGGCGTGGCTGGGGCTGGGCTAAGAATTCAGTTTGGGAGCCATTCATTCTGATGTAGCTGGGAAGCAGCCAGCGTGAGATGTGAAAAGTCCAGCTTGGAGACATGAGTGAGGTCTGGACTGAAGACAGACATTTGGGAGCAATCACATTAAAACTCTGAGACTGGGTGGGGTCTCCTGAGAGCGTGTGGGCAGCAGAGGGGAGCTGTCTGGGCCTGAGCCCTGACTCAGCACTTAGGGGGTGGGCAGAGCAGGGCGATTGAGTCAACATGGCCAGGAAGCGCAGCTGGTGAGGTCGGAGGAAGATCAGGGCTCTCAGAAGCTAAGACGGAGTGCGTGAGTGTGTGAGTGTGCACGTGTGAGTGTGCACGTGTGCACGTGCTGAGGTGGGAGCAGACCTCTCCATCTAAAGTAGCTGCACCTTCTGGTAAGATAACAGATGAGAAACGTCCCTTAGATTTGGCCACCTCCTGGAGGTCACTGGTGACTTTGACAAAACAAATTGTTGACAGTGTGGGGGGAGGACACCGATCAGAGTTGGTTGGAGAAGGTAGGCGTTTGTAGGTGGCTTGGGATGTCCCACGAGGGAGGAAAACGTGGGCCGTGCAAGGCGAGAGAGGGTGACTGATGCAGTGACGACCTTGAGAAAGCAGAGGGGTGGGATCAGGGGCATAGGGAGGGGCTGGCCCCTGACGGGAAGAAGGATGCCTCCTCCTCTGGGACGAGGCCCTCCCGGGCAGCAGCGACGCAGAGGCAGGCGCTCGCCCTCGGTGGTGGGAAGAAAAATGAGGGTCCACGTGATGTCTCAGCTTTTCCCTGCTGGCGTGAGACAAACTTTGTCAGCTGAGCAGGGCAGGTTGGAGGTGAGGGGAGAGAGCAGGATGCAGTGTGTCGGGAGGCGGAGGGCGTCTTCCTGGGCAAGCGGGACGGCAGCCATCTAAGGGCAGGGCTGAAGACCCCTTCGAGGCAGCCTCCCGGGCCACGGCCAGGAGGGCTAGAGGGCCCCACAGACAGTCCTTCAACGCCCAGCGCAGCGCCCGGCGACAGAGTTGACCGCACGCCGTGGTGAGTGCAGACGTGGCTCCTGTCTCCCACGACTGGGACCTTCTGGGGCGTGGAACTGAGTGTCTTTCATGCTGGGCAGAGCCCCACAGGTGGCCCTGGGAGGTGCTCGATACCTGTTTCCTGACCTGAACTGAGGACCCATGGGGATGCAGACACGGGCGGCGTGGCTTTGTCTGCAGGGGGCTGGGAAAGCACACCCACCCGCAGGCGTCACTTTGGCAGCCAGAGAGGACAGACGCCCTGGGGACCCAGGGAGCCCATCTGTCACATGGGCCCGGGCTCTACTCCTATTTCCTCGATGCCCACATTCTCTGCACAGATCCATGGTGTGAACTTCACCCACATGAGCAGAAACACGTGGAGGAAGACCTAGTGTGGGCTTCTCGTGAAGTAAACAAACCCTACCAACTGCTGTCTGTCCACGTCAGGGGGAAGCAGGATTGGGCGGGAAGGAGCCCCCCGGAGCCCGCTGCATGGAGCCCGGCCATGGGGTCCTGCCAGCTCCCAACACTGCCGTGTCACCTGGTGGCCACGCATCAGCGACCCAGCCCTGGTTCCTTAGCACCGCGTCCCCAGAGCCCCTCGAGTCCCCGCGGAGCTGCCCATGCAGCTCCGAAGGAAGGAGGAGAGGACGGAGCATGACAGCGGGAGGCACGCGGAGGGGACAGACAGACAAGGCAGCGAGGCTCAGGGCCTGGGCGCCACGAGCCCTTACACAGGCCCGCACGCGGCTCCACGCGGCCCTGGCGCCTCCAGCTCTAACAACCATCCCTCCCAGAGGGAGTGAGGAGGGGTGTCCCTGCTGTCATCGCCCGGCCTGTGGCACTCCGTAAGGGCCACTCACCCTGACCCCATGCAGAAGACCACCAGAGAACTGAGTGCAGTGAGAGGAGACCCAGTTCTGACCGGTTTAAACAATAAGGACATTTGTATCACATTCGATGACAAGTCCAGAAACCGTGAGGACCCTGGAGGTAGCTGGTGTAGTAACTCACTCAGTCATCGCTCCCCAGGAGCCCTGCACCTCACTGTTCCTGACTGCAAGACGGCTCCCTGCCGCCTCAAGATGGCTGTCCCCAAAGTACCAACACTGGCTGTCCCCAAAGTACCAACACTGGCTGTCCCCAAAGTACCAACACTGGCTGTCCCCAAAGTACCAACACTGGCTGTCCCCCAAGTACCAACATTTCATCTAGACATGATAAGGTCTAGAGGAAGAAAACACTTGCCTCCTTTTACACTCCTTTTACCAGTGGGGACACCTCACTGAGAAGCCCTCACCCCTATCTGCTCACCATGCCTCTCTGGCCAGAACGAGTCCTCAGCTGAGGTTGTCCCGTGATTGGCTTAGAGAGATGGCGTCCTGGGGGAAGGATGGTGGCAGGTCACCGTCTAGCCCACCGCAGAAGAGAATCGCGGTGACAGCCCTCAGAAGTCTTGCTCAGCGGGGACTTCCTGCTGACCCCGAGGCGCTCTCGCCCCTTCCCCGCCCTCACTTCCCCTCCATGCAGGGCTGGGCCGTACCCGCAGCACGTCTGTGCCTGACACAGCACCCCTTTCATTGACAACCGTCAGAACAGCCAGAGGGGGAGGACGTCACATGGGTCTCATCTCGGGGTTCATCCCCTCGCCCTGGACTTCGGGAAGAGCAAAGGTGACAAACGGGCAGTGGCCCCCACAGAGCATGATGGGGAAATGCAGTCTTGCCTCAGTGGTGGGGCTGGGGCTTCGCTCAGTCCCGGCTCCTGACTGTGAGAACTAGGAGAAGCAAGTGGCAGGAATTTCAGCAAAAAGGGGACTTACCATTGGGCTACGGAAGTCAGGGGCTCATGTTCCCCCAGAGGAAATTCAGGATCTTGTCACCTGAAAAGGGGGACATGTGTGGGACGGAAGAAACCGATCAACTAACATCTTCATAATGGGGCTCCAATCACCCCAAAACATGGCCCAGAAGATGGGAGCCAGGGGCACAATCATGCAGCCACCTCCCAACTTTTCAGCCAGAAATTAGAGAAGCCCTTGGTGCTGGTCTCTCTCGTGAGGGACAAGCCTAGCCTGACGAGTGTCCCTGGACAACCACGCGCCACGTCGGGGCCAGCCCCACCCTTCAAGGCCCACGGCCGCCACGTTTCCTGAAACTCTCCCATGGATTTTCCCAAACAGGACACTGACACTTAGTAACAGATGGAAATTGCCCTGGTAGTGTGGGGACAGACAGAGAGCTCGAAACGCCACATGCCAAAGTGCGTTCCTTAGCGGGGTCTCGGCGGCCCCACCCCACCACCTCCCGGCACAGAAGGCCAGGCTGCCTCCGCCCCCACACCTCAGGCACCTCCCATACCTCCAGGGGGGTGAGACACAGGGCATGAAGTGAGGGGGTGCTGGCGTGGGGGTCCCGAGAGGGCCGCCTCCCTCCTCTGACCCCTTTGGCTGCAGCTGGCCTCCTGGGCTCGAGACAAAGTCTGGCCAAGTGGCGGTACGTGTGGGGCTGGGTGTGGACGGGAGGACACAGAACGCTTTGTAAGCACATCTGGGCCGCTCTGCAAGGAGAAGCTGCTGACAGACTGTTTGCCAATAAAGACAGTCGCACAGCCTAATGGCAGTCAGATGACTCCCGGCCCATCTCTGCTGGGCCAGACCTTGCGGCTGTGCCCAGGTGGCTCCAGGCAGCTCTTCTCTGGGGCACCCAGTGCAATGGGGGAGCCAAGCAGAATCTGTCCCTTCCCTGAGGGTCGGGACTCGTGCTTTGGTCTGAGTCCCCGGAGGCTGAGCCTGCACAGCTCAGGCCTGCAGGGAGCCCCCCCCACAATTGGCTCCTACTCGAGCCATCCCTTGATTCGGACACAGCTGCACAGGGCCCGGCCCCGGACGCCTGGGACTTCCAGCTCATTCTCTCTCATCATCTCTTTCCCAGGCGAGTCCTTGGGTATGTGTTCTGTCTTCTAACAAAAGCAGACTTCAGGCTTCCTGGGGCAGGCCCCTGGCTTGTATTATCCCCTGCCTAGTGGCAGAACTGAGCAGGGAACGGTCACCCAAATGTCTGGTTTCACCTCCAGCTCCAGCAACCTGTAGTGAGTATGGAACCCCAAAATACAGTGGGGAGAGAAGCCAAGAAGCAGCCCATGGAATCGCCTGGCCCACAGCAAAGCTGAACAGTGGGAAAGGGACAGGAGGCCACTCAAAACCTTTTGGATCCATAATTTCCATCTATGAAACCAAACCGTTACCTGAAGTCTCAGTAAATAAAACGGAGGGGAGGGGCTGCGCTGGCTGTGACGGGCTGGAGGCTACCCGTTCCCTCAGTCCTTCCCCCAAGGAGCCCTTTGAGATACCTCAGGGCTCCTCAAGCTTCTCTGGGCCAATGTGAATGCCCCGACTAGCCCTCCTGGGCTCCGAGGCCCCTGGCAGACCCCGATGAAAGGGCCTGGCCTCGCCATCTCTCAAGTTAGGAAATCAGGAAGCACCTTCACAGGGAAGCTATCCTTGGACCTCAATTCAGAACCCCTGGCTTCCAGGTGCAGCCCAGGCACCGTCCAGCTAAGTGACCTCGGACGTCAGATCTCTGAACTTCTCATGCCCTGTCTTAAAGCAGGGGTGACACTGCCCACATCGCAAAGAAGCAGCTCTGGCTGAAATTCACGAGTGCGTGGCTCCAAGGTGACTCGGCTACATTTCTGTGTAACAAGCACAGAGTGACGGTGCTGGGTGAAACCCAGCGCATCACAGGCCACGGGTAGGGGCAGAGACAGACATGCTCGGGGTTCCTGGGCACATCTGTGAAGCTGCCGCAGACGTCCCGCACACTGTGTTGTTAGGAGAGGAGCCCAGCCTGGGACCATCGTCACACCCCTCAAACTGCTGTTTACAAACGCGGTGAGTTTGGTAAGACCTAAAATGCTCTTCCCCAAATGCATCCTCCCCGCCCCTTGGTTTTTAAACCCATGTGGATTCCAGGGGAAATTGAATCCATATGTTTCTGGTTCATTTACACTGAACTCATCAAAATGTAATTTTGCAACATCGAGTTGACGTCCAGGATGTCTTTAGAAGCCTCATTTCGATGCCTTTTTATACGCCCCGCTCCCTTGGAGACGGGAAGCTACGCCTTGCTGAGAGTGGGTGGGATTCCAGCCAGGCGGGAGTGCTGCTGAGAGGACCCGCGGGCGAAAGGGCCTCTTCTCTCAGTCCTGGCGCCCCTTCCCCACGTCTCCACCTCTCAGTGTAGGGAGCTGCCAGAGGGGAGGCGCCCAGCTTTCCAACCCAGGACGAGCTGTGGCCAGGCAACCTCCACGTCAGCTCTGTACCCTCTCCCCTCCGGAGGGTCCAGGAGATCAAAACACAGCTCGCTCCATGTTGCTGATGGGCTCCGAGGCCCAGGTAGTCATGACGTGTCCACGTCAATGGCCCACCTGGGATTAACAAGCAAGATAAAAGGTCTTTCCAGGCTGAGGCGTCTGGTGGGTGAGAACCCACCTGCGGGACCACGGAGAGAAACAGACGTGGTCTCTGACCTGCTCCAGGCCGGGGCCGGCAGCTCCTGACGCCTTACACGGCAGTGGGCCCCGGGCTTCCGAGGAGGCTAATGGTCCATTTAAAAGTAAAATGAGGACCAGCTAATAGGGCCGGTCACAGGCTGCAGTGTGTGCACAGGTGCCAATGAAACGCCGCATGGGGCGCCTGGGTCACGGAGCTGGAGGTGGAGAAGTGGGGAGTTGGGTCTCGTCCTGAGTCTGCATGCAGCGCCAACCTCATTAATTAGAACATCGTCCCTGGCTCCCTTCTCAACAATTACACAGGCAGAGAAAAACAGCATGTCTTCCAAGGGTTTGCAAAGGCCCCTGCGAACTTTGCGTTGGTCATCTGGAGGGCAGGGATGGCTGGCCAGCCGCCCACCGCGTGGGGCCTGACTGCAAGACGTGGGCTGGGAGAGCAGCCCAGAGACAGCCGGTCTCTCGGCCCCTTTTAGCAGACATTTGCAGGGAGATGGGGGCCTCCAGACTGGGCAGACGTGGCACAACACAACCAGGCCGGTTGGCGGTGTCAGCCCTACTCCCAGGAGGCAGCGGAGTCAGTGGCCATGGAAGGGATGGGAGCCCTGACGCCAGAGAACTGCACTCCACCTCTGGGAGGGCCAACCTTTGGCCCGAGGGCGCCCGTGGGAGGCTACAGCGCCCTGGCCCAGTTTTGCACAGGCTGCTGTCTGCATGCACTTCCGGGCATTAACTCCAGTCCCCTCCCTCCCTCGAAGGCCTAGGCCTGGGCCTGCCCCTCAGCGGCTGTCGCACTGAATACCACAGCTGGACCCCTCAGCCAGCATGCGGACCACCCCAGCAAGCCCAGCCAGAGCAGAAATGACTGTCTGCAGCTGTCCCCAGATGAATGGAGATGCTACACTGACACTGCCCTTCTTTCTTTTTTCCTGCCTTGAATGTAGATGTGAGACCTGAAGGTTTTGCAGCCATTTTGCAACCACGAGGCAGCAAACATGAGGACAAACACCAACATGCTAAGGAGAGTGGGGTAGAAAACCAGAAAGCACAGGTGGCACTGGTGACACACTGGCGTATGTATATCTAGGATAATTGCTACAAGAGCAGAATAAGCCCCAGTGTTTCCACATCCGCTGTAGGGTTTTGTTCCTTGCAGCTGAAAGCATTCTTACTCTTCCCAGCTATTGAGAGACAGAGTCTCTAGGGAGCTGAGGGAGACGTTAATGAAAGACGGGCCTCAAGTTAAAGCCCCAGGCAAAGCAAACTCATAAAACCTACTGTTACAGGCAGACAGAGAAGCCATGAGTCAGGCCAGGACTTGGTCTGCAGACGGCTAGCAGCCTGGAGGGCACTGCAGGAGGAAGTGACACACTGGCCCATGGAGCAGGGAGGCGGCCGAGAAGTGGTTCTGGCCCCAAGGACGCAAGCTGAGCCCCGTGGACAGGAGTCTCTGTCACTTCTGCACACACCAGAGCATGACACCGACATTCTGTGACTAGGAACTTGAGACACCTTCCCTTTGACAGGGTGACATTTTCTTCCCTTGGACAGGGGCCGTCAGGTCACGGGGTGCAGCAAGGAACACCAGGGAGTGGGGTACCCTTGTATCCCGACCACACCCCAGGGGTTGAAGCCAGCTCCTCCCCAGGTCCTGGCCATTTCAGATGCCACACCTGACAGAAGCTGGCTAGAGATGACAGGGGTCCCAGCGACATAACTGTGCCCCACACAGGTGAGGTTGGAGAGGGGCGTGGCCAAGCACACAGGGACTGGTGAGCAGGAGCGGGATGGCCACTGGGGAAGTCTGCACCTGGCAGGGAGGTGGGAAATCTGCAGGGGGCCGACATGGAGAGGGGGGAGCAATGAGAGGTGGGCATTAGCATTACACATTAACAGCCCCTCATGCCGACCCAAAGCCTCGGGGCGCTTGGGAGCATCTGGGTTACATAGGTCCCTTGTGGAGAAAAGGTGAGGCCTCAGCACACCTAGGGGTCTGGATACGCTTGTCTTTGGGGTCTTTCCGGGTCACTCGCCTGCACCCATAGTTTCTCTTCCTTCTTGTAGTGTGTTCTCCCCTCCTGAGAGACCAAAAGTGTCCTGGAGCTGCTGGCAGGGGTCCTGTGCACAGGGAGGGTCCCCTGTCCCCCCCACCAGAAGCTCTTGTGCACTGTAGGCCCTGCCCCATAAATCTCAACTCCAACCTACAAATCTAATAACAGGACTCAGCGTTAGTCTCCCCTCTGCTCCCAAAGGGGAACACTAATGGTGGTGGTCCGTGAGTTACGGAGAGGCTCCCAGCACCCCTCTCTTCACCTCTGGGTGCATTCAGGGCACCTCAGAGCCCTGGTCAGGCTGTGCAGCCCCCCCCCCCACCCACAGAGCATCATGGCCTGGCCAAGGAAGGGAGGTGCCTGGAAGACGTGCACCGAGCAGCTACGTGTGATTCCTCTACGGGCCAAATGCCCTGGTGGCCTGTCCTCTGGAAGCAACTTGAGTTCTACAGAATGCAGACCATTAGTCCCCAGGGACTCTGGCAGCTGCTACAAGAGGGAAGAAGCAAGAGCCTCCAGCCCCTGTTGCCCATCCCCCCATCCACAGTGCCGCTAACTCATTCCCAGTCCCACCATCGGGATCCTCGGTCTGTAAAGAGAACTGAACAGGCTCCATTATCGGTTCTGATGGCCCAGTGGGCTCAGCAAGGCGACTGGCCTTCCAACCCACAAGAGAAGGGACAGTCAGAAATGGAGCAGAGGCCAGAGTTATTTTGAATTAACTACTAATGGATAGAATTTCTACAGCTATGTTTTAATACCTGTACAAGTTGATGGAAATCAGACACAAGAAGTCAGTTTCATCTTTCAGTGACATCCCCCTTTGTTAACGTGAACAGATGACTCCTGCCCCCCGCAAGCCCTTTTAATTTGTCTCCCTATCATGTGTGGAGATGCCCCCCATGACCAAACCGATTAGCCAGTGGCCCAGGCCTTTCCTTGTCGGGTTTGTCATTATTACTTCCACAGGACGATGAGTTTGGTTTTCGTGAACCAGAGACTTGGCATGGGAGGGATGAGGGCAAGCGCTGGGCTTTTGAAAATCCAAGAAATTCCTAAAGAACAGCTGCAAACCTGTCCTAAAACAACACACTTGTAATCCTTTACTGGGCGGGTCCTACACAGACCACACGTGGGAGCGTACATTCTTGAGGTTTCAAGGGTTGGGCAGACAGGACCATAGCATCCAAAATAGGGCAGGTCCTGAGCTGCTTTCTGCAGAGGCAGGAAGCAGAACTCTCATAGCCCCTCTTACAGGTATTTATGTAGATGCTCGAATCCTCCTTGGGACAGAGAGCTCACTACCT
This sequence comes from Rhinolophus sinicus, assembly GCF_036562045.2. Taxonomy (NCBI): domain Eukaryota; kingdom Metazoa; phylum Chordata; class Mammalia; order Chiroptera; family Rhinolophidae; genus Rhinolophus; species Rhinolophus sinicus. The sequence continues at coordinate 48,780,628 of NC_133760.1, read as the reverse complement.
TCCAGGGCAGCCATGACCAATTTAGGGTCTCCTGTTACCTAATCCTAGATTTTTGGAATTGAAGCCGCCTTCCTGTCCACAGTGACCCAGAGCAGGGGTGGGGATCTTTGGAAGTAGGGTGTTCACTTTCCCACAAACCTATTTCCAAAACAGAAAGTACCAGGTCCATATGGTTTTGCAGGGGAATTCTACCAAACATTTAAGGAAGAAATTATACCAATTCTCTAGAATCTGTACCAGAAAACAGAAGCAAAGGGAACAATTCTTAACTCATGCTGTGAGGTCAGCTTTTCCTTTTACCCGAACCAGACAAAGACATAACAACAAAGGTAAATGACAGACCACTCACTGTCTCTTATGAACATAGACACAAAAATCCTCAACAAAAAACATTAGCAAATCAAATCCAACAATGTATAAACAGAATTGTACACCATGACCAAGGGGGATTTATTCCAGGGATGCGAGGCTACTTCAACATTCGATAATCAATTGATATAATCCATCATATCGACCAGCTAAAGAAGAAAAACCCTGTACTCGCATGAGCAGATGTATAAGAAACATTGGATAAACTTTAACACCTTATTTATGGTGAAAACTCTCAGCAAATAGAGAGCACCTTCCTCAACTTTATATAGTTTAGGCCCAACTTGTACAACACACAGTCAACTCGAATGTAAACTAAGAACAATGTATTCGTTTAGCTAATAACAATGTATCAATGTCAGTGCAACAATTGTCACAGATGCAGCAGCCAATGCAACATGTTAACAACAGCGGAAACTATGGAGGAGGAAGGAGATTTGGAAATTCTCTTTACTTACTGTTCAATTTTTCTGTAAACCTAAAACTGCCCTAAATTTTTTTGTTCAAAATTATATGGACCAAAGAAGAAATCTCAAGGGAATTTAGAAAATATTTTAACTGAATGAAAATGTAAAGACAGCATATGAAAATTCTAGTATGCACTTAAATTGGTGCTTAGAGAAAAACTTGTAAGACTCAAAGGTCTCATTCACAAAGACGATCTCAAATCAACAATCTACTCTTCCACATTAAGACACCAGGAAAAAGGCAAATGAAACCCAAAGCAAGCAGAAGGAAGGAAATAATAAAGATAAATACAAAAAAAATTCAAATGGAAAATCAATAGAGAAGAAGCAATGAAACAGAAGTTGATTTTTTGAAAAAAAAAATTAAGAGAAGAGATAAACCTTTAGTCAGACTGAAAAGTTAAAAAACAAACAGAGACACTATGCTTCACAAACAGCAAAAATGACAATATCACTCCCACCCCAACAGGTATTATAAAGCTAAGAAGGGACTACTGCAGGAAAACTTTATGCACATAAGTTCCTGAATAGTCTTAAAATGATTAAAGACACTGAATTGGCAATTTAAAAAGAAAAGTTTCTGATAAAGAAAACTCCAGGATCAGATGGTTTCACTAACAAGTTCTAACAAATATTTAAAGAAGAAATAACACCAATTATACACAATCTCTTCCTGAAAACAGGTCAGCATTGCCCTGAAACCAAAACCAGACAGAAGAGTACAAGAAAGGAATATTCCTCATAAACCCAGATGTAAACGTCTTCAAAGAATACTAACAAATGAAATACAATATATAAAAATAACAGTATATTATTTTTATAGCAGGACCACATGGGATTGACCCAGGGAGAGCAGGGCTGGCCCAGTGTTGGAAAGACTGTCAGGGTAACACACAGCATTAACAGTCCAAAGAAGGATAAACACACACAAATCAATTCACGTTGGGGAAGAATTTCCAGAACGCAGAGGACCCTGGCTCTCTTGCCTTCTGCCCTGGAGCCCCCAGTGTGCACTCAGGAGGGAGCAGGTGTGCAATGGCTGCTAAGCTCGGGGGACTTGAGGAGCCCCGGGTCCCGCCGACCTGTACCAGCCCGTCAGCTTGCCCCGCTGGCTGTCTTCCCTTCAGCAACCTATGAGGCCTACCCTCTACCTGGCTTCTGACTTGAAAACAAAACACAACAACAAGCCCTCTTGTGGGGCAATTGTAAAGATTAAAAGGCCATTCTTAAGCACATGCTTCAAAGAGAAGTCCCAGGGATGGGCGGTTTCCCCTTCCAGCCAAACCTGAGTAATCACAGAGGAACTGAACTTAAAAAGTGACACTCAAAGGTTTTTATTTATTTATTTTTATTTTTTTTCATGCAAAAGGGGAGCCAAAGAAGGTGTGAGCGAGTTACATGACCACGACTGGGTGGCCAGGCCCCAGCCAAGCCACACAAGACCTGGAACTGGAAAGGGTCCCCTCAGCCCCCAGCTGCTCTGGGTGGGCGGCCAGGAACCTGGGAGAAAAACGTCTCCAGGGTCTGCTGAGAGCCGCAGACACTCGACTCCCGTCTTCTTCACTGTCATGTACAAGATAAATAATTTTAAGGCATAAGTAAGATTATTTTACAATCTTTTAATCACTAGAAATTGTATATAATTATTTTACCTCCCCTCTAGTGCCAAGAACTGCTGTGAATTACTTGGCTTCTCAAGGTGTAGAAAGAAGATGCTCCAATTCTGCATTAATTAAAGGATTTCCCCCCACTCCTGTCCATTAGCTGTCTCCACACTATGGCTATGAATGGTCATTACAACAGACAGAAATAGGAACATAAATTTCCTGCTAATGAAAATGTCAGGAGGAGATGCCGTCCGTCACAGAAGGTTCTGGTAGGAGAGGGTTCTCTTGTCTGTTGTGCTCAGCTCTCCAGTGTCTAGGACACCTGCACGGCAGGGCAAGCGTCTTTTATTTACAGGCCCCTGGGGAGAGTCCTTGGCAATGGATCGCGAGCTCAGCCCACATCCTAGCAAACATCTCGCTGATTTTCTTACCAGACCTCGCAGGGTCGGGCCTGGGAACCTCGCTGATGCTGTGCCCTCCTGACGAGCTGTTTGCCGCCAGGCAGGTCCCTCACCACGTTCGGAGGCCATCATGACATCAGTCAGCGGGGCCCTGTCCCCACCTCGCTCCTCCTGGGTGTGGGGACTTCCGTCGCTCCTGGATTTGAGAGCTTGTTCAGATACACTCGCGCCGCCCTGAGCAGAGACCGGGGTCCGTGTGGGGCAGGCAGTGCCCAGCCCTGGCCCAGGCCTGCCGCTGCCTGGCTTCCCTGGGCACAGGGGCAGGTCTGAGCACCGGGCCCTCGTACCCACAGGGCTCCTGCGGCACAGACTCAGAGCCCTGGCCAGGCTTTGTCTCTCTGGGGAGAAAACCGTCTTCATTCCAGGCTCACAACTCAAATGGAAGCTGTTACAGTGAACAAATGTAGTTTTCCCACAATTATCAAAGGCCATCTTGGAAAACTGGTTTCCCCACACAGAGAAAATGGAGTCAGGGGCTATGTTTAAAAATCAAACACTTGAAACCCCTCGTGTACACCGATCTGTGCTGGGGCCTGTGCTTGGCCACAGATTCCCTTTGGCGAGTGTGACCAACCCCCATCCCCTCACGTGGGACAGTCTTCAACAGCAGGACCTCCTTACAAGGATGTCAACAGGGCCTTCCCACTAAAGTCAGGCCAGCATTCAGTAGGCACTCAATAAAGCTTGCTAGCAAACAGTGGGGCTAAGGGACAAGGGGACTGCTCATTAGTCATTCTCTACACAATTGTGCTGGGCTGGCTGTCAAAAGGATTCCAAAAATATCTGTTCTCCCGAAAACTTCCAGACAGGTTGTGTTGAATCACTATTTCAGAAAAAATACTTCAACATGTTAAAACGACTATTACAGACCACCACTTGGATCCAGTTCAACCAAAGATGAATGGATGAAATCAGTTTCCTGGACCAGAGGCCTTTGGTTCTAGTGACCACTAGCCACTGGTTCTTCTCAACGTCTCATGCTGCGCAGGAAGCAGAGATGGTAGGAAGGCTGAAACCCAGGGCCCACACAGCTCTTCTGCCCATTTAATCCGCGTTCACTGCAGTCGCCAAGAGCCGCCCTGCCTCTCTGCACGCCGTGTGTGTGCGGTGTGTTCAGCTGCACTGTCTGTGATACGTGCAGAGGGAGCCACGTGAGGGCATGAAGCAGCAGGAGGATTTGAGCAGGGATGTGAAGGGGACAGAGGCCACCGCCACACCGAGACAGTGGGCCCAGGACCGGGACGGACGGCTGGCTCTGGGCATGAAGTCGTGAAGGCCCAATCACTACCTCTGGACCTCGCTGGTATCTCACCATTTTCTCACCCAGAGGGAAACGGAGTCCCATGTATGCACTGCCAGGGCTTAAAATTACAGGAACGCCAGTACCAAGCCATTCAGGGCTCTGCTCAAGTAGCCAAGGGTGACTCCTGCTGCAGAAACAAGTCTCCTGAAACCAATAGCAACCAGAACACCCAGTCTCTCAGGAACGCGTCTCCTCTGGGAAGGAGAATTTTACCTAAACTCAGAAGTGATGCCTGTAGCACTTGTAATGTTATTTGGGACTGGATCTTGTCTGCAGTACGTTCTAAAAAGCCCTTCCTCTTTCTTGCAACGCCTCCCTCCCTGCAGGTTCAGAAAGCACTGACACTGAATGGAAGCCACAGCAGACAGAGCCCGCCTGCAGCCTGGAGGAGCCCAGCCAACGGCTTGGGAGAAGGGGCAGCGAGGCCGGGCGAAGGCCCATCCACCCCAACTTCCTCTCCTGGCCTCACATGGTTCCCTCCTGGGTGTAGAATACTCGACACACATTTACTGAGTCCCTGCCTCATCCTCGGCGTCATGCTGGTCACTGGAAGATGCCCACACCCACCCTCGGGGAGCTCGCACACTCACAGAACATAAAGCACCAAACGGCGATAGCACAAAAACAGACCACGACACCCAGCGTGCGTTACAGGAGTTTCTGCTTTCCACTGTCCGAGCGTCTGCATGGAAGCTGACCCCACATTGCTTTGCTGTGTGAGCACCAGCACCCCTAGCCGCATCGGAAGGGCTCCCAGCCGCCAAGAAGACCCTGGCCACTGGTGGGGGTGGGGAGGCAGCAAGCATCCTGTGGGGTTAAGGAACATCCAGGAAGAACATGAGATTCTCCCAGAACTTCTAAGAGCTCGTTCCAGGGTGTCCTGGGATTGTAACCACAGCCACCCTTCAGAAGGTGAGCGCCTGGGTTTTCCCACCCCAGGACCAATGCTGGCTTTGCAGGCGTGACAACCCACCACAGCTGTCCAGCTCCACCCTCCCTGGAAGCCAGTGGTCAGCCTTTCAGGTGGGGGATGAGTGTCATGATAACAGCTAGCACTGCACTTGCTCTGTGCCACGTACTGTGCTAAATGTTTCGCGTGCAATTTGTCCCGTTCCCCTCACAGAAATGAAGGCTGAGGGGTGTGAAGGAACCCACCCAGGTCCCGGGGCTGGTGCGTGGAGGAGCCCGCCCGCCTCCGACTTCAGACTTCCTCTCTTGGGAACAGCATCGTTGCTTAACTAAGACCCCTGCCCTTTGTGCCAAAATTTTGTCGATATTGTTATTTAAAGGTGCACATCCCAATTTACTCCAGTATCAATTCTCTCTATCACTCGCCTCAGCACTGATTGTATCATTCGCAAATTAGCATCAGACAGCAATTTCTGGCTCCATATAAAACTATTTAGCAATCTCGCTGAGAAAATGAAAGATGTAAAGCAAAAACCTGGGGCTCACCCTCATCCTCTGCCTTATCTTCTTGTTACATATTGACGTATCTGAGGCCATTTGAAAGCATCCAACTTGTCTTGCCTGAGTGCAAATCAGATTATTGACGATGAAAGCCATTTAACAGGTTATTTAAGTGTCAGAGTCCTATCTTGGTGGGGTCTGCTGCAGAATGGTCAACTTTTGTTTGTAGGGAGCAGAGATCTCTCCTGTCTATTGTGTGGGCTGAGTGTGGGTGCAGTGGGACACCCCAGTGTGTCCAGACACTTCTGTCCTGATCGGTGTGCCTCGGAGTGCCAGGCCTGGCTCCCACACAAGGATTTGTCCTCCTGGGAGCCTCCCATGGTCACATGGCTGAGAAGGGACAAGCCAGACAATGGGCTCAGGGCAGCCTGGCCCACAGCAGTGAGGCTAGAGCTCCAGAAACATACTGCCCCATTCCATCTAGAAAACAATATTCACTATTGAGGGTCTGCTTTGTGCTAGAGTCTTAGGGTCCAGAGGAGAGAAACCATCCAACCAAAAAAAGCCACCAAAACCTGTATTGTAGGGGACACTGGGATATATCCAGATCTCCTTTCCATGAAGTATTTGTGACCTTGCTGCTGGGAATGTAATCAGTAGATGGCCTTCACCTGCCAGCTGCTTCCGGACTTGGCCCAGCTGTGAAGACGCCTCGCCCAAGCTCACGGCCCTCCCTGGGCATCTCACACTCAGTGACTGATGACCAGAGGAGAAAGAAGGCCTGGCCATCTCAGCTCAAGTCTTAAGGAGTCTTTGAGTTCCGAACCGCCCATGGGCTGTCATGGAGGCTGCCTTGCAGCCTGACTTCTCCCCCTGCGGCATCACACTTTCCCTTCCTCCCACCTACAGGTGTTGGGACAGACCGACTGCACCCTGTCATAAACCTCAGGCACACTACACTCAGCTCGCTGTCTGCTTCCCAGGAAAACCAACCTGTAACAACTGGAAACAGGACAGACCAAGAGAAGGCAGGCACTGAGGTGGGGTTTGGAAGCTGGACCATGCAATCTCCACTCCACCGGCAACAAAGACCCAGGGCTCCCGTTAGCTGCTGTTAAAACTCTGAGAGGAGCCAAAAGGGGTGGCAAACCTATGAACGTTTGCTGGTGAGATGTATCTGGCAGTCGGAAAATATGAGGGAAATAATAACTAAAAGGACAATGGGATCCAGCTAAAATGGATTGTCATCTGGAAAAAGATAATGAAAAGATAAGAGCCATTAATCACCACTTGAAAGCTCCTGTGAAGCCAGGGGGCCTCTTTAAACACATGCACAAAGGGAGATCCAAGATGGCAGGTAGATACACATGGTACCCGCTTCCTTCCGTGAACACACTACAATTACAACTAAATCACAGAACCACCAACCTGGAGAACCACCTGACGTCCTGCTGAACAGAGGTCCTACAGCCAAGGATGTAAAGAAGCCACGGCGAGACTGGTGGGAGGGATGGAGACGCGGAACGGGCCCACCCCTGCGTGTGGTGGAGGAGAACCAGGTGGGGTATCTGGGCCGTGGACATTTCCCCTTAGGAGCCACGGACCGAGCCCCACACCGGCCTCCCCAGTCCAGAGTGCTGGTGCCGGGAAGAGGACCCCCACCACATCTGACTGTGAAAGCCAGTGGGGCTTCTGACTGTTCCAGGTGGGACGGAAGGCGGGGGAAACCCAGGCGTCCTCTTAAACGGCCGCGCACAGACTCGCTCGCTCGCAGGCACTCACCTTGGGCTCCAGCGCAGGGGCGGTGACTCAGAGGATGTCAGAAGCATACGGGGGGCAGACTGAGGTGTGCTGCTTTGAGGCGAGGGCTGGACGACAGCCGCCCTTCTCCCTGTCAGGGCCTCCTCCTCTGCAGACGGCAGGCGGGCGCCATCTTTGCTGTGTGGAGCCCGCCCCCTACGCTTCCGGCCAAATCTGAATCTGCTTGGTCTGGTGAGCTCTGCTGCTCCGCCTGCTGACTCACTGGGACCCCACCTTGCCCAATCTGTCCTACCACATGAAGCTTTATCAGCGGCTGAAACTTAAAGGAGCTGACAAGTGGCAGCTGGCCTCAGGGTGTCCTGGCTTTTTGTGGAACTTCCCCAGACGAGGTACTGGTGGCAGACTTCCTTGGTTCACAGCGTGGCCTTTCCCACACCCCTCCAGGTATAGCTCAGGCAACGAACAACCGTAAATCTCTTTGTAGCTCCTACCAGGTAGTCCCCAGCTGGTCACAGGCAGTGAGTGACCTGGGCCTGCACCAGAGCCTGTCCCAAAAGGCCACAGAACCAACATACTTGGCGGTTGGCTTCAGACCACAGCAGAGCACCACGCAATTAGCCCCACAAGTGGGGCACACAAGGGGCCATCTCAACAGGCACCAGAGCCCACTGGGGTGAATCCCACTCGGTGAATAAGAAAACAAGATCCTTACATATGCTGCCTGCAAGAGACTCACTTCAGATTGAAAGACACACACAGACGGAAAGTAAAGGCATGGAAAAATTTACTTCATAAAAATGGGGGTAAAAAGAGCTGGGGTAGCAATACTTATACCAGACAAAACAGACTTTAAAACAAAGGCTACAACAAGAGACAAAGAAGGACCCAGTGATCCCGCTTCTAGGTATTTATCCAAAGAAACCCTAAACGCTACTTCGAGGGGACCTGTGCTTCCATATGTTCACTGCAGCGTTGTTTACAGTGGCCAAGATGTGGAGGCAGCCTGGGTGTCTGTCGATGGAATAATGGATAAAGAGGAGGTGGGACATATATACAATGGAATATTGCTCAGCCATGGAAAGGAAGGGGTTTTTGCCATCTGTGGTGACATGGATTGACCTGGAAGGTATTGTGCTGAGTGGAGTGTGTGAGACAGAGAAAGATGATGCAATGTGACTTCACTTATATGTGGAATCTAAAGAATAAAATAAACAAACAAAATACAAACAAACGCATAGATACAGAAAACATTTTAATGGTTGCCAGATGGGAGGGAGGTTGAGGGTGAGTGAAAAAGGGGAAGGAATTAAGAAGCACAAATTTTTACACAGTAGTCATGGGGATGTAGGGTGTAACATAAGGAATATAGTCAATAATACTGTGATAGCTGGTACGGTGTCAGCTGGTTGCTGGACTTATCATGGTGGTCACTTCTTTAGGTGTATAAAGGTTGACTAACTGTGGTGTACCCCTGAAACTCATATAATATTGTATGTTAGCTATATTTTAATAAAAATCTTTGAAAAACAAAAAACATGCAGAAAGGCCCTCGTCTCTCACAGCAGGAGGGCAGAGTGTCTGAGTTCCATCGGTTAGATGCCCAGTCCCCAACGTGGCAGGTCTCCGTGCCAACGTTAGGCCCTAGTTGGGGGGGGAAAAAAAAAAAAAAAGGACCCTGCCACTGGGATGGGGACATCAGAGGAATGCCTTGGAAAATCGTAACTTTCCACGCTCCCCAGAACCTGTGAGCTGCAGATGTAGCACCCCTCCCACCCCTCCCCCATGAAGAGGTGAGGCTCCCTTTGCTTTCCGGCAACGCAGAGTCCTCCTCCACATGAGGAGATGCACGCCCTCAGCACTGCTGGGGCCTGTGACCCCGCTCTGCTTCCCCCACTCCCACACTGGAGCTAAATCACGGTGAAACCAGCTGGGGCCGTGCTGGGTCTGATGAGAGGTAAAGGGTCGAGCCCTAGAGGCACTGCAGGACCGTCCAGCACGTAGCAGCTGGAGCCAGGAGACGACACACGGGGTGGACACGGACCGTGCATGAGCAAGGGAACCGAAACAGGAGGTTAAACTAGACACCGTCTGTCAATTTGAGAACATTCTTTCAGAACGCAGGATTTCACACCTTGGCAAGAACCCAAGGAGATGGAGAGGTGTGTGCTACTAAGATGTCTCCTAAGAGTGTGGAAGGAGCAAAGACCCATGTTAATGAGGCTGAAATGCCTGAATTGCCATGGCAGACAGTGGGAGAAGGGACTGAAAGGACCTCAGCGTTAGGTGTGCCAGACGGGTAGGCTCTGTGAGCCACAGACCCAGACGGTTCTGCTCCGTGGCGAGTTCCTGGAAGACCAGCAGAACGCCCTGGTGAGAGGGGCGCTGGGCCCACTGGGAGGGGCAGCAGACTGCTCTGTGGGCCACGGCGGGCGGTGGAGGATGCCGCTGCCGAGCTGGGCAGTGGGGACAAGGCAGCGCTGAAACGGCAGAGGAAGCTCCCAGTGTGGCACTTACCTGTAAGGAGCCGAGAGGACGCAGCGATTGCAGTGGGTGGCCACATCAGAGAGCCCCCACCTGCAGGGCTGTGCGACGGTTAATAGAACACCTCATCCCTGCGGGCAGACGAGCAGAGCAACCAACAAGGGCACCTCTCAACTTGTATCATCAGAGCAAATCGGACAGGCCATATGGGCTGAGAGCAGTCTCCCCAGTAAAACGTCATGACTCCCTGGCCCCTTTTCAGGCCCAGAACCCACTGAATGGAGATGAAGCCACGTCCTCACCAGGGAGGGTCCAACAACGCCACAGCCAGTATTGTCAGCAGGAATTCTCCACGTCCTTCCCAGAGGACATCCCAACACTCTGGATGGCTGGACCCTGGGCTCGAGTGGAACTGGACCCGCAGAGACCCATGGAGTTAGCACAGTCCCCTGGTGGAGGGAGACGTAGGGGATTCGTGCCGTCGGTGGAGTCCGTGGCTGCACTGGGCTCACAGTCTGGTGGCCATGTCCCCAGTCCTCTAATGCGGGTCAGTGTGGATAGACTGAGCCTCTGGCATGTGAAACGCGTGTGCCTCGGGGGCTGCTCCTGCAAGGACGCAGGGCCCTTCCTTATCCGTAACACTTGCAGGAGTGCCATGGTGAGGGTGTAACAGGACATCGCTTCACCCGTAAAAGATCAACTTTGCCTCCCACCGTGAAGAGTGAAGCACCAGGCCTCATTCTAGAGCAGGGGCGTCCAAACTGCGGCCCGCCGGCCAACTGCGGCCCGCAACCCATTGTTAATTGGCCCGCAGCAAATTCCAAAACTATATTTAGTTTACTTAAATAAACCAGGGGAGGCAATACGTACTTCACCTTGAGTGAGTGGCCCGGCTGTTTGTGTATTTTACCACATATGGTCCTTGGTGAAAACCGTTGAAAAAAGTTTGGACACCCCTGGTCTAGAGTCTGCATCTCCCACTAGCCTCGAATGGGGTCCAGAGAGAAAGACTGGGCAGCAGGCCCAGTCAGGGGTACAAGGAGCCCTATTGCTGGGGCCTGTGACCTCATAGACCCCAAAGCTTAAGAAGGTGTTGGTGACAGGAGATGATGCTGGTGGACTTAATGGCAAAGCCCAAAGGAAGAGGCACAATATAGATGCCCAGGGTTTGGGATAGAGGCTGCACCACCTACGGCAGAGACCAGCCTTTTGCAGAACATGGCCCCGTGTAACCACTGGGCCCTGATATAAAGTGTGCCTGACCACGGGGCCCCAAGGGCGGGGCCCTGCCCTGTCACCCCATCACAGTGCCAGGTGGGCCCAGCAGTAATCCCAGGAGGGTGGCAGAGCCAAGCACAGTGGGGCGGAGGACACAGTGGGTACATGAGCAGGGGTCTATGACCTCCACAACCTTCATCACGCATGTCCTCTCCGGGAGCTCACCCTATGACTTTGGGGGCAGGGGGGGTCCCTTCTGGCCACCTGGCAGGAATCAAAAGCCCAGGCTTGGCTCATAGACGTGGTTCCTCACAGATTTGGTTCCTCTCAGACATGGATTAAAGATGACATGGCCAGCAGCTGCAGTACAGCCTTCTGCAGGAGAGACCTTGACGGGGCGTGGTGAGGGCGCGTCCTCTGGGGGGCACTGCACCTGGGCACCCACTTTGGGCGGACAAGGAAGTTGCCCAGGATTGGAACACGTATGGACTTGTGGACTTGTGGACAGTGGCCAGAGGGCCAGAGCCGACACATGGGCAGCTAGTGTGTTCATGTACATGTGCATTTACATTTTCTGTATTTCAGGATCCTCTGCCATGACATGAGAGTCTTTGCTCTTGCTGACCTAGAGAGAGGGCCCCTTCTCGGGGGTGAGCTAATTCCCAGAGACAGCCAACTACGGCCCTGTGGGCACACTTTTCATATGCAAAGGAACCGAGGCACAGCCTGTAGCCCCACCGTCCTGTGTGGGCTCTCCGGGTCCCTTACCCTCTGGGGCCAATCCCTGCCCTCACGCAGGGCCAGGTACCAACGTCCCACAGCCCCTGTGCCCTGGAGTCTGCTCACGTTGCTCAAAGGACCTCACACCTGCTTAGCCTGCCTTGCCCCCAGTGAAAGCACAGGGCTGCCTCTCCCACACTTTGCCCCCTCCTGCGCCTGACTGGCCCTGGCGCCTCCCCGTGTGGCCTGCCAGGCCTGGTGTCCCCTCCCCTTAGAACTGGGAGTAACAACTACCTTTCCAACGGCCACTGTGTCCTGGTCTGCTGGCCTCACCTCCCCTGAATCATAATACAACCTGCACTTTAAAGATCAGGGATAGAGGGCTGGGTAGGGACACGGGTTGACACATGGGAGGGAGAATGAAGATATCCGTGTCATTTCAATGCTCACCAGAGACTGTCCACCATGGATGGGACACTAAACATCCAAGCAGACAAACTGGCTTCACCGACTCCCACCAGCCAGGTCTCACTGGCTGTCCGAGGGCTGTGCAGGGGCAGCGTGATTGTCAGAGGCCAGGTGGCAGCTGGGAGGTGAGGTGTCTTAGCTTCGTCCCAGTGCCGTGGGCTCTGCTCCTCATTCCCGCCTGCTGGACCCAGCCGCCCTTCTTCTCTGCTCTAGGTCCTCGGATGTGAACCACTGGCCCTGGGGTCAAGCCAGTAGCACCCTGGGGCATCCCCAGAGGAAGTGGCCTGTCTTGCTCAGCCTGCCCCTCCTCCCTGGGCCTCACTCCAGCCCTAGCTGCTCCCCAGCCTGGGCCCCACTCCTGGTCGCCGGGTCCTGACTTCACAGGATTCAGAAACCGGAAGAGGAGGGAGACCAGCCCCCACCCCACCCCACCCACTCCTTTATTCTAACGTGGAATTTGTCCCCATAACGCCCGAGCTCTGCTCGTGCCAGCAGCTCTGTCTCTGAGGAGGAAAATACTCAGGTTTCTCCTGTTGGTTTTAGTGTCCCACAGGACTGGGGAGAGGGGGAGACCGATGAAACCATATATCCAGTTGGCAGTATCCAGAAACAACTTAAGTATTAAAACAATAATAATAAAACAAACCAAACCAGACATGAGCAGGGCCTGAGGCGCTGGCCTCATTCCCGAGGCTCCAGAGGCCCTGCCCTCTGTCCTCCCAGGCGTCCCTGGGCTGCTCCCTGGGTAGCACGGCCCTGCCCCCTCAGCAGCCCTCTGCGACCGCCGGGAGCTTCCAGCTATCACTGGCACCTTCTGCCCCCTCAGCCCGACCACACTGTTCCACACCCTCCACCCAGGATCATTTCATCACCGAGGCATGAAAACCACCACCGAGCTCCCAGCCGTGCTGCTCGTGCCTGGGGTCTGACACCGCCGTCGCCTCCCATCACCCGGCCTTTGCTGAATTCCTGGCAGCGGTCATCTGTCTCGTCAATCTCATTAGTGCAGAATCCATCAAACACTCTTCCAAGCCAAAACTGATAGCTAAGGACGTTGTATTAAATTGTCGGCCACACCCAGCTTTTCCCAAAAGGCCTTCACTCTCCACTAATTTATCCTTCTATTCTCTTATTTAACAAGAGGTGGGAAGAGCCACGTGGCAGGCACTGTACTTGGCACGGGAGACTGAGTGAGCATGCTGGCCACAGCCTGCAGTGGGCATCCATCCCGAGACTAACCCAGTAAGACACCGTATGTGAAGGAAGAGGTATCCAGAGAAAAACTCAGTCTGTCTCCTTAGGTGTGGGCATGCATCTAGCACGGGGCCAGCCTGGACCCAGGTGGGGAACCTTCAGTGAACAGAGGATCCCAGCTCATGGGACGAGGCAGGAGGGGACAGCCACAGGCTGCCACGCAGGCAGGTAGTGACCTGCAGTGAGGAGCCCAGCCGGCGGCTGGGTTCTGGGGCTCACCCTTGCAGAGCAACTTAGAGGGTGGGTGGAACGGTTGCTGTTTTATTTGGGGGAGCAGGCCTGGGGTGCTCATAAGGGGAGTCCTCTGTTCCTCACTCCGGCAGCCCCTGAGATGCATTCTGATCATGGCCATCCTGGGGGGGGTGGGGGGGTGGGGGGGTAAGTTCTTAGTCCTTCGGTGGCTCCCTCCAGGTCCTCGAGGCGCAGTTCACTCGCTCCCACATGCACAAGCCCCTCCGCCCCAGCTCAGATGCCCCTTCTCCTGACATGCGATAAAGAGCCAGTGCACAGGCAATTTCCTTTCAAATTAAGAAATACAAATATTTCCGGCGTGAAGAAAACCCGCGCTGCGGCTCAGAAAGTATGCGGTTGAGTCCCGCTTATCCATTTACAGTATGAAAACATCTCATGCATACAAGAGTGACTCTGGGTAGCGGCGGGCGGACTCCCACCAGGTCCTGGGTGCGTTTCCACACCCAGCGTAGCCCTGTCACACGTCGAACGCACGCAGGATCACGCCAGGGCTGAACGCCGAAAGAAAACACGCAGCACACGGTAATAAGTCCCGTTCCATTGAAAGGAAATAAAACCTGAGTATTAATGAGGTATAATCATATATTTAAAATGTTCTCCCTTGCGCAGTATGTAGGATTAATGCCAGTAAACTCACCAAGTGCCGCATTCTACTCCATTACATCTGCAATGATTAGAGATGCTTGGAACATCTGGCATATAATCTGTGATAGAAAACAGCATTCGGCACTTTAATGGACGTCTGGAGGCTACACATATCTGATTTTATTTCCTTCTGTTAACTCCTTCCTGGGAGTGAAGGCTCTGCGAGCAGGCCGGTCTCCGCTCGCTCTCCTCCCGTCCCCACACGCTGTCCTCCTGTCCCCACACCGCCCCGAGCACCCCATTCCCTCACCGGCTCCCACTTGCTTCTCACACTTTCAACAGTGGACTCAAAATGGAAGCCACCAGATTTCTCAGAAGTTCTTTACACCCTGCACAGCCAGACAGCGTTCATATCCAGAGTTTAAATAAAACCTTTAGGAAATTCTAGCGACGAAAGCCAGGACAGTGTCCTGGTTGCTGGGGACCCGAAGCTCCCCCGGGGGGAGCAGGGCCTCGGGCATCTCACAGGCTCTGATTTTGGTTCCGTCCGTCACTGCCCAGGGCAGCTCGGCTGCCAGGCTGAGAAGCCCCATGTTCGTCCATCTCCGGTGCCTCTTAAGAGTGAGTAGCCACTGTCTTTGACTGGCACCAGCTTTCATTGAAAAAATTAGGTGATATTCCTGCTTCGTGTCGGGAGTGTTTAGCCCCAAGCTAAACAAGCAAGGCTTTGGCCCGACTGCATTTCCGCGGGGAAAGAGGACTCGGTGGTGAGAGGGGACTGACAGCACGAGCTCCAGCTTTGTCTATTGCAATGTTAGCTGACGCCAACACCTACGGAGACTCAGAAACTGGACGTGTGGACAGTAATGGCCAGTGACTGGCCAGCAAAGGCGGGGGTGCCCAGGGAGGCGCAGGCCATTGAGGGTGGCGACCGGTCTGCTCCCGGGGTGGGGCTGGCGTGGTGCGAGCACATGCGTGGAAACATGCCCGTGGTAGGTGCTTTGGGGGTGAAGTCATCATTTCATGCCTCAAATTTAAAGGCTGGCGCTGGATGCTGTGAGAAAGGGCATGGTCACTGCCCATAGCTGCAGGTAACAAGGTGAGGTGTGTGTGGGCTGTACGCCCTGCCAGCAATGATTCATGGGGGAATTAAGGAGCCTTAATGAGTTGAACGCGTCACTGGGGACCTCAGAAATACCATCCTTAGCAAAGGGGAGCATAGAAAGGACCCGGAATGGAAACCACGGGGAGGGTTGCTGGAGCCCGGGAGCCCAGGCCTTTCTCTGGCTGGATGACCTCTGCCCTCGGGCCCTCGCTGGCCTTCCTCCCGGATTTCAAGCTCCCTGAGGGCAGATGCTCGTGAGTTGCCTTCTGAACCAGGGACAAATCCCCCCACTCTGGGGAAAATGGGCAATGTCTATAGAGGGTGTAGGTCTCCACAACTAGCGGGGGAGCTGCTCCTGGCACCTGCAGAGAAGGCCTGTGTCAATGCCCCCCGCCCTCCAATTATCAAGCATGCCCCTTCAAAGCAGCCTGTGTTTTGTCCTCCATTGGGGACAGCAGAAGCCACAGCCGTCCCGAAGGTACTAGGCGGAAGCACACCCCCAGCCCTGGCTTGTGACGGAGCCACCAAAGTGACTTGGGGGTGGAATTCCGGACACAGTGGCCTCTGTGAAGTTGCCCCTGGCTGCTTTGCAATACGGGGACACACAGGAGTCCAGGTAGGACGAGACGGACCGCCCGGCTCTGTCTGTGCAGACGCTGTGGGCACCATTTTTAGATGCTTTTAAGACAAGCAGCTTCCGAGCATCTTGGCCACACCCTGGGAGGCCTGCAGCCCCACGCTGGCCACAAATGGCTCTGGTCCTTCAGGAGAGCTGGTCAGCAGGACAGCCACGTGTCCTCACTTTGTAGTCACGAGAGCCAGCTGCTGACCATGCTCAGATGTAAGTGAAAGGTTTCATTTCAAACAATCCTAGAATCTTGTTTTTTTCCCCTTTAAAATCTGACTGGTGTTCAGATTTTAAAACCATCACAGTAGCAGTGTGAGGACCGTATAACCAGATGAAGACGTTCTCCAGCCCCCGTTCTCAACCTTAATGCAATCCAGATGTCAAGTCAACATCAGCCCCAACCCCACCCTCATGACCTGGGACACGTCCAAAATCCTACCCCAGAGTCCCAGGGCCTTGGGCTCCAACTTCCGGCATCAGCCAAATTCAGGAGCTTCTGGTGTCTCTTCCAGAGTGAGCCAAACGCTGTTTCCTGAAACCCTTTCACCTCCCACCTACAGCACCACTTCCTGGAGGCGCCCGGGTGGGGCTTTGCTAACGGTGCAGGAGCCCCAGGGAGGGGCGGGGGCTGGGAACAGAGGGGTCACTGCACTGCCACACAGCAGGTCATCTAACTCTCAGTCATACATTCCTCTCTTCCTCAAAAGTGTCTCATCCTTTCCACAGACTTGGACTTCACTTGTTCCCTAATTCCCAGGATGCCACGCCCTCCCTATTTCATTAACACTCCAGCAACTCAAATGAATAAATGCATAAATAAGTCTGAGCACCGTATTGTGTGAAGCAAGTTGGCCCGTCTCCCTCTGACCCCAGCCTCGGCGCCAGGCCCCCCAACCCCGCCCACGGTTCCCGCGTGCTTGGACCCCATCGCACCGCCCAGCAGGCCAGGGCCACCACATTTTAGCCCCCAGGACAAGCGGCAGCTATGTCTTTGCTGATCGGAACTGTGTCTTCCCTCCCTGCACGCACACATCCTGAGGAGGCAGAAATGCCTGCAGTCACTGCCTTGGAAGTAACTTTCCTCTGTAACATCAAAACACGATTGGTAAAGTTTATTCTGAGCTCCACGCTCCTGAAACTGGGTTGGGTGACATCCCGTTACCTGTCCTCAACTGTCTTTCTTTCCTACCTAGCCAGTGTCACCTTTTATTGCTGACGGGTGTATGTCTGATTATTTGATTGGTGTGTGTCTTTCCTACTGGGCTGTAAGCTCCATGAAGGCAGGAAAGCCACCTTTCTGCTGCCCCCTGGCACAGTACCTGACACGTCCTGCTCAGTGGTCCCATGTGTGAGAGGAAGAGCGACAAGAGTGGGGAAGAACTAACGGACCAGGCCACACCGGGCCTTTCGTCTTCTCCACACCTTGGGGTGTGTGGGGCGGCGGGGGTGTGTGTGAGAGTGTGTGTGAGGGTGTGTGGGTGTATACAGGGTGTGTAGGTGTGTATAAATGTGTACCAGGGTGTGTGGGTGGCTGTGGGTATGTGAGTGTGTGTGTGTAAGTGTGCGTGAGGGTGTGTACGAGGGTGTGTGGGTGTGTCAGTGTGCGTGAGGGTGCAGTGTGGGCGGGTGTGGATCAGTTTGAGGATTTGTTTGGTAACAGGAGCGCTCCTGTGTGTTTCCATCCCCCAGACACGCTGACCTTGCACATGCCCAGGTGACAGGGAGGGAGTAGGTGGCTCCTTTTTGGGCTCCCACCCACTAGGTGGTCTGGAACCAGGCATTTTTATTGAAATCCAGGAAATGTCCCCTCTGGAGACTCACTTCCTTGTGGGCTCTCCCATCCCCCAGCCGAGGACCAGGTTCGCCTCACCCAAATTGCCGATCTCAAGGGCTGGTCTCCCAGGCAGGAAGGCACTTCAAATACTCAAAGACCCTAACGGGACGATCGCAAAGCTGGGACATGGCAGGGAAAACGTCTCTGCATGGTGTTTGGCCCGGCTGGCTGCTCCTGGCATCCCTCAGTCTTGCCAGCCTCCCTGGTGCTGAGCTCCCTGTCCTGACGGAAGCCCAGCCTCGAGGGCCAGGCTGGCTCGCACCCTCAGGACCGTGACTTTCTGCCTCGCCCTTCCCAGCCTCTCTTCCTGCTGAGCTCTTCCACATGCCGTGTGGGGCCAGAGGCAGAAGCTCTCACACTGACCACGTGCAGGCCTGCCTCCCCACGCTCCATCTGGCAGTCAGTGGCTCCCGTTACAGAGGGCCTCCCCTCGCAGTGTCTGCAGCTTATTTCATCCACCCACTCATGCAAAACCAAACCAATTACTGAGCACCTAACATGTGCCAGGCCTCAGGCAGAGGAGCCAGGGCACAGGAAGCTGGCTCGGGCACTGTCGGTGCCCTGGAGGAGGGGAGCGGGCACACCACTGACAGTGACCCCAAGGGGGTGGCAAGTGTCCGAGGCCCAGGGTGCATCCCGGCCGTGGACGGAGGGCTTCCTGCAGGAGGTGGTCCTGCCGTTGGTCTTGGAGGATTGAAGGCAGAAGATGAGCAGGAAGCGAAGGGCGTCACCCAGTCAGCTGATCAGACCTGTCACACCGTGGCTGTGACACCCGCCCAGATGCTGAAGTCCTTTAGTCCGGTCCTTGTTTCCAGTTAAAAGGCGGCATTTTCTCTTTGATCCAGTTGTTCAGTATTGATCTGGAGCCTGTGAGGAACTGATGTGTCCAAGCGTCCGATAAGTGGGGGAAAAGGTAGAGCGGCCCAGACAGAGGGGCGGGCAGGGGAGGGGCGGGTCAGCGGCGGGTACTCCGGGGCCCTGGGCTGTGGCATGGAGGGTCGCCAGGCCGGAGAGGAGGCCGGGCTCAGGCTGGACGCAGCCCGCGCTGCTGTATGCAGACTGGCCCCTCTCCTTCCGACACTCATCCCAGGGTTTGGGGACAGGAGAAACTTCATGCTCCTGGAAATGTCGCAGCTGGGGTGGTGGCCCCTCAGGAGCTGGCCGCTTCCGTCTGCTCAGGATTGCTTGTGCACGAATGCAATGCGTCTTCTTCCTCCGTACCATGCGTTTACCTGCCCCGCGCATTCTGCCTGGTCACTGGAGGTCCACACACGGCCAGCCTGCCACGGTCTGTGAGAATAACGGATCGGTGAGAAACGCACTGTTCTCTCTCCTCAGCCCAGTGCAAGGTGAGGGCCATACGGGTCGGCTGTGCTGCTATGTTTCTGAGGCACAGTTCAGCACTCTGTCTGTCTGCATGGCAGATAGGCAAGCTGGTGTCTGCGAGGGCCATGCCAAGGGAGGACAGACACCCAGCTTTGTGTCATGTGTGAGTCACCCCCCAGAGACTTTGGCCCATAAGGTTGGTGCCCAGTGGACAGGGCTCCAGCTGTCGAGGACACATTTGGGGGCTGCACGATTCAGGGGCCGCTTACTGTCAGAAGATCCCAGCAGAAACAGAAATGAACATTTGTGCATCTTTTTTCATGTACTGAAATTATCTTCTTTTTCCTCCTAGAGAAACAGCACTCCCACACCTTAAGGGAGGAAGCCAGGGACCCGCGGTATCTAATGCAAATCTGTTCTGAGAAGGTTGTGGGGCCATCTGGTGTCCAATACAGACAGGGCCGGCTGTGGGTGGATCAGGGCAGGACACAGGCTGGGGGTGGGGAGGGTGGGGGGACGAGAGGCTGACGAGAGGCTGACTCCCTCTTTCCCATATCGAGAAGCAGGGTAGGAAGGGGAGAAACCACCTTATGTTGTGGGAAGCAGATCAAAGCCGAGAAGAGCCTGTCTTCACGAGGGAAGGCTGTACAGAATGCACTGCTGACGGGGGCTCGGGGCTGCCAGCTCGCTCGGCGGGCGGCTGTCTGCCTGGGCCCCTCCAGAGACAGCGAGCGAACCTCACACCCACTGCTCCGGCTCCGGGCCCACAGATACGAGCATTTCCTGCGACTCATCTCTCTGGGCTTTGTGTTTCCTGGAAAACGCAGCCCCAACACCAGCCTCCTCTGAAATAATTCATCAAATATTTGGAATGTGTAATTGAATACCTAATGCCAATTAGAAAATTACTAATGAAATAATCAGGGGCTTTTATGGCTTATAACTCGGCTCAAATTTTAATTCTAAGTGGGTATTGATTCTAAGTAGAGTAGATTCTGAGTTGCAAACATTCGGTTTGTGGATATGAAATGGAAGAAGGAAGACTGCAGTGCTGGGTGCTGAGCATGCGGCCGTGTGTGCGGGAGGGTGGGGCCCAGGCTGTGGTCTGTCCGCCACCAACAGTGGAATCAGGGAAGGGACACGGAGTGTGGCCCTGGAGGGCCCACGCCTGCAGCACACACTTACTTCTGTTGTGGTGTCACGGTCACTGCTGTCTGACTGCAGACCAGGAAATGCATGACACCGTGCAATGCTCTCTGGAGACCCTGCTCACAGGACGAGGAAGGGCAGCTGGGATTCCGAGGCCACAGCGCTCCTTCAGGCTGGGAGGTGACAAGTGCAATCTTGAGAATTCTCACGTGTGAGAGAGCAGACTGCAAAGGAACCTTCACCTGACTGTAGGTTTGGACTGGGGTGTGAGGGTACATAGTATGCAAGGGCCGTGTTTACTTGTGGGGTGTGGGGGTGCGTGGTTACCTGTGGGGTGTGGGGGTGCGTGGTTACCTGTGGGGTGTGGGGGTGCGTGGTTACCTGTGGGGCTCAGAGACTTTCAACAACTTGACTAAGTTTGTACAGCTACCGAAAGCCAGAGTCAGGACTGAAAGCCGAGCATATCTAATACCAACACTGTGACTTTTGCCTGCTGCCACTTGAGGTAATAGAAGGTCACTAAAACAAACCAGCCAATGGTGAGGGAACAGCCTGCCCAGAGACCCACACAGACTCGTCCACGGGCAGGTTTTGGTCAATTTGAAGACAGCAAGTTGAGAGGTTGGGTGTTGGGGCTCTTTCGAGGGCATAGAAATCTCAGAGGAAGTGGGGTAAAGCAGACACTGAGCCCCGAGTCCACCAGGCTGCCCCTCCCGGCTTACGAGGGACGGCGTGCCCCCTGGCTGTATGGCCACCTGCGCCAGGGCCAGAGGACACCTCCCGCCAGCCCCTGCAGCTTCTGGGAGCAGGAGGGGAGATGCACTCTTGCAGCTCAATGGGTTATCTTGGATTTCATTAATTAATATATCAATAGAAGCCAATGGAGAAAATCATGTCTTGTTATCTGGCTTCTCAGATGCTGGACATGGGCTCATTAGCTGTAAGCATATCAGCCCGATAACACTATTTGTTCTGCACAGAGCTAATGATTGACTTTAGGGTCCTGCAGTGAGCCGGAAGGCCCAGGCTGCCTGCTAGCGCTGCTCACCTGCACACAGGGCCTTGCTCCCACCTGCCATGCGAGTGGCTGGCACGTGGTGCCTCTCTGCTGACAGCAGACCTGCAGAGATGGACGTGGGGAGCCTGGCCAAGGTCCACAGTGGCTACTGGGCAGACCTGGGGTTCAAATCTGGGTCAGACTGAGGGCAGAATCTGAGGTGTTTCCTTGGCTCCACACAGACACCCACAGCGAAATGCTCCGCCAGCTCCCACCTGATAGAGAAGGGAGAG
The DNA here is from genome assembly GCF_036562045.2 of Rhinolophus sinicus. NCBI lineage: Eukaryota > Metazoa > Chordata > Mammalia > Chiroptera > Rhinolophidae > Rhinolophus > Rhinolophus sinicus. The sequence goes on along the minus strand of NC_133760.1, from coordinate 48,758,940 downwards.
CAACAGGAGGAAGGCACGAGGCAGGCGGTCAGCCCACTGACCACTGTCTAAGAAAGACGAGCAAGTGAACAGACCACTACTGTTGTTATCTCAGCTTTAAATTCAATTCTCTGTTTAGGGACCGTGTGGCTGCCGTTCCGAAGGGGCGTTGAAATGGCAGTGCGGTCCCAGACCAGTCAGCCCTGTAAGCCCGCCCACAGACAGAAGCACGAAGCCTGTTTGCTAAGGCTCTCAGGAGGCACTGAAAGCTCCTCTACCAAAGGCAGCCATCAGTTAAATAAGCCCACAGCGGGAATGCTGGTTGTGGTCGGTGGGCAGGAGTGGGTGCCTGTCCCCAGTCTGCTGCTTTGGGATTGCAAACGTGGTGCCCACCACAGCCCAGCGGCTTCCCCTCCCCTGCCCTGTCTGCTCTGGAGACCCCAAAAGAGTCCCCAGTTCAGCACACGACACAAACCGCAGGCCCAGTGCCCGTCTCCCCACCCATGGCCCGCCTCCAGGAGCGTTCCATGGCTGCTATGCAGGGCACCCCCAGGGGCACAGGAATGCAGCCCAGAGCCCGGTCCCTGGGGCCCTCTCAGCTCAGGGACGACAGTTCGTGCTGAGGCCAATGGCCAGCAAGTGCTGAGCCAGCCATGTGGCTTGGCCCAGAAGTAACCTAGGAGCTCAGAGCAGGAGGAACACTGAGCGGCACCGGGGGCTGCTGGGGCCAGACAGACAGGAAAGAGCCCCTGAGCAGCTGATCTGAGGACACTGAACTGGGAATGTGGTGAGAAATAAAGCAGGTGGGCCCCGGGGAACCGGCAGTGGGGCTGGGTCATCAGAGGCACCGGCAGACCTCGGGCAGTGAGGCCCCCGGGGAGGGATGGGACTGCCCAGCACCACACACCTCCCTCGGCTGAAATGACCTCGTTTACCAAAGGAGGGCGAGGACATCCTCAGGACAGGCGATCGTTTCCACCTTGGTAACGGCCACCGGAGGAGGGGCAGGTGGAACGGGTGGGTCTGTGCAGGCCACCAGGAGCTGTCTGGGTGTCACTGGCAGTGACAGTGCTTTCAGTGAAGTACTCTCCAGGGTACAAGGACCACATCCCTGCTCATGGTGACAGCCAAGGGAAGTGCCATGTGTTTCATGGCAGCGGGTCTGTGCTGCACACGGCCACCCGTGGCCACACACTGCCCCTACACGGCCCCCACAGCCCACAGCGGACAGTTTGTCTCCTGACAGTAAAAGGGTCACAAACAAAGGCCGCAGCTGGGGGACGGAGCATTGACTGCGGGACTCATTAAAAATAATATTGTTTCAAATTAATAAAATGCAACAGTCCACACTCAAGACCAACAGCTTGTAAAATTGGATTTCTAAAAGATGGAGGGGAGAGGCCGGCCCTGGTCAGGAGCAGCACAACAGAAGCAGGAAGGAGGGGCAAGTGGGTCCAGCCAGGAGGCATTCACGGCATCTGCAGGCTGACACAACGTCACTCTGCTTGGGCCCTGAGTCCCGCGACGCAGGCCCCACACAGAAAGTTTCCCCGAGGAAATACCTGCTCCTGAGAAGGCACTCGGAGGGTGTTTGGAGGTGGAGGGGGGACCGATGGCCGAGCTCAGCATCCTCACCTCGTGCCCACCAGGCGTCCCCTCGGAGCCCAGAGCAGACAGCGGGCACAGCTGCCCTCCACGTCCTGCCCGCCGTGACAATGGATGCAGTGCGCGGTGGGCACATGCCCGCCAATGCACATCACAAAGTCCCGTCACACAGCGTCCACACTCAGGTGAGTCCCGCCCATGGAGAAACGCCCGTCCATGGCTGGCATGGGTTACTGTCTTCTCAAAAATCAAACCATGGGCTTTCATTGGAGGGGTGACTCTTTAACGAGAGTTCAATTTCTCAGTATGATGAGTGGGTGACAGTTTTCCTGACAGGAAACACTGGAGCTCAGGCATCGCTAAGTGACAGCCATGAGAGCAGGACTTGCTGTCACCGGGCTGTGTGACCTGGTGTGTGTGTGATCTGGTTTGTGACCTGGTGTGTGACCTGGTGTGTGTGTGATCTGGTGTGTGTGTGATCTGGTTTGTGACCTGGTGTGTGTGACCTGGTGTGTGTTACCTGGTGTGTGTGTAACCTGATGTATGTGTGACCTGGTGTGTGTGTGACCTGGTGTGTGTGACCTGGTGTGTGTGTGACCTGGTGTGTGTGTGACCTGGTGTGTGTGTGATCTGGTGTGTGTGTGACCTGGTGTATGTGTGACCTGGTGTGTGTGACCTGGTGTGTGTGTGACCTGGTGTGTGTGACCTGGTGTGTGTGTGACCTGGTGTGTGTGTGATCTGGTGTGTGTGTGACCTGGTGTGTGTGTGACCTGGTGTGTGTGGAAGGGGGGTGCTTCTCACTTGCCATTACTAGCAAGACAGACTGACCCCACACAAGCGGACTGCCCATCTGGCCTCCTGTTCCCCGGACCCCACGAGGTCATCTCTTCCATTGCCAAGTGTCTCAGAGGAGCCCCTGGCCTGCAGACTCCTGCTCCGTCTGCAGCCTCTGCCCTACCCACGCCTGCCCGTGTAACTGCGGCCCATCCCTGCTTCCCGCCGAGCGGCATCTGCTTACCGGGCCTCATAGGCACCACCCGTGGTGTCCCGGCCGCTCTGCTCTGCAGTGCACACCCCCACCCCGGGGCCCAGCTCCTCTCCATCTCTGGCCTCCTCTTCAGCCGCCCCCCCGCCCCGGCCTGCTCATGCAGCCTCTCTCCCGCCCACCCCATGGTCTCCAGTCCCCAAGTAGACTCCAAACTCTCTAGGACCAGGACGTCTGCCCTCTGCTGTATGTCCCTCAGTGCCACACACAAATCATGCAGGCAAGAGACACTTGGTGCATGCACAGTGATGGACGCCATTCAGTGGGTGCAAAATGACCAAGCCCACTGCAGGAAAGGGAGAGGTTCTCCTGCCTCACACATTGAACCATTTGCTTTCAAAGATGCTTGCTTTGCACGCAGCTGCCGTCGCAGAGGCTGTGGCCCCAGGCCCTCACGGCCAGGCTGAGGCCGAGCGGGGCTCTGCTGCAAGACTTCCGAGTGTCCCGAGATGCTTGGGAGAGACTCCGTCCCAGAGGGTCCACTCTGAGCAGCGCTCGCAGCCGGTCAGCGAGAAGCCGTTGCCATGTGCGTGCGGCGGGGTCTGCCTGCCACTGTCCAGCCTGGGTGGGACTTCTGTTTCTGCCTTCAGGTACATGACACATTCTTATCCTCGTATCAGAGTGAATGGGGGTGGGAAGGAGCCATCCGGAACCGGGACCCAGCCTCCCCTCGTTTGGCCCCAGTGCCTGTGTTTCCCTCTCCTGCCTCAGTTTTCTGGGCCTTTCTGTTATTTTCACAAGACTTGGCTCCAAACACAGGTTACCACGGTCTTCCTGTGGCATGGAGGGCATGCCGTCTTCAAGGTGACCACCTCTGTAATCCACGGCTGGGGTTTCCTTAGACTCCAAGTGGAGTGGAACGTGGGGACCAGCCACTGACGGTGGCTATGCAGTGCGAGGACAAACCCAAGACAGGGTCCTCTCCACCTGAATACGCACGTCAGGCAGGCCCCATACAGGTGCCCCCCAGGCCAGCCCAGGGGGCGGTGGGAGGTCACAGCTTTCTTTCAGATGCACTCAGTCATTCAACATTTATTCATGTGTTTATTAAGCGCCTGTCTTGGTCTGGGTTACCCCAAAGGCAAGGCCATGCGTGTGGGTAGTTCATTTAGGGCACGATCTCAGGACACGCGAATGAGGGCATGGGGACGTGAGATGAGAGGGAGGACGCCAGTTCTGAGCACGTTGCCTGGCAGGCCCGCTGGCAGCGCCTGGCTCAATCCTGCGGCATGTCTGAGGGCTGGGGGATGCCGCTGCATGGGCACATAGTTACGGGCTCGCTTCTTTTGTGGATCGAGGGTCATCGTGGTGGCATGACAGCTCCAGCACTTGCAGACTTCCCTGCACTGGGCACGCTCCTACAGTTGGCCATGCAGGAAGTGTGAGTGGCTGGGAACCCTCCGCCATGGCTACAGAGGGACGCAGGGTGAGCCAAGGGGACACAGGCACAGCCCCATGGCGTTCACTGTGCAGACGTTGACTGGACTCATAGCAGTGCTGGGCTGCGAGTGACTTGCCATTCTGGCTCTGAACAAGCCTCCATCTGAGACTCAACCATATCTTTGTTGGTTGGAGTGGTTTCTTTCCAGAAGCTTCAAATGGGAGATGGTATGGTTTTGTTGAACTGGAGTTCAGGAAGTCTGGATTACAAGCGGGTTCATGTCCACGGGTGGAACCATGGGGCGTCCATGAAGCTTCCATCACGCTCACCATGGCTCCCAGGTGAGCCAGCCCTGCCCGGTGCCCTTGAATGACGCATTCCAGGCCAGGTGCAGGCAGGTGCACCCACCATGCTGCACGGCAACAACCCCACACTCTTGTTCACAGCTATGTGCTGGGTGGCACAGAGAGGAAATACTGTCCCTAAGTGGATGGGGACACTTAATGGAGAGGATGATACACTCAGTTTATGCCATTGGCGGACAGAAATCAGCCACCACCTCAGAGATTCCTTCTGTGGGCTACAATTTTAATTTTCGTTTGAAAGTCCTCTTGGGCTGTTCTGTGATTTATTTCCTTACCAGCCAGCCTGACTCCTTGCAGAAACAGAACCTTCGTCCCTTCCTGGTCTACATGATGAGGGAAAATACTGGCAAACACAGTGTGTAGGGCGTCCTCTGCTCACCTGCCCACGGAGCCTGCCCTTCACCCCTAAGGCTGCCCTCTGGCCTCTGGTCTTCCTGGCCTGCGTGCCCATCACGGAAGCCACCAGGCACTTTGGCTCTGCTGGGAGCACGCTGACCCTTCCTCCTGGGGCCTCCTCCCCATGTCCCTCAGCCCTCACGTCCAGTCCTGTTTTGCCTTCAAGGCCCATCGCCTCACCTCACAGAGTGTCCCCGGGAAGTGGTCCTCGCTCTCCTTTTCTGTCCCCACCGCCCTATGGTCAGTCACATGGACGCTGACGTACATGGCTGAGCCTCTGAGGGTGGAGTTTCAGACACAGAGGGACAGGCCGTCAAGGTGCTCCCTGTGGAGACGCCCAGAGCTCAGGAGGCGCAGTGCATATGGAACCACAGCGCTTCCGAGTTGGGTCCTTCCTGAGGTCATCGGCCTTCCGGAGGGCACAGCTCCTGCCTGGCTCCCAGCTGTGCGGCCAGTGCCCAGGGCACGCCCGGGGCTCAACACCATCACTGGCTGTTGAGATAATAACACTCCCAGGTGGGAGACAACTGGTCAACACAAAGCGCCGTTTCCGTGCTGCGCCTGACCATTGGGGTCAGAGTACCATGTTCTGGAATCAATGAACTCTCTTCTCTGGGACCACAAACCTACTTCAGTAATTACAAAACCACAACAGTCTGTAGACATCGCTCTATAAATATCGCTTAGGTAGTTTTAGATATCACAAGTGTGTCTGTATTCTATGTCCGGGGCACAAAACCCTGAGCTTCTCTGAGCCCTCAGTTTTCTCTTCTCTCGAATGGGTATGAGGGCACGGCAGCCTCTAAGCGCCTTCCCACACCAACATGCAATAAGTGTAAACGTACAATGTTTGTTGATGGCCCGAACTGGGACATTAGCCTGACATTCTCAAGACAAACAAAATATTCGGAACGTCTGGTGCCAAGTAGCAGCATCCTCACCCCTCAGGAGGGGCACACAATGAATGGGGGGCAGGTACCGGTCAGTTGCCGTCATCGCTAACCAATGCCATCACCCTGCCTCATCTGTCTCCTGGCTCCCGCCTCTGCCTGGCCAGACCGGACCCTTTCTACCCTGTCCTTCATGTGGAGGCCCTAAGCGCTGGGGGCCTGGGGCTTCAGACAGCGAAATGATTCACACCCAGCCAACCAGGCTCCCAGCCACCTGCTCCCCCGCCCCCTGGGCCCTGGGGCACCAGGCATGACCTAGAGGGCTCAAGTCTCCCTGGGTGGGTCTATTACACGCATTAAAATAATTTACGCTCGGCCCTATAGAGCGTTTAATTCGTCGTGCCATCATCCATTCCAGAAGCGTCCCTCTTCACCATGCATTATTTTTGAAGTATTTATGTGGCCCTCACCGAAAATCACCCCAGTCAGCAAACTGAGAAATGGAAAGGCATTAAGAGGTGGCGTTGGCCCCAGGGTCACAGGCGTGAGTGTGGCCAGGGTCACAGGACAGGAAAAGGGGATGCAGGCAGAGATGCTGGCCTGGCTGCCCACACCAGGGCACTGGCAGGGCACACATGGCTTCTCCCGGGGACGCTTGTGCCAAGAGCTGATGTGTGTGCATCAGGTGCGTCTGCAGGGCACACCACCTGCTCTCCTGCTGCTCGCAGGAAGCCTGCACAGCAGAGGTTAGAAGCCTCTTTTACAGATGAGGAAACTGAGGCTCAGAGGGACAGGGTCTGTGCCAGGTGGCAGATGTGACCTCGGATTTGGGTTTCCTGAAGGTGGCTTCCCACTTGGCAGCTGGGAGTCCTTCGCTAGAGTTTGGGGAGCTGGTCTCAGAGGAACCCAACGTGCAGGGAAATGAGAGCAGCTCTGTCAGCACTGAGCACTGCGGCCCCTCCTGCCACCCAGGGACACACACCCATGCTGCAGGCCCAAGGACCACACCCCAGCTCTCAAGGCCGCTGCCGGGCTGCCTTTGAGCTTCGGCAGTATTCTTCTTTGTTCCGGGCCTGATTTCTGGAGGCTGCAGAAGGGACTTCTGTTTTTAAAGCTAACAAAATTTCCAAAACACTCTAGTGACTATGACTAAAGCTGGGAACTTGCGTTTATTCAATAGGGACTCTTTTGGGGTCGTTCTCTCTCCCAGGCCTCGTTTGCACCAGGGCTGGAAGAGCAGGTCCCTGCTCTCATGGAATTTATATCCCAGGAAGGAACGTAGACCATAAACGTGTAAACCGAGGGGGGAAACAAGGTGCATCCAGAGAGTCATCAATTACTGCCACACGGAAAACAGAAACTGGATGAGTGGCTGTGCCGTGGTCCAGGGCCAGGGACACATGGATCCACTGCGGACACAAAGCTTCTCTGAGGGACATTTGAACTGAAACCTAAAAAGGGGAAGGTCCTCAGCATGGAGAGGGCAAGAGGGAACAGCAAGTGAAGGGCAGTGGGGCGGGAGCAGGCTCGGCCAGTCTGACACAGAAAACGCGACGTGACCAGAGAGGGAGGGTATCGAAGCAGAGCGAGGTGGAGAATGACATTAGAGGGATTGTCAAGGTCAAATCATGTAGGGCCCCGCAGGCCACTGGAAGGGGTTTATTCTAACATGAGGGGACGCCAGAGAACAGTTGCAAGCAGAGCAGTGCCACGAGCTGATTTGTTGAATAGAAAAAACAGAGTTTGATGGCTCCTCAAAACTGTAAACATAGGATTACCCAGTGACCCAGCATGTCCACACCTAGGTAGGTGGCCCACGTAATTGAAACCAGGCCCCTAAACACTTGTACATGAATAGTAAGAGCAGCACTATCCACAAGGCCAAAAAATGAAACAACCCAAGTGTCCCTCAACGGCAAGCGGATAAACGAAATGCGGTGCGCACACACAACGGACTGTTCCTCAGTCCAAGAGAAGAACAGCTACTGACACCACAACGCGACAGGCCTCGAAAACACTGTGCTACATGTGACCACCACAGGTCACAGGCTGCATGGTCCATTCACAGGAAATATCCAGAGCAGGGAATCCATAGGGACAGAGAGCAGACCCGGAGGTGGGGGCGGGGGCGGGTGGGGTGGAGGGCCACTGCTTAATGGTTTCCGGGTTCTCTTTGGGGTGATAAAGCTGTTTTGGGACTTAATATCATCCGTGCTTACCCGACACTGTGAATGTACTAATCGCCAGGAAATTGTACACTTTAAAATGGTTAATTTTACATGTGAATTTCACCTCAAAAAAAGACTTAAATTTTATATATAAATTTAAGTCTAAAAAATATGTATGTGTGTATATATACATATATATTATTCTTCTTTCTCTCTCGGGCACATGGATTCCCCCCGTCCTTCCAGACCAATGGCCTGGACCCCAAGGTCAGCAGTATCCCTCTCCTGTGCACTCCTGCCCCGCCCCCCATGCAGGGCTCTTTCTAAACGTGGTCCTGGCAGCCAGCCAGCCACTCCTCCCTCAGAGAGCTCAGCGCTAAGCGCCCTCTCTGACCACAGGTCTAAAGGAGTCCCCCCACTTCCCAGCAAATCACCTTGTCTGACTGACTTGGTGGGGCCAGGGACCCTCCTCTCCCGTCCTCCGCTGTGTTCCCAGCACCTGGGGCTCAGGCAGGAATGAGTAACCCAGTCTTCCTGGCCGCGCCCCCACTGCACCCCAGTGCTTCCAGGGCCCCATTTCTGATAACAGCAGCGATCTGGGAGGAAAACAGGGCTTAAACATCAACAATTTAAGAGACAGGAGGCATTGATCCCTGTGGGGGTAATGGGATTGCCAGCGACATGGTGTCCCAGCTGTGAGTGTATGTGTCCCTTCCCCACAGACCAGCCCCTGGGCCCCAGGCAGGGAGTGTTCTCCCTGCAGCCGTGCCCTGTTCGGCTTTGATCCCTGGAGGCGCCAGCTTGGTTCAGAGCCCAGGTCCTCACCCCCACCTGTGGCAACACTGGGTGCCCGCCCTGGCACGCTGCCCAGTGACCTGCCCCAACAGTCCTGCTGACCTCCCTGGCGAGGGAGCAAAACCTGACACAGAAGCCTCCCTGGCCTAGAGTGCCAGGTCGGCAGGTTGGCTGTTTGGGTTCCTGGTGCTCCCTCAGCTTAGGCTGGACAGAAGCACCCCGACTGCCCTCCCTGCACACCCACCGAGTCTAGTGAACCCCCAGGTGCCTGCAGCTACTTTTACTGATTTTCAGGTAAGCTGGCAGCCCCAAACCGAGGCACGGGCAGTAGACAGAGGCCAGAGGGTGCAGAAAATGCAAGGATCTCCTCCCTGCACTTCCAGCAAAGGCGTGCACCCAACTAAGACAATCCCAGGTGGCTTGGAGTTCTTCCTATCCCTGGAAAGCCTATTTCTTTGAAGTTGAACCTTTGGACCCAACCTTCAGTTTCTTTCAAGTCCTTTGGCTGAAGCTACCACCAAAACCCACTCTGTAAACAAAGAAAAAGGCAGGCGGCTGACCCAAGGGGTGACGGACCACTTGTGGGGGCTTCTGGTTACCCTGGATGTGCGTCCTTGACTTTAAAATGTGACCTCTCACCCTCCACTTTGCTGCCCCTCTTTGTCCCACTGGCTGCATTTTCTGGGAGCTGCAGGGAGGCTGACATGTTTTAGACAAATCACTTCCTGTCGGGGCCCTTTCTGGGGGACCCCTGCCTCCACCTCACCCCCCCCCAAGTCAGGTAGCTGGGGTGATGGGGCCTCCTTCAGGCCCCTCCCAGCCCAACTTCTCATCACCCAAAGCATAAATAATAACGTTTTATAAATAGCTGTGGGCAAGAGGCTGTGAAACAACAAAGATATACGTGTGCCTTTACGTCCCAGGAATATTTCCTGAAAACGACTGTTTGATTTGGTGTGGGTTGAACGGGGCATGTGTGTACATAACAATCCCCAAAGTTTTTCCTGCCCCCACCCTTCAGGTTGGGCCAGCACTAGAGTTAGCAAATTGATAAGGTTCCATGGGCAAGCTTTATTCGTTCTGACACGAGCCTATGACACTTTATAAAAAGAAGTAATCCAGAACAATCTCTAGGTAATTAACACCTAGATAAACAAACATAAATTTCTATATTGCATTTATTTGGACTACCACTCAAATATGCGTGAACCATGCTTTTTTAATTAAAAGATAAATCCATGTGACACTTAGCTTCAAACTTAATTATTCAGCATAGTATAATAAAAAATAGAGCCCATTAAATGTGTCTTGCACTGTATTTCTGTATTAACAGCAAAACAGTTCGGTCTGGGATCATTTAAATTTTCCCCCTCCTCTTTGCTTGTGATTTCCCTGTTCACATGAGCCCATCCCCTCCCTCCCTCCCTCCCTCCCTCCCTCCCTCCCTCCCTCCCTCCTTCCCTCTTTCCTTCTCTCCCTGTCTCTCTCATTTCTCTCAACAGGTGAAGAGATTAAAACTCTATACAAGCCCCAGACGGAATGCCCAGCTGGGCGACATTTTTAATATTGCATTATGTGATGAACTTTTCTCCTTCCCCATGGAAACATACCTCTAGTTCACTGGAACGTGCCCAGCCCTTCTATCTCGAAATGAAGATCACAATATTTAACACTAATATCCTTGGGGTTGTGCTTACAATACGCCAGGTGAGGTTTCCATAATGCACGGTTATGCTACAGATGTTAAACAGAGGGGGGTGAAGCCCCCGACCACAAGAGACAGCAGGGCTATCATCTGGAGAAGTTTCAACACCAAAGAGTGTCTATGGGAGCTGCCAGGGAGAGAAACACCGCTGGAGCCTCATTACCCGTCAGAAGGAGGAACAGACTCACCCAGTCACTCACCAAAACGGGTAAAATGATGGCTGAGTGCAGGCACGGTGGGAAGCGCTGTGTATGCCCTGGCACCTTTCATCTCGGGAGGACTCAAGCACCTCTCGCTCTGCCAAAGCCTGGCTCCCCGCCCTTGGCTGCCCCACTGGCCCTTACACTGGCCTCCAGGGTGACAGGCCGCGTTAACCTGGCTTGGCCAAGACGTATGCCTTTGCAGGAAGTGGCTGAGTCAAAGGTGACCAACCACTCGGGTGTCCCCAGCACTGCACAGGTGTTAGCACTGCAGGTTGCGTGTCCCAGGGAACCCTTTGGCCTGGGCAAATCAGGATATTGCCATTCCACACAGCCTCCCCCAGCACGTGGTGCCACTGCCACTCTAGAGTGGCCAAGCCGTCCACAGACGGTGAACTGGGGCCTTGCACCACTCTGCCCCAGGGGACCACCCCCCAGAGCGGACGGTTCTCAGCTGCTGTAAGTCTCTGGACCCACTCCACTGACTCCTGTGCTGGCTGAGCTGGGGGCAGGGCCAGAGGCCCTGAGTCTGCACAAGGCCGGTGCTCCAGGGCCCAGGCAGCTTCCGGTCGTCTTCACTTTTGACCAGTCCTCAGGCCTGGTGGGACCCCGACGCTCTCTGCAAGCACCGTCTCATTTAACCTCGGAAAGAGCCTGGCCTGGTCGACGCTTTTTCTCGTCTAAGGATAAAGAAGCAGACCTCGGAACAGGACTCGTCTGCCAGGACCACAGCAGCCGAGAGGCAGACACTGGACTCGGGAGCCCGCCACCCCGGGACCTGGCCTGGCCTTCGCACACGTCGCTTCTCAGCTCACTGTCAACACAAGGGAGCTCTTCCATCAACTGGAAAATCCACATTACCTTGGAGTCTCGTCTTCAGAGCTGTGTGGACACTCGGGTGTGATTCCTGACTCGCCAGTGTGTGTCCAGCCTGCAGCCCGACGCCTGACACTCAGTAGGTCCTCTGTAAGCTTTTGTTCAACAAGTGAGTGGAACAACGTCTAACCCAGACCAACTCTTTTCCCGCCATATCCCACTCTCTCCCCAGGGGCCCCTGACACCCGGAGAATAACAAGAAAGCTGTCAATACTGATTTTTCAAATGAGGAAACTGGAAAAGAAGACATTTAAGACATTGGTCCAAGATTCTCTTGTCTGAAGGGGGTGAATGTGAAGGAATCCCGACCTGCCGACCTCCCAGCCGACCGTGACCACGGGGGCCTTTTCCAAACACTAGCGCTGTGGGGGTGAAACCAAGCTCAGATCTACCCAGCACTTATTATGCCCCAATAGCGACAGTATCCAGCACTGTACTTTACAAAACCTACATATAATCTAATTTCATAATTTCTCAGGTAGGATCAGTGAACTTGGAACACGTACTTTGTTCAAGATCAAGAGGCTAGTGCGTAGTTTAGGGTTCAAATTTAAATCAGCACGCCCCAAATGTCATAATTCTCTACAACGTACTAATCTGACAGTTGCCTATGACTATAAAAGAGCTCAAAATATTTTGATGGAAATGTGTATTGATGCTTCTTCAAAAGCACTCCTTCCAGTTTTATGTTTATTTTATGACAACTTTATTGAGATATAATTCACATACCATAAAACTCACCCTTTCAACGTGTACAATTCAGTGGTTTTCAGTAGATTCGGAGTTGGGCGACCATCACTGCCGTGTAGTTTTAGAACCTTTTTATCGCTTCAGAGAGAACCCGTACTCAATAGCAGTCACCCCCATTCTCCCCTCCACTGGCCCAGCCGCCACTAACCGACTCTGTCTCTGGATGTGCCTGTCCCAGACACGTCACATCAGCGGAATCACACACTGTGGCCTTGTGTGTCTGGCTTCCCTCACTGAGAGCCGTGTTTTCCAGGGTCATCCACGTGTAGCGTGTGGTGGTGTCCGTTCCTTTTTACGGCTGAAGAATAGCCCAGTCTATGCATCTACCACAGTTTGCTCATCTGTTTACTACAGCTTTTAAAAACACATCTGAACCCACGTGTAAAACTCAGGAGACTTCATACCAAATCCAGGGGTCTGGCGTCCCCAGAAAGCAGAAGCCCTGACGACAGTCCTCAGGTGACGGGAGCAGTGGCTGAGGCCCACGTGCCCCTGGACCCTCTTACCCGGCCCTGGAAGCTTTGGGCTGGGGTGTCACCACATGTGGAGTGACGAGCCCTCAGGCAGCCTCCTTTCCCTGATGGGGTCACTCCCTGGCCCCTCACCTAAACCCCACGACTCACCTTTGCTGTTTGTGACAGCAGATGGACCGCCGAGGCTGTCATTCAGGTCACCCGCTCCCATCCAGGGACACCATCAGCCTGGCATCCTGAAAGAAAACTGGTGACTTACGGAGTCCGACACGCAGGCGGATGCTTTGCTGGCACATTTCTGCAGGCTCTCAGATCCCTGAGAGTGGCAGCATGGACCCTTCGAATCCAAACCCTCTCCAGCCAGTGTCCCCAGCGCCGCAGACCTCATTATTTGTTCATTTCCTTTACTTCTAGAAGAAGAATTCAGATTATCCTCTGATATTTGAAGGTAAAAGGCTTCCTTGCATTTAGTGGTTTTTAAAAAACACTTTCTACCAGTAAAGGGGACTAATGGATCCCAAAGCTTTAAGCGTCTTATATCATTATTGTAATTATTGTAATATGAAGAGCATTACGTATTTCCAAAGGTTTTACCTTACTGAAACTGATGTCTGTGAGCCTTTGCAGAAACAGTTCACACGTGCACGTGTGCGCATACATACACTGTTTACGCTGCAACGAGAGCCATTCAGTTTCTACACCTCAAGGCAGTGGGGACATCCCCCCCCCACCCCGCCCAGAACACTGCTGGGCTTTTGTTTCCTTTCTAAGTGGGATTTGACCAAGTCTTACCAAAGTCTGACAAAGCTGCAAAAAATATGTTTTCCTCTTCCTAGTAAACATAAGTGAATAGGAAAAGATGTTTGTTTTTTTCCAGAGGTAGAGGTTTTATTGCATAAAACACTGGATAAAACTGGACTGCTTCAAAGACATTTTATTCTAACAGCAGAAAGAAAACAGTCATTGCTGAAAAAACAACTTTTAATACTTTCTATACCAGAATAAAGTTCTGTCAACTGATGTCTTATAATAATAAATAATGACCAAGAATAAACTTTAAATACAAAGTTTTCTACTTGTTACAAGCATAGCAACAAAATCCTCTACTCTATTGATCTCAGATTCCTCCAAGATAGATTTTTCCTTTGTGTAGGAATGCAGACAGTATTCTGACCAGAATCACAGACTACAGAAGTTACAGGGAAACTTGACATGTTTAGATAGGAGAACCTGATGACATTCAGAAACTGACACTGCATCACTGCGGCTGTCACTTGTTTGTATTACAAGTTACAAATGTTCTGGAAGGAAGGCCTGTGTGAGAGGGGGAAAAGGGGACGGCAGCACTGGACAAAATGGAATCAACACACACGCCACAAAGAAGAGGGGCTGTTCCCAGTGTCACAAACAGAATTATTGCCTGTCGCATCTGACGATGCTCAGAAGACACGAAAGAATACTGAAGGAGCTCCCAAAATGCTGGGAATGGAATGTGGCTCTTGTTTTTTTTTCCTCTTTTTTTTTCCTTTTTACTTTTTTTATCTTCTTTTTTTAGTATATATTTTTTTCTTTGCTAAGATACCAAAGGCGGGGCAAACACACAGAAAGCAAGCGACCGGCACAGCCACCAAACACAGTAGTGCAGTTAAAATGCTAAAGCTTACTACAGTCAGAACGTTTGCGGTAACATTTCAGTCCTTTCTCTAGGATCATAGAAACAGTTGCATTAAGTTTATCAACTCGATTTAAGTAAGGCAGTGAGAACTATTCTAGAAAAACAAGAAAGCAGTTTGCTGTATGCCAGATGGGCCCAGGTTGCAGGGCAACCTCGTTTACACTGCACCCTGGGGTGAGTGACACCCTCTCGACAGCATATGCAAACCGGATTTCTTATTAGCCTGAGTCCTTCTGGTCTCAGGATAGCGAAGCATTTTATTTACATTGATTGCAGTTTAGTATTTTTGTAAACTGCTATAGAGCTGAAGTTTTTAAGGCCCTGGGGTTTCATTCTGTGCGCCCAGCCTGCAAGGAAATATCGACTTTTTTTTAAGTCTGAGTGACTTTGTTTTAGAAGTTATTCCTTCTTTTCTTCCCAACAGCAACAGCACCGGTTTCCTGTCACTCAGAGGAAGGAAGTTAAGAGGCTGAACCTTTTTGCCATTCGAGCAGATTCAAGAACAACCCTTAATTACTAGTGTCCTTCAACTGCTTGTTAAAAAAAAAAATGAGTTAAGTGTTTCATTATTGGCCCTCAAAATCTCCCTCTGAGTGGTGCAGAACTTCATAAATTTGGAGTATCCAATCAGTAGAAAATCTAAAATCTACAAAAATATAGAACACATTTGTTTTACAAAAACAGACATTTTAACTCCAACAGTTTTCTCCCTTAGCCACAGAGAGAAGGCTGCTTGCATTCCTACGTTAATACAAGCTGTTTCATAAGAACTGGCCGGAGAAGAGAATCTTGCTTCATGTCTGTGACACTTACAAAAACCAACACATGAAAAAAAAAAATTCTAATAACAAGGACCAGAGCAGCCTTCATTCAAGTAAAAATTTAAAAATCATAATAAAGAACAATCTTTCTATTATTACATACATTTCCATTTCTCACCAGCACCTTCTATGCATAGGGTGGCTAGTTTTTCTAACATTTTATAGAATGTTCCCCTAATTTTTTTATTAGCCACTTTTTTTTAATCCAAAAATTAAAAAAAAAAAAAAAAAGACAAGAAAAAAGCATTTCTTTCAATACTGCAATTGGATCTAAAAAAAGGAATTAGTCATCAAGCCTGCAGTGGACATTTGTCTGCAGACACTTCCTGACCATTGATTCGTTTGGCTGTGGATTTTTTAAATGCACGTTTAAGATGGCAATCGTTTGCAGCGTGGGGCAGCCCGAAACGGGCTGCGGGCCGTCTAAGATTTCTCCGAGAGTGCAGTCAGGACACCACGTGAATTGATTTTCTCTGCAGTGACCGCTCCAGTCTGACTGGCACCGTGGCTGCCTCCCTGCACGTGTCATTTGGGTGCTAGGCAAATGACAGCAGCTGGTGTCAGATGACAGAGGTGTTTTCAACAAGGAAAATGCAGGCCCTCCATCTTAGGCAGCACTAAAGCACTGAGATGGTATCGTTTTTCAGTTAAGAGCATGAGTTTTGGACAAAGACCACGTTGGAGTTGGAAGGGCCCCCAGCTCCCCGAAGCGGAGCTTGGAGGACACTGGGCTTGTCTGGAGCCTCCTGTCCCCACCTGCATTGTTTGCAAGTTCTTGTTGCCAGGTAACAGTTTAGCAGCCATTGTCAAGGGCTGGGGAGCTTTTGTAATATATATATAGAGATATCTTTGTAAAATTTTTAAATGTTCTATACACTAGCGGGGAGTTGTACATGATTTTTTCCCTCCGGATGCGTCAGCAAACTCTTTCACCAGACGCACAGCCCTACAACCACGTAACAGAACACTGCGACACACGGGCGGGCTCGCTCAGTTGCGGTCCGCCGGGGCCTGGCTGCCCTCCTCCGCCGGCTCCGCTGAGCTCCCCGCCTTGCCGGCCGTGGGGTCTTCGAAATTCCCAGAAGCCTCTGAGTCGACTCTGGAGCGCTTGAACCGGCGGTCAGGATACTGGCTGTTGTCAAAAGGCATGCGATGGACGCACAGGACGTGGGTCTTCAGGTTCCCCTTCTGGGAGGCACTATAGGGGCAGTAGCGACACTGGAAAGGCCGGTGACCTGCGGGCAGAAAGAGTGGCCAGTCAGCGCTGCAGCTTGCTGCTCGGCGGCGCGCGGAGTCCGAAGGACCACGCCCGGGATACCCGGGATGGTCCCCGGTACGCTGACCGCGCTTCGCGAAGGGCAGACACGCAGCCGGTACATCTGTGTGGACAAACAGTAGGTTAGCAGGATAAGGAGTAAGAACTTGGGCGCAATAGCGCTTTTTATCCCAGCCAGGGTTTTTAACTCAGACTTTCTGGGTGACAGAAGAGATAGTTCCCAACACCTGAGACGTTTTTATGGAAAGTTAGATGGTAAGTATTTTAGGCTTTGCAAGCCAAGAGGCAAAATTGAGACAGCGTGTAGGTACTTCTGCAACAAGAGGAGAAACGCATTTCCGACTTTTTATTGCAGAAGCTCAAACATTTATTTATGGACACTGAAATTTGAATTTCACATAATTTTCATGTGTGATGAAATATTATTCTTGCTTTGGTTTTGTTTCCAATCATTTAAAAATGTACAAAGCATTCTTAGCTCCTAGGCAGTACCCAAAGAGACAGGCGGGTCCGAGCCCTGGATGGGACTTGCCTGCACTCGGCACGAGGAAAGACCCAAGTCCCTCCATCTGGGACGCTGATCTGGGTCAGCATAGCCAGCCTGCTTTGCACCCTCCTAGGACCTCTGCACTGATATGCAAACCACCCATGGCAAGAGCCACAGAGCGGTGTCACCCAGCTTCACTTGTGGGTGAGCTGGACCTGCTAAGCTGGGGCGTCTGTGGAATCTGGAGCAGGTGGTAGAGGGTATCACGCAGGCTGGTCACTTTAAAGAAGCTCGATTTTGAAGAGGACCCTTGACATGGAACTTTTCTAGAAGGGCTCTGATCAGAGCAGAGATGGGTTTTCCTTCACACCTGATTTCTCTGTTCTTGGGCTGAGCAGATAGGCACAGATTTCTGCCATCAAAGGAGCTGCTAGAGAGTCTGATTGGGAAGTTATAATGGGACAATTGCAGCCCGCCATGCTGGGAAGCTGCTGACGTGCCATTCCTGGAAGTTCATGAGTGGTGTTCCACCTGGCACCCAGAGATGTCAAGGCCCAGGGCTAGGGTTCATTCACTCAGAAAAATAAACAAGTAAATAAATGGGCCCAGCCATCTACCCCAGAAAACATCCAGACTGCATATGCAGCCTTTTCTAGAGCAGTAATAGCAGACGTCCTTTGTACCTACTTTGCCAAACAGTCTGATCCCCGAGAAACTGGACGCCTAGCAAGCATGCCACCGAGGCTCGCCTTCCCTCCGAACAGCACACGGCTCCAGGGGCGGCTTCTCTCTCAGTGAGCTAGCCGGTCTCCCCTTCCTCCAGGACAAATCCATTTTACCTGTCGATTCTTTCTTTCCCCAAGCCCTTCTTCAGAACCTGGTCCAGTGCGTGTGCCAACTCTGGCCTAGACCGTGACTGTGGCAGTCTGCAGGAGAGCTCCATGTCCCCACTGTCCCCACGTCTGTCCTCCTGGGGCACCTGAGCGAGCTCCTAAAGAAGAACCTCCACCTTTGATTTCCCTGCCCCAAATCTCGGATGGCCAGCGACGCCCAGGGAAAGACCAGGGCCTTCTGAGCTCAGTCGTGACCAAGGTCCAGTCTTCTCTGGAGAGCCCCCTTTGCACACAGCACACCAACCGAGGAGGGGGGTCTCCACAGAGGCTGCATCTCGCACAGCCTTCACCCCCTTGCTCTGCTACCCTCTCCCTGAGGCCAAACCCCCCTCGTTTTCAAGGCTCTGCCCAACCTCGGCGCCTGCTTTGTGGGCTGCTGTGTGTGGACTGGTCCCTCTGGCTGCCTGTAAGTTCCTCAGGCAGGAAGCAGCAGCGTCTTGGTACCACTGCTGCCAAGACCCCGGTGGCACGAACTGTCCGTAGAGCTGAACTGTTACGTAACTGCTTCCCCTTGCCTGTTTGAAGGAACGATCCACTCTGGATAAAGCTTCCACGCCTTTTGTGTCTACTGTTGCCCGTGACACAAGGCTGAATTGGACCAACGTGCCCACTTTCAAAAGCCAATGTGCACATCTGTAGCCTTTGGGGTTAAGAACAAAGGAAACCCCCGGAGAAGCCCAGTTGCTGGTCCTGCCACACAAGCTACCGTGACAAGAGCATGAACGATGGGCAGAAGGGCTCTGACCCTGACTGACAGGCAAGAAAAGGACGAGGCAGCGTCACCCCCCCCCCTTCCTGTGACCCAGTGCCCCCTTCAGGGCCCACGGGATCCGCTCTCCCACACGTGGCAGGGACGGTCCTGAGCTGGTGGAAGGAGAACTGACACTCGTGTTTCTAATGTAGATTTAGGGCTTTTACAAGTAAGTGGCCCTATTCTTCACCACATTGGAGAAGGGGAGAATCCAGGTGACAGCGGTGGCAATGGAGTAGGGAAGGCCATACCCATTCTCCCACCAGAACAGTGAGTCTAAGTCAGAGCCAAGCTGGCATCAGTGAGTTTCAAGCAGACCCTCAGCCATCCAATCAGGAAGCTGTCACTCTCGTGGACACTCAGCCATACCCGGGGCCCCGCGAGAGAGGATCCAAGGAACTCTGGAAGGGCAGCTCCCAGGCAGGAGAAAGGGGGCCCCAAGCTATCGCTGGAGGCAAACGAGCCACTTGAAGCTGATCCAAAGGACCCGGGAGAAGGGCTGACATAACAGGAAGCCTGGAAGACATTTTTAAAGTTTTGCCCAAAGCTTCTCAGAAATGGACTATATTTTCTGGGTTCCCACAAGGGCAGCTCTGTAATAGCTCATGGGCTAGGAGTGGGCACTGGCCTGACTACCATGGCTCAGATAAAGCTGGAGCTAACTCGTAAGCTTACTTATTATATGGCAGAAAGTGCCTGAAGGAGGGCAGCACCGTGGTCTGACAGTAAGAACATCAGTAAGAAAATGAATGAGTAACAGGACCAGAAGTCTGGCACAATGACCCAAAGAGGTAATGTTTAGTAAATGTACTGCAGTCACCAGGATTCCTATTGGTTCTCCCGTGCTTTTTTTGCCCATTTATGAAAGCTGTTTATTATATTTTCTGTTACTGTTCCTGAATAATACACTTTTGTATAAATTCTATGGTGTAACCTTTGGAAGCCACCCCTCTGCAAACTGCACCCCCGTGGGAGCCATGCCACATGCATCTCAGCAAACCAAATAGAAAACCTCAAATATCACCTTTATTTACAATAAAAGCCTTTTTGAATCGGCCAACTTGGCATAAAAGCACTTAGTACATTTTTCCCACCAACTGATTCTAAAATATTAATCATGGCTTCTCCCGATGGTTATATCTGAACCTCCGTTTCGTGGTGGGATCAGAGATGCACAGCGATCCCGGCATATTGGATACTTGAGTGGCCAAAACACTAGTGCCGACTCCGTCTTCATGTGAGCCTCAGTGAGATGGAGTGTGGTTGGCAGTGCACACGCGTGTGTTCAGGTGCAGAGGAGGTCGCTACCGCACCACAGCCTTGAGGACCGTGGCCTTGGCACGCACTTTGTAAGGAGAGTCTTTGATCCAATTGGTAGCTGCTGCAGACACTAAGGCCATGCCCGCAGATTTTCACATGCGTTTCTATTTTTCCTCACATCTGAGCCGACTGCCATTAAGGGCAGGCACCACCCCATCACACAGGTGAAACCTGAACAGTTTCACTTCAGAACAAATTTCCAATGGATAGAAAGTACTTAAGTCCCGATTCTCCAAAATCCTTACCAGAGTCATGATTGCAATGTGTTTTTAGAGGATACACACATACACACACACGAACATGCACACACATGTACACAAGCACACGCCCTTCTGATAGGTCCCCATAAGACTGATGTAGGAGGAAGTTCTTTGAAGAAATGACAGGTCCAGCCTGGGCGAAGGTGACAGCGAGGCACTCTGATGGGACCAGGGCAGCAGGTCCCTGGGGTGAAGGTGAAGCGTGTGGGGGAAGCAAGCAGGGCCAGGCTCACAGGACCCCCTGGAGCCTGGGCCTCACTGCCTGGAGCAGGGAAGTGGGAAGGCCCCTGGGCCCCATCCCTGTGCAGCCAGGGCCCTGAGCCCCGACAGTGCGGCCAGAGGGCACCCCACCACCCGCCCCACTGCACTGCCCTCTCCCTGCCTCTCTGTCTGAGGCCATCAACATTTCCCATCACTGCCACGTGAAAAGTAAGTACATCGTACGTTAATTTGTATTGTCACTGTGCCGTGGAGCCGTGGTAAAGAGCACATTCATTTTTAATCCACTATGAATAATATATAAATATGTATACAGTGTACAGGGTCAAGAGGAGTGAGGAGAAAGCAAGTCGTACATTGTTTATCACAAAAGTGGGGAAACCAGGTATTTTTCTTACTTGCTACGATGGAAATATCTGCTCTTTCCTTGGACCTAAGGGGGAGAGGAAAATGCCTGCCCTTGGGGGACCATCCATTAATTACAGCAGCACACTTGTGGGCAGCTGCATCTGCAGGGCCTCCAGACTTTCCCAACTGCTGTTTTCTCCTCAGCTGTGGGCAGCAGGCAAGAGCAGGCAGAGGGCAAGGTGACCAAGCTCTGGTGTTCAGTCCTGGGGTGCTGGGAAAATGGGGTGACACCCACTGCCCAGAACACATTTGCAGGCACTGCCTCAATCATCTTCATGACCAACAGTGGGGAGATGTGGTGGGGAGATGCTGTCTACCTTCCAGACACGAATCCCGGGCTCAGAGACATCAAACCATGGTCCAAAGTCAGCTACACACAGCTGCTGGTCTCTGATCAGGAGCTTGACCTTAGGGTTATCTCAGAACGGACACTCATCCCCCCGCTCCCTTGGGTCACCCCCATACACTGCTTGTCAGAAGAGTCACTGCAAAGGGGCATCTTTAGTCAGGACCAAAGGCTGCTCCAGGAGGGCATCCCCGGACACCCTGGAGGGGCGTGCCCTACCATGCATTATTTGTATGTCACACCCCTATGGACACACATGACTGTGGACTTCCGATGCCCACCAAACCCTGGTATTGAGCACGCAGCCACAGGGCTGGGAAGTGCCCTGCCCATGCTCACGCAGCACACCTGAGACCCACGGCCATGGGCTCGCACTGGTGCCTGCTGCATGCACTGTCCCGAGAGCCAGCCAGCTCTTTCAGCATCATGCGGGAGCCTGCCAGGCACAGTGCCCACCCAGGACACGCTGAATGACTGGTCCCACAACCGAGGCTACTGCCAGGGGTTACAGCCTATTGGAGACACCTGTGGGAGGAGGAAGGGGCCAAGTGCTCTCTGGGGGGCTGGGGGGAGGTACCCAACTGCTTTGAGCAAGGCTGCAGTTTCTGGCTGAAAGATGGCTCAGAGCCAGTGCCCAGAAAGAGTCGTTGGGAGAGAAAAATCATACTTCAGAAGAGACCCATGTGTGGTTTTCCCAGAGGCTGGGCCTATACATGGTGACAGAGGCACAGACCAGACACTGGAGTAAGGATGGCCTAGCGTGGGGAGAAACAGTCCCCACAATCTGATTCATCATTGAGGTCAACACAAGGGAAAGGGTCCAGAAGATGGTCACGGTGTCCACGACGGACTGGGGGTCCCTTGCCAAGGTAGACCCAGTGACATCGGCAAACACAGCCCGAGTCCTCACACTGCCCGGCATCTCTCAGACCAGCCCAAGCCTTTCAGATCGGCACACTGGGGCCTTCTGTCTTCACTGAAATAAATGGAAAGAGACAGTGTGTGACCAATCCTGGCCAAAGGTCCCGGCCCCAGGGTGGGCGTGGCCTCCGGGGAGGAAGAGCGTGGGAGAGCGTGCCTGGCAACTCCGTGGCCTGGTGCGGCAGCTCCCAGAGACGCACGGGCCTGAGCGCACACGTGGACCATCGGACCGCTCCCTCCTTCCCTTATGGGTACCCTCTGCCAAGGATAGGATCATGGCATATTTTTAAGCTGCCCTAGAAGGGCCTCCCACAGTCATATTTCAGGGGCCCTTTTCTAGAAGGAGCCAGGTGATGAAGTGGAGAGAGGAGCCCTCAGAGGCAGCTGGCATGCGCAGGCCTCAGGGACTGGAGAGCTCGGGAACAGCTCTCCTCTTGCGCCTAGCCAGAGCCCTCTGTGTTCCCTGAAACTCAGACGCTGGCAAAATGCAGGCAAGTGGTAAGAAAACGGCTCCACCTATAGGACCAGTTGGTTACGTTAGAAACTGGGCCCCCCAGAGGTGGACTCGACCTGCACTGCAGAATTCACTGGGCGTGGTGGAGCCAGCGGACTCAGGCGGGGTCTGGTCCACGTGGGCCCGCTGCTGCTCCCTCTGAGTGTCTGCAAATGGGGAGGGTCCCTGGCCAGGACCCCGGCATCCTCTACCAGGTTCAACAGGCCCGGCAGGGACGATGAGATGGGTGAAAATATACACAAAGGTGCATTGCACCGACAGAAAGCCATTTTCTCAGTTGCACACATCATATATACATATATGTATATACATATTTTTTAATTTCTATTTTAATTTGCCTAATTCTAAATAGGCAAAAATGCTTCTAATCAGGTACATAATTTATGTTTTCAGTTTTCAAAAAAGATATTCATCCATCTAATCAAAGATGCTAAAACACTTTGGAATATCCTTAGTATAAATAATTTTAGGTTTTAAATTTCCTATGATTTGGGGTTTAATTTAAAACACTACCAAAATTATTTTACTATTTTGAAAGTGAATTTTGATCCGTGTGGTAATGGATTGGAGCCATCAGCCAGAAACCGTGTTTAGCTTATAACGTGGAACACAGATACCAGCATATGCAGGGGTTAGTATGCACAGCGTGTCCTCGTTCTGTCAGCTGCGGGCCGAGAACCCATGACACCCCATGACACACGGTGTCAGCCAGCACTCAGCACCCAGACGTGATCTCTAATGTTCTCCAGAAAAGGAACCAGGGCTCCTTGGAGAAATGGCTGATTCCAGGGCTGGAGCGGGAAATACACAAGATGGTCCTGGAGCACCTTGTGCCAGAAAGGAAGGAATTGCTTAAAAAAACACACTTCTGGTGGGGGGGAGGCATGGCGGGGAGCGGGGTGTCAAAGCAGCACAGAGCCCGGAACGCGCCCCTAGTGGCCAGAGCTGGAACAACTCCAGCAACACCAAAATAGCATTCCTGTTGGATTACAACCGCAGATAAAAAATAAACCCCTCACACTGACGTAAGTAACTAGAGGACTGAATCGATAAGGACATGGAGAAAGTAGACAAATGTTCCCTGCTCCCCGACCATCTGTGTGGACGTACCCCTGGGGGTGCAGTATCTCCCACACCTGTCTGTGGGCTGCATGGATACACCGTCACAGGACCCCAGTGGGAAACAGGAAGCCACCTGCTAAACACTACCTCAGCCAGGTGACCCAGGTCCGGGAGACAGCACGCGCCCTGATTCGAGATGATGAGAGGGCACTTCACTTCTGCGGGCTTCTTCCTTAAAGCCCACACCCCAAGTCTGACCGTGAAAAATTCCAACTGAGGGCATTCTACCAAGTCATCAAAAACAGGGAAAAGCTGAGAAACTGTCACAGCCAAGCGGGGCCTTATAAGACATGACAACGACACGTAATGGGGTCTCCTGGATGGGATCCTGGAACAGATAAAGCACATTAGGTAAAAACTAAGGAAATCTGGGTAAAATATGGACTTTACTTAATAATAATGTATTGATATTGGGTCATTAATTGTGACAAATTACCCTACTAATGTAAGATGTTAATAATAGGGAAAGTGGGTGTAAGACACATGGGGATGCTCTGTACTCCCCACAAAACCTTTTTGCAGGTCTCAATCTATACGAAAATAAACTATTATTTCAAGAGTTGTTTAAAGTTAAATTGGGTTTATTTTCAGTGGACAGTTAACAGCACAACAGCCCAGGTCAGATGACCACAGCTAAGCGTGCGGCCCCAGTATCCTGGAGCCAAGCAGGTGACACTTAGGCTTCTCCTGGAGGAGGGAATGGGCACATGATGCAGCACAGACCCTGCAGGACACGACTCTGGTGTCACTCAGACACAGGGGTGAAGCGTGCGGGCTCTCCAGGCAGGCACTGGGTTCAAACCATACCTGCCGCTTATGGGTTCTGTGCTTTGGGCCACTGATCTAACTTTCCAAGTCTCAGTTTTTTCATCTGCAAAATGGGCATGATGACAACAGCTCACTGAAAGGGCTGTTGTGAGGATGAGGTAGGGGAAGGCTGGGAGAGCGCAGGGCATAGTGCGTGGTGCATGCAGAGGATGGAGTAAAGGTTTGGGACACGTAGCTTTAAGTACGGAAGGGCTGCCTGCAAGGAAGTGCCTGCTGTGCGGGAACCTTGACCGATATATGAGTAATCTGTGTGCATTTTGATTTCTCCGAAGATACTGAGGGCAGCTGCTGGGAACCCCACTTGCTCACCGAGGTTGGAGAGCGTCCCCGTTTGTCCAGAGAAAGGTGGCATCCTGCCTTACAGTAGCTGTCTTGGAGCCTGCAGCCAGGGCTCAAGCCACTGTGTCCTGCTGACTCCCTGAGGCTTCAGGTTCAAGTTCAGCTTACATGAAAGCTCAGAAGCTGAGACTAGACTGCAGCAAGTGTCTGCAGGGAAGGGTGTCTGGTAGAGCATCTGTGGGGGGCGTGTAGGAGTCTCCCAGGTCCTCCCAGCTCACCCCCCAACTGCCACCCCCTGCAGTCCAGTGCCTCGGGCCTCGTGGTGGCCCCCTCCTCAGCAACTTCCTTCCTGTGCTATGGCCCAGACCACCCGACCTGGCCTGAAATCTGTGCCCTCAGCAGCCAATAGCCTGCCTGGGGGTCAGGCAGCCAGCCGGCGCTCACAGGCCACTATGGACCTGGGACCTGAAATCATTCCTGAGATTTTATGAAAGCATTTATGTTTGTCATTAAATTACCTGCAAAGGGTCGACGAACTTACTTTCCTTGTTTGGAGATTTTTAGACATAAGATAAGCTAACAATACTCTCACAGTACCCAGTATTTGTCTCTGGGTGAGCCCATTTAATCCTGAACGAACTGCTGGGAGAGGCCAGAGAGGGGTGCGGGAGACAGAGGGGCTGGCGGCTTACCCAGTGTCGCACAGCAAACCTCGCCTCCCCTAAAACTCTCTCCTCCCTCCCAATATTGGGGACCAGGGAACCTGGAGCACCACACAGCTGGAGGTGACTCCAGATGGAAGCCAGCAGACTGCTTTTTACATAAGAGCCTTAGGAAAAACTAGTGAGTCAAAGTTGGGTGGTATTGCTAAAATAAAGCTATTTTTTTTTAAGTCTTTAACAAAATGCGATATGAAATACTGAGGTGGTACTCCAGAGATGGCAAACATGGGAGACGTGGTTCCAAAATTAGCCAGCCCAGCAACCCCCAGTCAGCCCAGTGCCCCCCAATCAGCCCAGCACCCCCCGTCGGCTCAGCACCCCCAATCAGCTCAGCACACCCCAATCAGCAAAGCGCCCCCAGCCACACTTTTACCGTCCGTTCGTCCCCTCTCAAGAGCACCCAAAGTTCTCGTGGCAACCAGACAGCGACAGGGACACCTGGTGCTTAGCAGAAGTGCTCCAGCGCCACGTGGACCCCCCTCTGGGCACCAGCAGGCCCACGGGGTCTATAGCCCACCCCAGAAGCGCAGCGAGGATGCTTGTGGCAGAGGACACCAGAAGGACAAAAAGGTGACGGGCAGGCCCATTGGCCCGGCCAGTCCCAGGGCCCAGCCGTGCTTGGACCTACCCTGCTGTCCAGCTGCTGCGACTCCCTGTCCCGTAGCCCAGCGTCCTGTCCTCTCAGCCTGGCTGTCCACCTGCAAGCCCTTCTTACCTAGTGCTCACTGCCATCTCCACCTTCAGCCCCAAACCTCCTTCCTGTCAGACCTCCCCAAACCCCAGCTCCTCCTGAAACCTTTCGTGGGACCCAGTGGCAGAATCCCTCCAGCACTTATCAAACATGCCACACCCCTGGGCACTTCATGGGGTCTGTGGGGCACTGTTCACTGATGGCTTCTTGTGATACAGGCTTGGAGGGCCTCTCCCTTCCCACAGGACGCTGGAAACTCCTGGGGCTCTGCACAAGGGGGGCAGGGCTTGTTTCCCCTGAGCAGCCACGTAGGTAGGGCTCGGGCCCCTGCCTTGCGGGGTGACCTCTCTGCCAAGCCCTGTGTTCTCACCTTCACTGGGGCCTAGGGACACCCCGGGGTGTGCAGCCCTGACCTTGAACCCAACTTCTGGCCTTGTGAGGACCTAGCCCCACCATGCATCCCTCCACCCTGGGTGCAAGCCACACCCCTGTACGTTGCCCAGCCCTGGGCTGTGCTCCAGACCTGGAAGGCCCACCCTGCTCTGCTCTTCTCCTCACCAGGAAAATCCAAGTGCTCTGGGCTGCTGGAGACCCTTGGGAATTGCAGTCCCAGCTGCCACACTGCCCTCATGCTCTGTGTTCATGGACGGCACACATGGGCTAGGCCATTTTCGGGTCCACCATGGGTCACTGGGTGTCTGCGTTTTACTCTGTGGCCTGCAGGGGAGCTCAGTCTCCCAGTCACAGCTCCATGAGCCACGCCTCCCCACTCCCCCCTCCCTGGCTCCTCCACTGTGCCACTTCCTGTGTGGCGATGAGACAGCCCCACCCAGGTGGCCGAGGGTGTGGGGGGGGCTCCAGGCAGACAGGACTTCACCCTCCCAGAGGTCATAAGCTGCAGGCATACACATATTTATTTTTTGTCCCCAACGTGATTAAAAGAATTAAGGTATTACCAATGTTTCAAAACAGAGATTTCATGTGAAAACAGTTTCTCTTGAAAAGTTGGAAGGTCTGGCAATATCTTCCCAGAGGCGGCCACATCAGAGCTGGCTCCCGTGTGCCCTCTGACCCACCTCACTCCGGCATCACCTGCCTTTCCTCTCTGTTTCCCCCGTGGGTGTCTAACCACCAGCCTTGTCTACTTTGGGGCGTGGGGGGAGGTCTTCTGTGGCTTTCTGTCCCGCAGACGGTTGCATTCCTGCGCACACCCAGTGAAATAAACAAGTGGGTGGTCTCTGCTGCTTTAGTCCTTTCCCGTTTTCCTTTGTGTCACTTCAAACGAACACATCAGCCCTTAATTGTAGTTTCTGTTTTATTGCATAATTTAAACTTGGGAAGGGGGCCAATACTGTCACGTGACAGGTGCTGAGGGTGCCCCAGGGAACAGACCTGCGAAAGCCACCAACACAAAATGCCCCAAGTAACCAGACACCAGACCCCTGAAGCTGGTATTTGAGGTCACCTGCGGAAGTCCGTCCCCCATACACATCTTTCATAAAGACATTAGCACTTGGGGGGCTCCTGTGGTTTGGGGGAGTCTCACAGGGGTTTGTAAGACAGGTCACGAAAGCAATGTAGTGGAAACAAGTCACATTCCTCAGATTTCCGGCTGTTGTGTGTATTCATGTGAGTTTATGTGTGAGAGAAGCACACAGCTCCCTTACTGACAGAATCAAACATAGACAGACCCACTGGATATATTTTTAAATGGCTACTTTGCCATTGCATCCAATTCAGCAGAGTGGTACTGTGAACAACAGGCAATTACAAAGTAAAAAGGAGCGATGGAAGCATAAACTTTTCAACGTTCGGCGCTCGCTGAGTGCCACTAGTGTCGTCACATGCCAACAATGAAATACAATAAAGCAGAGAAGAGAGGTGGCTTTTCTGAGGAAGTCACAAAGGGAGCGCTGCTCCTTTCTTCTCGCCCCCCCTCTAAAAGGCTCTGAAATCAAAGGTGTCAGACTATGCCTTCTCCTGCTGGCACGATCCAGAACTCGGCTGAGGAATGACAGATGTCGGCACCCAGCTGCAGTGAAGCATGCTAAAGTTTCCGTCTAATCCACTTATTCCCCTGGAGTCACATAAACCACAACAAACGGGCAGGGCTCCACACTGGGAAAAACCCCAGCGGCAGGACTGTTGTGTAATGCGGAGTACACGCCATCTTGGTATCGCGTCCCCTTGTGGGGGAGGCGCCTGGTGGGAGAGCCACTTGTCCCTCAGGGTCACCCCTGTACCTGTTCATCCCCCACAAAACACGAGGACCTGTGGGTGGGTCGGCGTGAGGGGGTGAGAGCACAGGGAGGCTTCCGGACCCAGGACAGGCACCCAGGTGCAGGCTGACGGTGGCACGCACACGCGCGCGCACACACACGCACACACAGCCCTGCACAGACACCGACACGCTCCAGGTCTGCGAGCTGCTAAACAGAGATGATCACTTTAATCGCCATGGCTTTCAACCACTTGAATAAATCCCGAGGAATTATAAACGGAGCCCTGTGGAAGCGAAGTGAGGGTGGTTAGAGGCTCCATTGAAAAGGACACTTGCAAAGCCCCTGCAGGTCCCCAGAGCCAGGGGCGGGCGGGGGGGGGGGCTTGCTGTCCCCCGCTTGTAGGCTGCCACCTTCTGACCCCTCTCCCCTTTAAATCTTGTCCGGAGCCAGCCAGGAGTCGAGTCCTGGGGCTCTGTCACCGCCAGCAGCTCCAACAGCTGCGAAGCACTCTTTCAGCACAAGTCACAAGAAAAGATGTGACGGATTTCGCCCATGGCAGAACGGCGTTCCATTTCTGGCCCTTCAGGCAAAAACAGTAAAGGCACAGAGGAAAATTTGAGATTTCCCCCCTTAAACTTCCCACAACAACCTCAGCAAAACCACATGACTCGCCTTCTACCATCTCCCTGGTGTGTTCGCTGCTACTTTGGCAGGAAATCAGAATTACTGTTATATAAATTCCATCTGATGCCAGCGCGACCATCTGTGAGGAGAGCTGCCTCACCTACGTCTGCCTGCAAAGCCACTCTCCCAGAGACAAGGGAGAAGGGGAAAAAATGTGATTAATTTGCAGAATGCTTGTGATTTGCTCATATATTATTATAACTGCTCATCAGCACATGACAAATTTCCAGCCCTCGGTGCAGGCACCCGTTTGGTTTCAGCAGTTTCTTGCGTCGGCACCTGACAGACTGCAGGGCCCCTAATGAGTTTCAGATGCTTACAAACAGTAATTCTATCTTCAGAATAAAAAAGAAAACCCGTAGGAAGAGAAGAGAAGCGAGTTCGTCTATTTCATTTCCTTCCTGTAGACCGACATGATTTAACTCTCAGGGGCGGCCGCAGCTCCGGGATGGGGCCTCCCAGACCCCAGGACGGCTGCCTGCCGACACAAAGACCCCTCTCTCGGGGGACAGTAGGGCTCAGCCCCACCGGCCAGAGCCGTGATGCCAGGGAGCCCTGCCTGCCCGCTCCCTCTGCATCCGGGTTCCACTCATGTGTCCACTTTCAATCCCCTAACAACCTCTCCCATTTTCTGCAAACACATCTGCCTCATAACCGCACTCGGATTCTGGCTCTCCCCCTCCCTTCGCTTTTAAAACTCTGATTATGCCTCTGAAGCCCTGCCTCCGTGTGTGATTGCCTGTTTTAGATTAGAGATTTTAGCAAGGAGACAAAGACTTCAGAACGCACATCAGTCCCACATATGAGGACCCACAGAAGGAAGAGCGATAAAACGCGGGGCGCCATCTGTCCGCAAACAATAACCTGCGTGTTTGGAGGCTCACAAATTATTGAGCACGCAACCTTCCCCAATTACGGAGCCTTGGAACAGAACAGAGTCTGGAGTGAGACCCCCTTTGATGTCCTTTGGTATTTCCCACCTCCCTCGCCCCCACCCCCAATTGATTGCTAACAGTCGAGGAATGTCTCAGTGACAAGTAGAATTTTATTTTGGGGATCTTCCTATTACACGCGCCTGGCATCCGGCAGGACTGGGCTCGCCCCCAGCCCCAGACCTTTGGGACAACTCGCCCGGATGCAAAGTCTGTCTCCCATCCCATGAGCCAGTGGGGGTGGGCTGCCAGGGCGGGGGTGGTGGGCCCCTGAGCAGACCACACTCTCAATGCAGAAACACCCTGATTGTCTGTGCCTGTTCAGTGGACTGGTCAGCTGGTGGGCTGGTTTTGGGAGGACGCTCTGGTTTTGTGGGAGACATTTAGACAATGCAGAGGGTCTCCGCCCCCAGCCCAGCCTCTCTGCTTCGCCTGGTTCAGACTGACAGAGCAGCCTCAGTGACCCCCAGGACACAAGCGGCTCATATAATTAGCCAGAATCTATTCATGCTACAAAATTCCATCTAAAATGATTTCTAAAATGGAAGGAAAAGAAAGACCAAGCATCACCAAAAGAAAAAACTACCATTTTGTTTGTAATGGGTGCATTTTTTTTCTCGGATACTCCTGGCCCCTGGTTTCGAGCCTGGCCCACAGACCACCTGCAGGCTCACCTGTGCATCTCGTGAGTCCTGACAGCCCTGTGACAGCGAGGTCTGCAGGCAGGGGTGGTGTGCCCAGGTGAAGCTGGAAGCAGGGCAGCTGGGCTGGCTCCAGACCCCTCCTGTCACCAACCCAAGGACCCCGAGATCCCGCTTTAAGGATGATGCTGGAGAGGCCCCCATGCAGTGCCAAGGAAGCCAATGGAATATTTTGCGTGATTATTATTCAACAACCAAACAGACACTTTGCAAATTGAAGCATTTCTTTCCCAAGTCTCAGACTCATGGTGCTACAGAGAGGGAGACAGGAGCTGAGTGAGAGCTCAGTGAGGCTTTGTTACCAAATACATATGCCAAACGACAGCCACGCTGGAACTCCTACTGTCCAGTGACAAAACCTACCTCTGCTCCCCGCAGCCCCATCACGAGCCGGCGTGCATCCTTTTCCTTTCTCTTTTCACCATCGCTGTCATTCGCTCCCCTTACACGTGATTCACGCTCTGTGATTGGCTGAGCTCCCACACGCGCTATCCCACGTGACACCTGGGGAAGCCTTCTCGGGAAGTTACAGGCTGCCTGATGACCCCAGTTCCTCCTGGTCACCCCAAACAGGCATCACCGTGTCTACAGACTCTTCCAAGGCCTTGGCTGCCTCCTCATCCAGGAAATCTCCTACTTTCTCTTTCCTGTCCGACAACCACATTGTCACAACAATCACGGCACCAACTCGGAAGTGTACCCAAGTGACTGAGCGTCCAGGCTCCCCCCTCCCAAAATGATTCAAAAACAGGGACGAGATCACAGAAATGAGGGTCCCCAAGAGAAAAAGTTCCTGTGTGAATGGGGTCAGTTTGTCACGTCACTGGTCCCTCGCACACAGACCTGCTGTCAGCATTTCAGCTCTTTGTAAGTGTCATCTTCAAAATGACAGGATGGAAGGGAGCAAGTTAAGGCCCAAACTGCGGTAAGCACACAGACAGGGGAGTCTGGCACAGATCTGGCGTGGGGTGTGGCCAGTTGCCTGCTCCTCCTCAGCAGAGGCCAGGCCTCCAAAGGTTCTGCCCGTCTGCTGTCCCGCCGCCCCCCAGGAGGACACGTCTCTGGCCCAGAGAGCACAAGGTAGGGCGGCAGGGACCCCCAGACAGGTGCCCGAGCTGCCACGGCCTGAGAAGCATTACCGTCCCCTCTCAGGCACCCGTTTACTTAAATGAAATATTGAAGTCCATCAGCGTGAAGTGGGGGTTTCAGAAGCTGTAGCAAGTAAATTAAAGCGACCAAGTGAGAGCGTTTTATGCACGCGGCGTAACTGCCTTTTGATATAGCTTTTTACTACACATTTGGTGTTATGGATCCATAACAGGTAAGTGTATCGTGGAATATGTAAAAGGGCCAACAATTGCCAATATGCACCCACATGCTACGGCAGGAATATCCCATAAAATCCTCCCAAACGTGATGGACGCGCACACCGAGCAAGGCCGCCGGCGACGACCGGAAGTGCCTCCTTAAGGCTTATTAGACACAACAGTCCAAACACTGCTGACATTTAGAAAAGTCCCCTGATACGCAGAACAAAGAGTTCCCAAGCACACACTGTCCCCAAAGCAAGGACTCAAACCCCACATGGGAGCAAAATAAATAAAATAGAAACTCTAGGCTGGGGTGACAGAGGGAGCAGGCAGACCTGAGCCCTGGACCCCCGCTGAGGTGAGTGCTGCCTCTGCAGACACCTGCACGGGGCAGGCAGGGCAGGCAGCGGGCTCCTACAGCGCCTCAGCCCCCAAGCTTTGGTCTCCATGTTTCTGGGCATCTGAACGAATTTTACACTCAGGCGTGGTTGTTTTACACTCAGGCGTGGTTGTTTTCCTGCCTCGCTTTTCCTGGCAGCCATAAACACATTGTTGCGCTCTTAAAAAAATAAAGTAGAACATTACCGGCTTCCTACACCCATAATAAAGTCAGTCTCTTGCCTCTAGCACACTAAATGAAACAGCAGGTCCCCAGAAAACACAGTGTAGTCAGGGTCTGCAAGCATCATGCAAATAAAAGTAAAAATAAAAATGCAAAGGTCAGAATAAAACACTGAGTACATCCTACAAAAATAAACAGTTGCATGCGTTTCAGACAGCGTGGGCCCGAGTGTGCCCGTATCAGATGCATCCTGGAAGTCCTAATTCATGTTGCCTTTTTGGGGACAGTTTGCTTATGAAGTCAGTCGTCCTGCTTCTCTGACATATGGACATTGCGCACTTCAAAGGAACTAGACCTTTTTAATTGAGCTGATAGGTGGGAAGTGGATATGCCCTTGAATTTACACTGAACGCTCGACAGGGATTATCTCTAAGAAGGGACCTAGGACCCCTCTTTCTACAGCAAGGACTTCATCAACAGACACATTTAAGTAAATCCTGCCAATCAGATAAACTCCACGTGAAAGGGTGATGCCTGCCCGTGCCAGCCAGGGTTGCCGGGCGCCCCGAGGCCCTGTTCTGGTTGCAGACAGGAGCCTATGTGGCAAGAGCTGAATTCATCGGACTTCAGATCTGAGTGGCTGGGTGTGGGGATGTGGCAATCTGCAATTTATTTAATTTTAATTCATTTTGGTCTCACATCCTGTTTTGCAAGTCAGCAACATGGGCTGGATTTGCCAGACAGAGGGTGGGCGCACGGGGCCAGCCCCCCATGCAGGCTCGAGCCGGCCCAGCGCTCGCCGGGCCGCCTGGCCAGTGAAGCCTGGATTCCAAATACACAGCCCGGCCAGGCGCCCGGCCTGCCTGCAGCCTCACAGCCTCACTATCTCCCCGCTGAAGGGCCTATTTGTCTGCTTTAAGTGAAATCACTCAATTCTCAAAAGTCAGTGGAGGACTTTAGAAGGGGGAGGGTTCGGATAGGCCAGTCCAAATAAGTTCCATTAATCAAAAGACACAGTGTAATGTAACTAATATTTTACAATTAGGGGAGACAAGATGGAACTAAAAGCCATCTATCTCTCTTACAGCACACGATCATCGATTCATAATCGGAGACTGAGAGTTGCACAGAGATGCATTTACTGGATGGGGGCGTGGGGGGGGCTGGTCCAAGCCGAGATAATGAACAGGATGAGAGAGCGCGAAGCTGAAGGCTGAGGAGACATGACAGAGGGGCTCAATGCTGACGGATGACACGGAGACACGAGCAGATACCTGACAGCCCGCATGAGCCGTGCTCCTGCCCCAGCAGCACGGTCCTCAATTATCTTGGTGGAGACTCAGAGGGAGAAGAGGAGGCTGGCCGAGCCGCGGTCACTTAGTGCTGGCCGGAGTGACGGTGCCACGCTGCCTGGGGAGCCGGGCTGAATGCCCCCAGTGCACACCGCTCTGTGGGGTTGGGCCTTCCATCGCCCGCGATCCCAGGCACACGGGACAACAAGACGCTCGCCACTCCATCTGTTTTGTAATAAAATGCCTAAATCTTCCAGGGGAGTCATTTTTTTTCTTTCACTGCCACCTTCAGGAAAAAAAGAGGTGGCCCTTTCCAAAAAAAGGGGGGAGAGTTCCTGGGAGACGGCAAAGGCTTGCTGCTGCCCAGCGGGCTGGCCAGAGATTCCTCCAAATCGTCTTTACGAAAGCCCGCCATGAGTGCTGGGCGAGGGCCAGGAGCCTGCAGGATGGAAAGCGGAAGATGACGGGTGGGGACAGGGAGCTGGTGCTGGCCCCTCCCTGCATGTGGGGGTCTCACCAGCCCTGCCCTCGTCTCATGGGCACCACCAAGATGGGGGCCCAAACCCCCACATTGCCCTACCGGCCCCATTACTCCTTTGTAATACACAGATGGCCTTGCAAACGCTCGTGTAGCATGTCTTCCAAACAAAGAAAAACAAATGATCTGGGCAGCAGAGTAACTCGGGAATGAGCAAAATGGTCGGACCATGGGGCAGGTGGCGGGAGGGACAGGACCTCAGCCGGTGATGGAGGTCCCCAACCCCTTGCTGCATTTGCACAGGGCCACTTCTTTAATGTACAATACTCTAGTGACAGATTATGTAATGTGTACAGACCCCAGATTGAAGCCAGAGGTCCAGGGAAGATGTGATTTTTTTTTAGTATTTATTTTTCCCAATCATAACCTGACTCCCGAATGTTCCTCGTCTGCGGGCCACAACGCCAGCTCCCCCATCGTGATGCTGCCGGGGTTGGTTTGCAAGGAGCCAAACTGGACGGGGATCCTAGAGTCTGATTTCCCCACAAAGCAGCAGGGATTCTTGTGGGTACGAGCATGTATGCACACACCCGACACACAAATAAAAACAACCCCTTGTCATAAGAGCCCCCCGGTGTCCCGGCCGCCCTGCCCAGCTGGCATCTCCGGCAGCTCAGCTGGGGCTGCAGTGAGGGCAGGTGACAGCACTTCCGGGCTCATCCCAAAGCACCCGCGCTGCTGTCATTTCATCCCTGGGAACAGAGATTCAGAGCCCACCCCCAGAGGGGGACTGTCACCCGTGGAACACACGAAAGTGCTCATAGCCTTTTGGTGTTTACTCAGTTCTTTCTGAGAACCTGGGAAGCCCCCCACAACCTTACCTAATGGTGCCGAGGATAAGGGGGTTCTGGGAAGGAAGGGGGTGCTGAGTCCAATTGGCTGGGCTGACCAGAGGGCAAAGCTGTGAAATCGAATAGATCTGTGTGGCCTGAGTAGCTGTAATTAAGATCCCCCCACTCAACCCCCTGGAAGCTGCACCAAAACCGCAAATGGCTCCAGGGGCTAAGTCTGAGAGTGGCTGACATAAACCGGTACAAGTGTGTCGGCCCTTGGTGGCTCTGCCTGGTGAGGCCACTGTGCCGGCCAGCGGGGTCAGGCCCCAGCTGCTGCCACGCCCGCCCAGTGCCCCAGTCAGCCCTCGGAAGTTACTTGCAAAGCGCACGGCCCTCCCTTGCCTGAACTAAAGACTTGCGAGTTTCCACGCAGCCCGTCCAGTGCAAACCAAGCCCTCGCCGGATAACGTGAAGCCAAAGCAAGCCAGAGCCCAGCCTTCAGAAAGGAAGTTGCAGCAACACCGTCTGCACGTGGCCTTATCCTGTCTGTCGCCATGATTCTGCCCTAAGCGGAAATGAGAACTGAGCGTCTTCAGGTGGGAGGAACCCATGTACCGAGTCCTCCACTCACAGTATGAAACCCCAGTCACCGTCTGTGGAAGCACCGCCACGCACATGTGGTTGCCACTCGGTCTGGGTTCCACACATGCTTCTTTTATTTGTGGTTTGTGGTTTGATCAAATGCAGGATAGGCAGAAAGACTCTGTTCCAGGAGGGTCCCAGAGTGAGACGCTCTTAGGGGAAAGTACCTGCGTCCTGTGCTGCACGCAGCCTTAATGAGAAGGCAGAATCTAAGCGTGGGGGGCGCTGCTCTGAGGAGCCCAGCCAGGTCCACACACAGGAAGTGCCGGTCGGACATCAGACATGGGATGAGGTGGGTGGACAACCCAAGTGTGTCGTTTCATCTTCCAAAGCTCACAGTGCAGCCTGTGGACATTCTGTGCTGTCACCACGCGCTTCCTGGTTCCATCGTTAGGAGAGGCGTGTCCTTGAAAGGTACTTAGTGAGCCATCACAGCCCCTTTACGGGGACCTGGTTTCAGGTATTGGCATTAAGTAGTAACAGGGTGCAAGGTGGACGGACAACACCAGGGAAAAACAGCCGCAGTCCGCCCAGCCTCCCCTCCGAGGTGGGCTAGCAGCAGAGGTTTTCAGAATGAAAACAGAGAATTCCCACAATTCTAAAAACGGCTGTAACACTGGGATACCCCTTGAACTCCAAACAAATTATTTCGGAGAATGTTGAGCCTGCAAGTTCTTTGAAATTTCTTATTAGGATAAAGATTACTTAGAGCTCGTGGCCAAATCACATACAGTTTGACCCAATTCTTTTCCACCTTTTCACATCATTTGACATGAGGTGGAAACCCTTATTCCAACGCTGACATTCATCCTCCTCTTCGGCTATGGCCATGGCCCAGCTGGGGAAACTCACCCCGACACCCTTTGCCGGGACTGCAGCCTAAAGGTGGTCTTTCGTGCCACCTACAGGACAGAGGGTGGCATGGCATGTGAGTCACCCGGAGGAAAATTAAATACAGCTGAATAATTGAATGAGAGGGCAAGTTGAATCAGGGGTCACCATCTGCTTGCCTGGGATTGTTGGCACACTTCAGCTAAGCCTCGCGCGCCTCATAAACACGCCTGCAGTTATCATAGCTTGCATTGCCCTAAAATAAAAGAAAATTGGTCCTAAAATAAGCCTGAACTAATTAAACATATACCATCTTGTTGTCATGGAGACCAGAGTGAAGGTCACCAGTTTCTCATGGCATGAAGGAGGGTGTCGGTACCAAAAGGAGACAGGTGATTCTTTCGGCTCCCGGGGAGAGGGCGTCTCAGGCTGGAGGTGCTGCCCGGGTGGGGGTGGCGAGGGGAAGGGGGCAGCCCCCGCCCCCATTCATTCTGCACATCACGCTTCCTCTCCGGGCCTGAGGGGAGGCAGAGGGAGGGCAAGGAAGAAACGACACTGTTTCTGCAGACCCCAGAAGCAGCATCAGCCAACGTTACTTAACATTGTGCCCAACTGGCACATTTGCCCCTGGGGGTGGGGGTGGGGAAGGCATCTTTCCAAAGAAATGGGTGTCATGTCTGAATTGAATCCCCTGCCAGCTTCATTTCAGAGCTGGTCGTTTACCAAGAACTGAGATGTGGCTGGTTGTGCGTTTCCGTGTGAATTCTATACTGCTCTCCGTGTGTGTGTGCATGCACCAGCGCGAATGTGTATTTCGGGAGGGGGACCAATTCCAATGGTACGTCTCATAATTCCTCTGAAGCTGGCATTCCAACCTCGGGGAAACCACACCTGTGCCCAGGTCCTCAGCACAGTGAGTTTATGCTGGGGGCACCTGGGGACAAGCTATGTGACTGACCCCAAACGTGGCGGGAGGGGGCGTGCTCCAGAGCTGGGATTAAGATTGAAGATGCGATCAGTGGTTTGGGGGTTTGAGGAGGCGGCTTTTCTGCCGAGGTGGCCGTCCAGCCCTTCCCTACCCCTCTGTCCACGTGGTAAAGGCCTCTTCCCGTCCCATCCTGCCGTAGGAGACAGCCTCGCCTTTTTCCTTCCCTTTTGCACTGTCGATTATGTACAGATCACTTAGGAAAGACACAGCAGAGTGACCCCAACTTCAGGAAAACCTCCTTGGGGACACAATTAGCGTCTGCTGTAGCCCACGTTGGCTGGGCTGACACCATCTCGGACTCCACAGGCGGGGCTGCTAGGCGGGAGGGGCTACCCAGAGACCAGAGCGTGGAAATGGACCACAAGGGCTCGAGCCCCTTCTGCTCCCCAGTAATTAGGACCCATCAAGTGAGGCTGGTTTGCACCAGTCTCCTGCCTCGTAAACCAGGCTGCAGGCTGGCTTCCTGGAATCCAAATTATGACAATAGGCGAGAAAGGAGAACAGAAAGGATTCACAGCCACAGGATCTGAGCTGGTGGGGTGCTTCCAGAAGCGCTGGGAGGAAAGGCCCTTTGGATACAGGGAGCTTCCAAGCTAGTGACCTAGAAAAAGTAGGTCATGGACATGGAGGAAGGATTTCCTGCCAACAGTGCTCTTCTGCTGTGCTTTCTGCTGGGATGCCCCCCACCTTGTCGCCTCAAATGCTCCCTCCTCCAGGAAGCCCTCTTGGACACTCCCTTCTCCCTGCTCCCTCCACCACGTAGCACACATCCTCAGTCACAACTGCCTGCATTTCACGCTTTCATCCTCAGTGACCCCAGCTCCATGGCTCTCACTCCTGAAAATAGATTTCCCATAACCAGGAAGGATCCTGACCAAGTGAGGCTTCCCCTGGGGTTTGGAAAAGCAGGGCAGGGCTATTGCAGAACTTAGGAAATATAAAGGGGGTGGGGGATGAGAGGTGGGGTGTCTTCGGGTGGGGGGAGGGCACACTTGGCAGGTATTCCATATGAATGTAAACTGATAACGGCAGAGTGCACAAGTCTGAGGGGGGCTGTCTGTGCACGGGTCCCTGACCCCCCTTCCTTGCTCCTGTAATGACACAGAGGAGCCAGGGCTGTGCCCTTGGCTTCCAGGCCGGCCAGTGTTTCCTGTAGTTAGTCTGACCCTTGTTCGGCCATCCATGCCAGTCCTGTACTGTCCCCCTGCCCCTCCCGGCCTCCCTCAGGGGCCTGGGCCTTTGCCAGAATGCGCAGTGGAGACGGGAGCCCTGGGTACCCAGCCCAGGTAAGCCAGCAGCAGGAAACTCTCTCACCTGCACACCAAGCAAGAAGTCCAGCTCCTGACATGAGCCCCCAGGGGACTGGGCCTCCACTGTGTCTGAAGGGGACACTAGCTGCCCAGCTCAGGCTGACCACTGATCCACAGCAAAACTAGCTGCAAGAGCTCTAAATTTCCTGGAGGAGCCAGAAACGCAGATTTTTATACGAAATCCCTTGAGTTTTAAATGTTAACTACCAATTCCAGGGGGCCAAGCCCGTGAGGTCTGCAGACTGTTGGGAGCCGACACACACCTGTCCGTGACCCTCCTACGAGCCAGCTTTCTGGCCTCCATCTGCTGCCTCACTTCCAGGCCACTCCCCACACACCATCCCACACCACAGCCTGCCGGCCTGCACAGCCAGACAGCCTGGTCTGGTGCTGGCAGGGAGCATGCTCCCAAGAAATGCAGCCTCTGAGGGAGCCACTGCCCTGAGCCCCCAGCTCTGCCCGTCTTGCACCCCAGCTCAGGGGCCTTGTTCCCACTGGGCCCGACGGCCACCAGCCCTTCCTCGATGCCTGGGCTTCTCATAATCTCACCAGGCTCTGAAATCGCCTTCCCTCTGGAGGTTGAGGCGCCGCCGCTAAGGGGAGGGCGCAACTGACAATCGATCTCACATTCGGATTCACTTTCAAAACTGAGAAAGCCACATAGTCAGGCCAGCAACAGGATGAAGGAGGCCCTGAGCCCTCATGGATGCGGCCTCCGTGGACTTACGGCTCGGCAGCCACTCCACGGAGTCCCACCCAGAAGGGCACCTCCCGCCCGGCCAGCTCTGTGTGCTTGCTGGGACTTGTCACACGCACAGCACACCCCTCCCCTTATTTCTGAATAAAGAGGCAATGGACAGATTGTGGGAGAACGAAAGCAAGTAAACCTAACCAGGGAGGGTGTGGGCCTGGGAGGGCTGGGGGAGACCAAGGCGCCCCCGGCACCCGGAGAAGCCTGGAAGTGCAGGCTGCCCCAGGCCGATTCACCCTCCAGCCTTTGAGCTGGAAGCTCACCCACTTTTCCCTGCGGTTTCCGGGAGAATCAGCCTGATACAATGCAGGTTCCCAGGCCTTCTGCCTTAGCACTGCTTGGGGAGGCGGTGCCATTCACGGTGTGTCCTACGTCCCTGGGGGACTTGGCACAGCCAGGTTGGGGAAATGCTGGTCCCAAGCGTCCAGCAGCCAGTGCAGAGGCTGGAGCCGCAGCTCTACTCCCAACCTGCAGTTTGAAAGTGGGGGTGGTGGTGGGGCTCCCTCTTATCTGAGCCAGTGTGTGTCCCAGGCACTGTGAGCTGAGCTCACTGACACTCAGCTGGGACTGGTAGCTAGTGCAAGGGACGTGACACAGGAAGGCCAGTGGGGGGCGGGGCGGCCTTGTGCACATCTCTGCCTGTGGCCAGAGTCAAGGGCGAGACTGCCTGTCCCTTCTGCTGCCTGGGCCCCAGCTGGTGCCAAGACACAGGCCCAGCAGGTCATGAGCCCCTCTGCTGCCGGCCAGGCTCCCTGAGCCCCATGTCCGGGCACCTCCCACTGAACCCGGTGACCAGCCCTTGGAGAGAGGGGCGGAGGCTCCTTGAGCTGCCCCTGGGCCGGACACACCCCCCTGCCTCTCTTCCTGGCTCTTGATGATTCTAGATGCTCTGCAGTCTGCCTTCTCCCCTGGCACCCTCTGCACACTCGGTGTCTGAAACATAAACTCACTGAACCTCAGCTGTGACACTGGACCACGCCCCTAAACTCTGAGTCTTCTGTTCCCGGGAGGACCCGTGCTGCTTCCAGGTGGGCCTGTGCCTGTTGCAGCCCCTCTGGGCAGAATCTCCCACTCAGGGGTCCCCCCAAACCAGACAGGGAGGCCTGCGCATGGCGTGGACGTGATCTCTACTGTGGGCCCAGGTTCTCAGGGGGCTTTTCAAGGGTTTCTTGGTGCCAGAGAAGATAAGATTCACCAATGACAGGAGCCATCGGCTGCCTCAGCTTCCACAGTCACATACAGTTCGGAGGGTGGCATACTTTTCTCTCCTGCAGCCTCCAAGGGTCAGGCCCAGGCAGGACCCCGAGGTCGGGGTGCTGCCAGCTTTTCCTGTCCCCCAAGCCAGCTGTTCCAACTAGACTCTAGGTCGGGGCCACGTCCCATGGTGCAGAGTAGTGGGTTCCCCCCCAAGTTAGACTGCGCCAAACTGGGGTGTGCTGTGCCACAGCCCACATGGGCAGCCGGACGGCTGAGTGTGGCCCAATGTGGTCAGGGAGGTGAGTGACCTCCCTGTCCTTGCGGCCTGCAATTTGCTCTGTAGGCACACAGCACTGTAGGTTGGTCATCTGGCTGTGACGACCCATCTACTAACCTGAGATGAAACTGAGAAGTGGGCAAACCCGTCTCCCGAGCACCACCAGCTGTGGCTTCTCCTTGGACCCAGCGTCACCTGCCCAAGTCATCAAGGCAGCCCCCTGGGGACAAACCAAAGTTCACTTCCATTTGGTCTCGGAACCCTTATGCATCCATGTCTAGAAGCTCCAAACTTTCTTCAACTGGAGAAAATGCCTGAAGTCATTTCTCCCACAAACAATCCCACTTTCTAGAAATTGTTCACCTTTGTCTCAAAGAAACTTTTGAGAAGACGCTTCCATTTAGGTTCTTGTTAAGAGGGCTCCCCTGCAAGAAGTTCTCAAAAATATATTAAAAATTACACTAAAATCATTTTCATAAAACGTGTACTGAGACAAGACAAGTTTAATTCTCCAAGGCTCCATTATTGAAGCAAAAATTAATATTTGTACTGTTTCTAAATTGGAATAAAATTGCAAAGATGCAAACACCATCCTATATCATAATCTATAAACCAGTCACAAATGCTAAATCAACTGTAAAAATGATTTAAAATCTACTTGAATAATTTTATTAAACTGATTTAAAATCATATTTTGTGCTACCTTCATTCATGAGCTGCATCTCCAACAACAGTGGGTTATGATGGATTTTTGCAAATGCAGACACGTTCCCAAACGGTGCCGTGGGAGGAAAGGCGCCCTGCCCTGGTGGGCGTGGGGCTTGCAGGCCCATGGTGTGGAGAGTGGACTTCTGGGGTGAAAGGCACCTCACGTCCACACCGCACGTAGCCCTGGAGCCCCAGGCAGCACACGAGGCTGTTGTTCACAGGGACACACAGCCTCCCACGCCCGGAAGTGCCACGCGTGTCCCGATACAGGGTCTGGCGGTCACAGGAACGAGCTCGCCACAGAACACCCACTTCATGGTGGGGAGCCCCCAACGGGCTGCCACGCCCACAGCCCCGAGCCTCCTCGTCCGGGTGCAGAATGCAAACAACAGGCCACCCTGTCCTTCCTCTGTGCGCCCGGAAACACTGCGCTCAGAGGGTCACGCAGTGCCCTGCCTCTCCTCTGAAAGGCAGTGGGAACAAACAGAAGACAAGCCGCAGAGTGCGTCAAGGGGGTGCACAGCTCTGAGTCTCCCCAGTCCCAACCCACGGCTTTCTGTGCCTGGTCACCAGGCACAGAACCTGCTCTGCTCCGTCAGTGGGGACTCGAGGCTCATCGCACCGAAGGCCGGCCGGTACCCGCTGTGCGCAGGGACTCGAGCTGTTACTAGTCCTGACACAAGTCTGCTCAGGCGTCTCTTGGCACATCCCGTCCCCAGAGGGCCATGCCCTATCGGTAGCTACAGGAATGAAGCCATAGTGGGATGGTGGCCGGGTACCTCTGGATTGTGCAGCCTGTCTC
This sequence comes from Rhinolophus sinicus, assembly GCF_036562045.2. Taxonomy (NCBI): domain Eukaryota; kingdom Metazoa; phylum Chordata; class Mammalia; order Chiroptera; family Rhinolophidae; genus Rhinolophus; species Rhinolophus sinicus. The sequence continues at coordinate 48,716,259 of NC_133760.1, read as the reverse complement.
TGGGGTCCCGGAGGCACAGCCTCCCAGCCTCCTCCAGCTGCGACGCTTTCTGGGAGAGGGGCTTGGCAAGGCCAAGGTGGGTGGTGGGTCCACCCTCTGCCCACGTGATCTGCTCAAAAGGCCACGTGTCACTCTCCTCCTGGACTGTGAGCATGGTTGGGGGACCACCACTGAGAGTGCCCTGCCAGGTCTCCTGACCCTGGTCTCTGAGTGCCCATGGCTGCCTCCTGTGAGCAGGGATTCTCCTCAGGGGCTTCTTTGTACTTTTCCTGGTTCAGGCAGCTTAGCCCGTGGGGAGCATGAGCCAGAAGCCCCTGAGAGGGAGTATCCCCAGATAGTGCCCTCAACCGAGGGTGGGCGAACGCGACCCCCTGATGGGGGTAACCTTGAGGGTGTCCTGTGGGGGCTGCAGCCCTGCAGTGGCCCCAGGCTCCATAAGCACACTCCGCAGGCTTCCCTCCCCACAGCCCTCATCCAGCTGCAGAGAAACCCCACAGGTGACCCCGACCTCAGGCTTGGCTTCAGGAGGAGGCAATTCCACAGGAAGAGCGAGCATCTTTCACTGGACTGGACATGAATGGCATCCATAGCCTCTCCCTTCCCGTGGCCCCACCAGAGCTCATGGGACAGTGACGCCCCGAGCCTTACTGGCACCACCCCAGGACGGCAGCTCTACCTGTGCCCGACGGTGCCCCAGCAGAACGCCCAGGTATGTAGGGCACAGAGCCTCCTCTCAGAAACGCAGTACTTGTCCCTTCCAGGTGTCCCGCGCCCTTTCACATCCCCTCCCCAAAGGTAATTTCTGTGATGGATGCAGTGCACTCACGCCCAGAAGTCTGAGAGTCGGAGGACCCAAATGAGGGCCTACTGACAGCCGCGGAGCCCACACGCTGGACGAGGCGGGTTTCCTCGTCTGTCCATCTCCATGCTGAAGTGTGTACTGATTAAAATACGACGCTCGCTAGAGCCCAACATAAATCTGAACGCTATTAGATTAACACGAGCATTCCATTAACATAAAATGACCATGTAGGAGAAAGGGGCTGCATGTCGGTCACCGGTGATGTTTCAGCCGTGAACACGGGACTGAATGGGGCGGTGACGGTCCGGGTGGGGGGGCCTGCAGGGGAGGGTGCGGTGGGACCAGAGCCCAGAGGGAGGAGGGGATGAGAGGGGACGGGCAGCGGGCTCCAGCCAAAGACGCCAGGGAGAGGAGCAGCCTCAGGAGGCTGACTGGGAGGGTTCTGTTCTGCCATCACTTTTATCTGGGACGTGCCTGGGTGACCGGTGCAATGGCACTGTGACGGTGGCAGATGTGCCCGTGCTCACAAACCCGGGTGAGAGCGAGGCTGGACAGTAAAATCTGAGTCAGCTTCTGAGACACAAAGACGACTTGGCGTGTTCTGGACGCCAGCACTGGGCATCTAATTGTCCCAGGACAGGAGAGTCCTGGAGTCTGGGAAGAGGCCTTGATCTCGGCCTCCACTCACATCTGACACTGTGTCACATGTCATCCTAGAAGCATCCTGGCATGACCAAAACAGCTGGCATTTCATACGGGAAACCGAGGCTCCAGAAGCGAGGGTCCCAGGCATGGAGCGGCCATCCCAGCAGGCTGTTCCCACATGTGCCCCAAACTCCAGGGTCTCTGACAGTGTCACTCAACCAGGCCAGGAGGGGCTGGTTTATAAACACCCCGGGCCTCAGTGGGACAGTGGGCACTCGTAGCACCCCCACAGGCCCAGGACCCTGTTCCTCACAGCAGTTACCTCAGCTCCTGTCCCAGGCTCCCTCCCCCCATGCTTCCTGGGACCTTCTCCGCAAACACTACCTTGTTTCAGGGTCTGATTCTGCAAAAAACCCAGCAAACGACTCAGGTCACAGAAGTAACAAGTGGTAGCAGGTTTATCGGTGTGGTTTTCACCCAGGGCTTCTCTTCAGCCTCCAGTGTTCTTTCTAACAGGTCCACAAACCGGAACTGAGTGAACCTGGACTAATAGATCATTACAAAAGGAGGACTTTGGGGGACTGGGTCCCAGCTTTGATCCTGTTTTCTACACAGACCTAAAAATACACTTCTGTAGAAATAATGCCCCAAATCTAATTTGATGCCAGGCCGGCCCTCGAAACTCTATGGCGTCTAGTTTATGTGTTCACTAACTGTCTCTTTCAAACGTGTATTAACTCTCACACTTGGGGGTGCAGCTCGGGAAGACAGAGCACAGCAGCAGTGGCCCTAGAGACCCCAGGCACAGGGAGAGGAGTCTCTGCCATCAAGGTTGTCATGGTCTCTCCAGACACACAGATGGCGCCCGCCGGTAGTCACTCCTCAGAAGTTCTGAATTACAGAGTAAAGGAAAGTCACCTCCTTCTCTTTAGGTTCAATTTTTTGGCTATGTAATCAATCGGTTTTAAATAAAGTATTATTGTCCCACTGCTGCAGTGGGTGGCGTGGCCTTGGCTAGGTAGGTCGGGGTCCACTCACTCTTCAGAGTCCCACTGACACGGGAACTTCTGGGCAGATGACGGGCAGGCCACCTGGGTGTCCAGAGGGCAGCCCTCTACCCCAGCCGAGTCCCCGCAGACCCTCCCAGGGGTCCTTCCTGCCCCATCAGGCCTGCAGGGATGCTCTCAGCTGCTTGTTCGTCACAGCAGAAGTGTTCACTGTCATTTACAGCTCGCGCTTCATGAGGCAGCCCAGGTGCCACAGACATGACCTTGACACACCCTGATGTCCTGCAAACTGCCCACCTCCTCCTCACCTCTGGTCACGGAGTACGAGCCACCTTCCCCGGTCTGAGGCCAGGTCCCCTCTGTGCTTGGGACATCTGCCCCTGCCCCCACCCCTCCCCCCAGTTGTCCCCTGGTCCTCTGTGACACAGAGCCATTTGGGTGAGGCCATCATCATCTCCTCTGGGTTGACAAGGCCTCTGTGACCTGGCCTCTGTCTCTCTCCAGCCATGTCCTTGTCCCTGCCTCCACCCCTAAAATGCCCTCGTGCATCTGCTCCAGGACACATCTTTCAGCCCTGGCTGTGCCAGCCTCTCCCCTGGATCACTGCACACTATTCTCTCAGCTGGGAAGTCCTCCATCTGTGTCACTGTCACCTAGTTAATTCCTCCAGAATCCAGATTGACCACTTCCGTCAGGAATCTGAATGCAGGTTATGGGGGCACATGTGATACTGGGACCTGTGTGCCCACACCAGGGCCCTCTCCTTGTGGACAGCAATGACGATTGTCCAGCCTTCCCAGGACGTGTGGTGTGAATGAGGGAGTGGATAGGAGGGAAGATGTCCCCAAAGAGCCTGAGGGTGGCAGGATGTGACAGGGACAAGAGCACAGGACAGAAGAGGGGGTTCTCTTGGCTGTGCAATGGGAATCGGGCCTGTTTCATGGAATGTGCTTCTGGGTGTCGGCGCCTGCAGCCACCTCTCAGGGACGTGCAGGACAGGCCCAGCTGCCTCCTCACGGTCACCCTCTGATGGGGCTGGGCCACATGGCTGCCACAAGGACCTGCCACAGGGACCCAGGGACCTGATGGCCCAGGGGCCACTCCAGAAAGCTCTCTGTGACCTGATTGCTAAGGCAGACCATTGAAGGTGCTCCCCAGCAAGAGAAAACTATCTTCTGACCACACGGAGACCCTGCCCTGGCCACCACCTGTCTCCCAGAATCTCCTGAACCTCGTCTGCAGGGCCCAGAAGATAAGACACACGGCGGCGGCAGCAGCAACAGCCTGTGGAGGGCAGGGCTCGCTGGGTGGGGCGGACTGAGACCTCCGCGTGGGTTTTCTCCCTCGGTCCTATGCTCCTGGTGCTGGAGCATAACTGACATCCCGCCATCCCCTCCCTGAGGACGGGCAGCGCACTGCGGCCCAAACGTGGGCAGCAGCTTCCCATGGTCACACGGCTCCTGAGGGCCAAAGACTGGATTCGAACCTGGGCAGCCTGACCCCAGAGGAGTGCACTAAACCCCCACCCTTTCCCACCTGGGGACAGCGAGCTCAGTGTGGACAGCTGGTTTGGGGAGATGAGGGTCTGAGCAGGCGTCTGCGTGGCCGGTTCCAGCTCTGTCACCACTTGTTCTCCTGCCGCGCGTGAGAGGAAGAACCACTGTGTCCTCCTGCGTGGACCCTCGTCCTGCACACAGCAGGTGCTCCATAAATGCACCTTGTCTCTGAATACATTATGGTACAAGAAATGAAGCTGAGGTCTTTCCTCCTCCAAGTTTTTCCGAGAGTGAGATCACCTTTTCCCCGTGTTTCCCGCCAGCAGTGGTGCATGTGGACATCTGTCAGCGGAGCCCACTGACCCTCAGCCCCTCTCAGCAACCGGCCAGGTTTCTAAACGGAGCTCAGCCCTCTGTGTGTCTCGGGCGCCCTCTTGTGGCCATCCGAGATTCCCAGCGCTCCAGGTTTACAGGGGAGGGGGGACAACCCAGGACCTCTCTGCCTACCAGGAAGTGGCCTGCAGCCCCAGAATTTCCAGTGGCCTGCCCCCTCTCTCTTCAGTCAGGCTGGACACTGAGGCTGAGTCCTCAGGACGTGGCCACGGACAGGCAGCCTCCTGGAGCGAGTGTCTGGAGATGCGGGCAGCCCCCCTCAGGCAGGGGACTGAGCTGTCAGCCTTCTCTGGAGGTCCCCACAACACACCTGACAGCTCAGCCTGCTGGACGCCAGATCTGGGAGCAAGCGGGGAATGGGAATGGGGGGGCCCGACCGCACAAGAGGCATTTGCTATCATGGCTGGTAGTGTCATCTTCTCTCCAAAAGTAGAGCAGCGTGGGCGTCCCCTTAACGTGACAACCGGAGCACTGCTCCTGCTGTGCCCCGCCCACCCCAGCGATGATCTGGCTCTCAGAAGCCTCAGTTACCACATGAGTACACCACGGAATACCACGGGAACAATGCCAGGCATGTAAAGCCCCCCCCATGCCACCTGCCCTCCCATAGTCCCACTCCCCGAGCTCGCCACGCCGGTCCTGGCTCCTCCTTCTGGACACTCAATGTGTGGGATCCTTTTCCTAATTAAATGGAAGCTCCTCAGATGTCTTGCATGTTGCACCAGGAGGCACGGCACACAGGAGGCCCTCGGGAAAGTAACCTGGGCTAAGTATGTGGAGCTGGTGGCATGTTGATGGCCCCATGACAACAGGAGCCAAGGGCTTTCTTGCCTCCTCAGAACTGGCCCCCCTTCTCACGACCAGGGGGTGGGTGGGCAGCTGCGATTCTGCTTCACAGGAGGAACACACCCAGCCTCCAGCAGCAGCAGCAGCAAAGGGTCAGCCTCCAGGCCCATCACGGATGTAGGGAAACCCCAAAGCAAGGGACTGGGGCTGCAGTGACCTCCAGCCTCAACCCTGGGTCCCGGATGGGGGCCCCCCACACCCTCACATACCAAGATGGGTGCAGTCTGGCCTGGGCCAAGGAGACGCAGTGTGTTGGGGAGAAGAGTCTGGAAGAGACCCATGACCGGCCCAGAGATGCAGGAACCACCCTGTGAGCAAAAGGAGAGTCGGCTCCTCTCCTCACTGCCCCCTCCCAAAGAAGAGCTACTCAGATCTTCATCCAAGGTCAGGAGCTGCCGTTCTGGGGGGACTCAGCCGAACCTGGGGAGACTCTCTAGGGTACCCGTTCTAATCTTGCAGAAGTGTTTCTTGGAAAGGGAGAGAATGCAGCCAAGAGCATCACCACAAAGCCAAGAATGACGTGTGAATACTGCGTTTCACACACTGGAGGAGCCCGTCCACTCAGGACACGGCAGGCCATCCACGGGCAGGCCGCCTACGCACTGCGACAGTGCATTTGAATCGACGACGCTCTGCGCACCTGGTCTCCAGCCTGACGGCACTGCGTTACAGCTGTGTGATGCTACACTAGCTGCTTCGCCTCTCTGGGCCCAAATCCCTTTGCAACACGGGACCAGGAGTAATTCCTACTTCGCAGGGTTTGAGGATAAGATAAACTGCTGTGTGTGAGGTTCCCAGAACACTGTAGCACTCAAGACATGCTGGGTGTGCACGGCTGTCCCACTACTGTCATCTGCCATGACTGCCACCGTGATACCTGGGTGGTAGGTGTCTGTCTGCATCTAGGACAACTTGAGGTACTCCAGCTTCCGGAGCAGGTAGGCGTTTATTCAGTCTGGGAACCCGAGAATGTGGGATTACCTTATTTCTTGTTACAATAACAAACAAACCAAAAAAACCTAACCAAAAGCTAGTCTTCTGACATTGTTTCATATAGTCTTTGTCAGGTATTTCAGTTAACCTTGATTCAGGCCTGCATTGTTGCTTTGTCACCTTGGGGTCACCTAAGTACCTCCCATTCTGCCCCCAACAGGCAGCTTTGGAACAGGCATGGCCTCCTGGACTGATGGACACAGGGGCAGGAAACACAGGTGCCCCTCCCCACACCTGGGGCCTGGCGGTGCCCTGAGCCAGGCTTTCCTCCCCAGCCGGCCTGCTCTGCTACTGGGGCAGGTGACAGCTCCTCTGAACCTCAATTTCCCTTTCTGTGACATGGGGACAATTACACCTGTCCGAGGTGTAAATGAACTAACGTGGGGACGATGCCCAATGCTGGGGCCCTGAAACGCCTCAGGCACCCACAGTCGCTGCTGTTAGGATCTTGCAAGAAGCTACCAAGGTTAGTTCTGACACGAGGTCCCCTACTCACAGGACAAGCTGCAGTCCTGAGAGCACCTGAAAGGCCCGGGGTCAGAGGGCACTCAGCACTGCCCCCTGTGTCTGGGGGACAGCATTCTGGGGCCAGCTTGTCTCTAACTTTGCAGAGATAGCCTGTTGTGCTGTTAAGTATCCAGGATGTTAAATGTGGGCAATTTTTTGCCCACATTTAAACCAATGAACAAATTAAAATGCTACTTTGGGCCCCAGGTCTAAAGCAAGGAATTAGACCAGCGACGTCTCCTGCTGTGGGCTCCTGGGGATTCTACCCCCAGGACACAGGGCTGTTCCCAGAAGACCTCACCCCAAGGCTCAGAACGCCCAGGGCCCACAGGGAGCGGAGCCAGTGGATCGCAGCCCGAGCAGAAACGTGTCATTGCTGCGCAGAGGCCGCCATCTGCTGGTGGAAGGAGGTGAGAGCAGCCAGCTCCGCCCTTCCCTAGAGACGGAGGGCGGGGCTGCACCTGCTGCGGGGAGGGCCTGCGCCTCCGAACTGCTCTCCCTAGAGACAGGCTCAGGGCCGCCCGTGAGCGCGCCTGCGTGTGCGTGTCTGTGGCGTGTCTGCGCACAGGCACATTTTCTCGGGCCAGGGACCCTTTCTGCTTCATCCAGTTCCCCACACTGCTGTCCACTCCCGCCAGCTCTGCCGAAGTGCTCATGTCCCTGTGGCCTGGTCCCAGCCAGGGGTACCCCTGAAGGACCCCACGCGCGCAGGCTGGGACAGGCGGGCAGGCAGCAGTGGGGCTCCGAGGGCCCAGGGGCCCGCTTGTCACGGCTGTGCTGGGCCGCTCTCGCTGACGGTCGCAGAGCAAAGCCTCCCCACATAGCTCTTAAGAGGATGCATTACTTACTGTTTCCAAACTTTCTCTTGTATGTATGTATGTCTTTTTATTGGATGTGGTTTTCGGATCCAAAAGATTTGCTATTGATGGACTCGCTTTCCTCTCACAGAGCCTGCGGGAGCCGCCATTGTGCCCTATTTACAGGTGGCTAAGTAGAGGCCTGGAGTGGGCCCATGATGAAAAGCCTGGGGCTGGGCAGGGGCGGGCGGTGTGGACAGCGCACACCGGGCCGAGATCCTTACAGCAGAACCGGCTCTTAGATGCCCAAGCACAGACTCCACAGGGAGCGGAGGGTGTTCAAAGGCCCGGATTTTATGCCCCACCCTCCCCCTCATGGAGTGCCCCCACTCTTCAATTCAAAACAAATGAAAACCACTGCAGAGACCGGAGTTACCATGTGGCAGGGGCTTCAGGTGCCTTTTGTAAGACAACCGCCCACCAAGGTTTGGGATGAGGCATCTGAAACTCAGAGAAGTTAAGGAACTGGCCTGAGGTCACACAGACAAGAGTGGAGCCAGGGTCTGGGGCCACCATGGGCTCAGAGCCGGCACGGCCACCCTAGGAAGTCCTCTAGGAAGTAGCCTGGCATGTTTCAAACACCAAGACCACGTTCCTAAAACATGGAGTGTTCCTAACAGCAACCCAAGGTCAAGTTCACGACCGTGTACACAACTACAATCACCAAGGGACAGCCAGGGCAGGCAGATTCTGGCAGCTGCAGAGAGAGACAGCGACGGAGAGAGGGAGAGAGACGAATTCCTCCTGATAAGCTCTGTTTGAAACCTTCCCATGATGAAATTAAAGTGGGGCCTCAAGTGATTTATTTTTTCAATCTGGGAATCTAAACAAATGATCTCCCTTCTAGGTACATCTATCATATGATCTCCTTCACAGCTGTGAAAAAATGCTATTACTGCTTTCAAAGCAGCTTTATCACAGATTAAAGGAGCCCAGGGAAAAAAAGTTGGCAGCCAGAGTCAGCCATATGCCTACTTGACCTGGGACCATGAACCTGGTGTTCTCCCACCGAGGGGATTAGGGCTGTACTTTAGTAAGTTACTTTTCATATGGAAATTTCTTTTCAGAGTAAAGATCTGTCTTTAATAGCATCATCCTAAAAACATGCCTATTTTTTAATTCCCCGATCATGGACATATAGATTTTTATAGTGTCTGCAAGCATACATTAATGTTAATTTCCCCATTCTCCTTTGTATTTTGTTAATGTCACAATCTGCTGTAAAACCTTGCCAAGTTTCTTAACTGTCATGTTAATTCCAGGACCTATTCTGCACTGTTTGACATTTCAGGACAGAACAAGGCAGTAAAAATAGATTAGAAACAGCTTATAAGTATTATAAAATCTAGAACTTTGCAGATGGCGGAATTAGGTCTGGAATGGAAATTTAGCAACTCTGAGCACAATAATATTAGAAAAGCCTATTCATTTCTAAGGTAAATATTTGGAAGGGGTTGTATCATGGTGGCTAGTGGAGTGTGGGGAAACACAGACGATGCAAAGGAGTTATATTATTTTAAGCAACTCACTGGATACATACACCATATCCTGAGGAGTTTTGGGTTTCAAAGGTTTTCTCTACCATGTAAATAAGGGTACAGAGTGAGTGCTTGATTTTATTCATGGTCACTTCAAAGATCACAAAAATTATTTCACGCAGAGGATTTGTCTGCATTTCCCTAAGTTACAGCAAAGCAAAGCATTACTATACTCAGATGTTAAATGACACTGCCACATGCTAAGAAATTTGCACGAACAGACAGGAAATTAGACACTGTTTTCTTAAACTGATTGCTAAAGAATGCACACTGTTTAAATGTGCACTATCCATTTCAAAGGGAAGCGTGGCCTGATTTCAGGAAGTTTAAAATCAGCTCGGGGAGAAGCAAGACGAACTTAGGGTTAAATGTGTTTCCTTCCTCCCCCAGGGGGAACTATTGCTTAAAAAAAAATCCCCCTTTTTCTTGAAGGAGGACTTATTATTTCCATCATCCTAGTTGAGTTGCTGATGAATAGTTCACATCCCTCGCCAAGCCCCACCCTCTGCCTTTTTTCTAAGCTCTTCCCTCATTATTTGCTCCATCTTTTTCCCACAGCCCTGTGGGCTGTCAGGCGGCTTCAATACAACGCGGTATTTACATGGGGAAATGGCCGTCAGGTCCCAACTGATCTCCTAATACGCTATGTTGAAATGATAATTGGTACACTCCTCACTGAAAAATAAGAGGGAAGAACTACTTTTCAGTCACCACAAGGTATTATCTTAGCTCATGTATTCAGAACTCAGAGATACATTTAAGAAAAAAAAAGAAAAAAAAGCAGCCGCCCTCGCCCCCATCTGCAGAGAGACTGCAGCGCAATTCTTTTCAGCTGACATAATCCAGATTGATTCGTTCAGCAGATAAAATTCAGGCCACTTCTGCCCTTTATGGGAGCAACATAATACCAGTCTTTATTCAGTAACAATGTAGCATAATGCGATCGGAATGTGCAAAACGACTGCTCTTAAATTACTGGGCCTCACAAGGGCCCAACACAAGCTGGGGCTTAATGTAAAAAATCATTAGGCGCAGATTACTGAAGAGCTCCCGCGTTAAGCAGGTCAGACCCAGCCTGTTTACGGCGTTTTTCAGGGCAGAAACCCTTTGCTAATATCTTGATTATGAGCGTGTTCCGGGGGGCCCTTCCCAGCACCAGCAGCTGAGCTGGGGCTTCGGGGGAGCCTCTGTGGACGTGGGAGGTGTGCAGCCGCCCACGCGGAGCCGGAGCCGCCGTGGGGGCAGAGGAGCCCAGGGTGCTCAGCCGCGGCAGGAGAGTTGGGTGCATCAGATAATTCCAGTCGGATCTGCTACACTAGACTAGTTTCAGGACCGTCAGGGGTCAGTGAGTAAACTATATAGAGGATTTGGAAAATGAAGAAAAGCATAAAGACAGTATGAATAATAAGCTCCCATCTTCTCAAACTTAAGACATGATCCTTGGGCATCCTGAATGCAAATTCATCTCGTTTTGTTTTTCTTTAATATGCATTACTATATAATATGCTTTTACAAAATTTATGCTTCACAACGTAATACTTCACTAAATCTCTTCCTATGCATTAGTATATACCCATAACCACATAATGTCTTTATAAAATGTGTGCTTCACAGTTGTTTGACTAAACGTCCTAAGTACTGTCAGACTTCCCCATGTCACTACTTAGCCCTCTGCCACGCAAGCCGATGGCTACTTCGTGTGTAGACACCTGGTTTATTAAACTCTGTCCCTAGTCTTAGGCACATAGAGGTTTTCTCAGCCCCCCATCAGAAAGGATGTGTTGGTTAATATCCCTGTGGGAGAAGTTCCCCCACGACAGGTCATTTTCTCTGGATGCGTTTTCTTTCTAGAAGTAGAATTGCTGGGTGGAAGGGAGCGCACGTGTACGTTCTACCTCACATATGTAGTTAGTTCTGCTTTGGCCTCCAGGAACCTCACACCCACTTGTGCCGCAGTGTGTGTGGATGACACGCTCCCGGGGAGGGGAGAGGGGCCCTGCACACGCACACACGAAACCATCATCGGAGAAACAGAAAATTAGGACAAAAACAGTTAACGTCGGCTCTTACAAACTGACGGTTGCCTAAGAAGATTCTAGAGAAGTGAAACAGGACAAAACAGAGCAGAAAAGATCTCCCTTGAATTGAAATATTTTTTTTTTCAACTTGCAAGTCCAAGCCTCATGCAATTTAATTTTTGTGATTGAGAGCATTGCTGGTGTCTTATCTTGTTTAAATAGGAGACTTCCAAAATTTGAATCACTGAGTCCCCAGGGGGCGGGCTCCGAGACGAGGCAGCTACTCTTCGGAACACTGAGCTCACGTCTGGAGTGGGGCCTGTATTTGGTCAACACTCGCACTAAATGAAGCAAGCACCACGCGTGTGTGCCCAGGGCGGGGGAGAGTGTGCATGAGGCAGAGACTGTGTGCGTACGGAACACACGCACACATATGTACACGCACATGCACATAAACATACTTATCTACAAAATGAGCATCACCGCTGTAGGCTTGGCACTGAAACTCACAGCCTCAGACATACTTGCATGTGATTACCAGCCTCCTCTGTCAATCATGGCGGCACAAATCCAATATTCAGGCCATATGGCCTTGAAACTTTCAATCGATAGGAACCTTTTAAAGCTGAAGCTTCAAAAAGTTGTATCAAATATATATTCAATGAGAAGAAGGTTAATTGAATAATTGATTACTCAGTAACAATTAAGGGCTCGTCAGATATCTTTGGGAAATCTTGAAATATAACGGTGATAGATATTTATTTGTTTATCAGTTAGCACTGCATTTTACATTTATTTTTAAGCCCCGAGTCCATTTCTTTCATTTACATATTTTAACCTCATAGGATTACGACGCACTCATTTTTATTACTATGCAAACAAGTAGACGGCAGGATGGAGATAGATTGGTGTGATCCAGCATTAACCAATCTCAGCATTTGCCAACTTTAGAAACAGCTTCTCTGTGACAACTCGTAGGTGAAACAGTCAAAGGGGGCCTCTCAGAGAGGCACCTGCTCCAGAATGCAGCCACTTCTGCAAGCGGATGGCATGCTGCCACCTACCCACACTGTCTCTGGAAGAACCAGTCACATGTAGGTCTTCCTTCTGCCTTGTTTGTCCTGGAAGTACCCAGATGTATGGGTCTCCTGAGACAAAAGGCCAAGAGTCACATCTGCACTGAGAAGTGGAGTGACCACGCCTGTCACTGACCGTTGTTAACAAATCCTCTAACATTGTCATCAATGGCTTTTTCAAAAGAGGAGATGGAGCTCAATGGAATCAGCTGTAATATACCACCGAGGGCCACCGTACACATGTGCTCACCCACCTACACACAGCCCTCTGCCGTGCACACACACACCCATGTACACACACAGCCCTCTGTGCCCGTGGGCTGGGGCAAGGTGGGGACCCCACTCTGCTCTTGAGAGAGGAGTGCAGGTGCGCGTGGCAGGACCACTTTTGTGTGCGTCACCTCTGGCTTTGCCCAAGAGCTCACAGGAGCTTGTCTAGTGTGGACAGCGTCTGAGCAACTGCCGTGCACTTGGTGAAGTCAGATCCCCTGACACTCAGGTCCCCACATCTGTAACAGGCTCACTAAGAAATGGCCAGCTGTCGGACACAAGAGCCTATTCTAAACGTGAGTGAAAACAATGTTTGCTTAGGGGCTTATCTAAAGCAGGCCAGATGTTACGCATTTTATTTATCTCTATACATTTTTCCATTTATTCATTCAAGAAATGCATACGAAACTGCTTCTGTGGGCTGGGCACTCAGTGCCCCGAGAGACAAAGGAGGGCACAGGACACATATGGTCTCTGACTGCTTGGGGTCTTCAGTTTGGTGGGAGAATCAGACAAGAAAAAAGAAGAGGAAGACATTTACCTCCTAGAGAGGGAGGGAGGGAAAGAGGCAGGAAGGGAGGAAGGAGGGCCTGAGAGGGGACACTAGAATGATAAGCCATTTTTGAGTGGATGGCCAGAAATCACGTCTGAGAATATTTCCAGCAAGACCTAATGAAAGAGAAAGAACTGACCTCACAAAGCCCTGTGTGGGTGCATCCAAGTTGGGGGTGAGGGGAAGGCTGACATTCATTTCAGGCAGTGAAATCTGCATCTTCAAAGACCCTGAGGTATCAGAGAGCTGGGAGTGTTTAAAGATCAGAGCAGAGCCTGTGGTTGAAGCAGAGGGTGAAGGACAGGTTGGAGGCTGGGTGGGGACCTGACCATTCCGGGCTTTGCAGCCGAGGGGGGTGGGTTTTAATGGAAAGAGGATGGAAAGCCACTGAAAGGTGTTAAGAGGACATATGGTCCAATGTATGGCTTTAGAATCTCACTCTAGATTAGGAGTACAAAATGGTTTGGAGCAGGGTCCAGTGGTCAGTCAGGCGTAGCCAGGGAAGGAGACGACAGTCACCCAACTGAAAGGGGGAACGCGACGTGGACGAAGGGGGCTGTAGATCTGTTTTGGAGACAGAACTGACAGACTTTCTGGTGGGTTGGATGGGACCACGGGGAGAAGGGAGAATTGAAGGATGACCCCCGGGCTGGGTGGTGTGACATATCCAAGCGGAGAAGTCACACAGGAAACTGGAGAAGCTCTGGAGGACAGGAGTGGGTTGAAAGCTGCTTCTGAGAGCCAGCAGCAGGCGAGGGGTGTGGAGGCTGCGAGGAAGGGGACACATGTGGAAAGAAGGGAAGAGGAGCCAGGACTGAGCCCAGCGAGCCCAAGAGGGGCAAAGAGGAAGGGGCAGCAAAACAGCCCGAGAGGTGCCAGTGGCCCCTCAGAAGCCACAGGGGCAGCTACATTCACAGGGGGTAATGCGTGGTCCCCTTGGGACGTTGCTGCTTCCTCGGGACACCCCTGGAGCCCAGCTGTCACGTTGTGGCAGATATTCTGGCTGGGACCCCACGGGCCACCGCCTGCGTTCTCGGCCACTCTGGGACCTTATGCTTTCTACTTCTGAGGACACTGCTGGATCTGGGGGGTCTACTCTGCTAAGTGTGACCAAAACATGCCGTGGGGACAACTTAGGAACATGTGTGAACCTCTTCTTTCTGCATTTTTAACGCTAGCATTGCCACCATCTGTGCGGTCTCTCACATGAGATATATACCCCGCTGGCCCCCCACACTGCATGAGGGACAGCCAGAGTACCTGCGAGTCAAGAGCAGGCTGAGGAGACTCAGTAAAGAGACACGCTAGGAGAAGGAAAACCTTCAGAGCTGTTTCTCAGTTCCCTGTCAGGTCATGTGCCCCCACATTGGGGAGCAGGTCTCATCTGAAGCAGAGGCTCCCTTGACTTCGGGATGTCAGAATGAGGCCCTCCAAGCACAGGGCAGCTCATGACACTGACTCTTCCCGCCATTTCAGGGGTGCCTCTGGGGAGTACGAGCAAGGAGCCAATGCCACCATCGAGGGGCACACGAGACCGACAGCCAACAGTTCCACGAGTGACAGGGCCCTGGCTGTCATGGAGACCGTGCAGGGTGCCCCAGCAACGGGGCTGACAAAAAGAACGCCCAAGGGGCTGGGCTGGTGGCTCAGGCGGTTAGAGCTCCATGCTCCTAACTCTGAAGGCTGCCGGTTCGATTCCCACATGGGCCAGTGGGCTCTCAACCACAAGGTTGCCGGTTCAACTCCTTGACTCCCACAAGGGATGGTGGGCAGTGCCCCCTGCAACTAAGATTGAACACGGCACCTTGAGCTGAGCTGCCACTGAGCTCCCGGATGGCTCAGTTGGTTGGAGTGCGTCCTCTCAACCACAAGGTTGCCGGTTCGACTCCCGCAAGGTATGGTGGGCAGCGCCCCCTGCAACTAGCAACGGCAACTGGACCTGGAGCTGAGCTGCACCCTCCACAACGAAGATTGAAAGGACAACAACTTCACTTGGAAAAAAGTCCTGGAAGTACACACTGTTCCCCAATAAAGTCCTGTTCCCCCTTCCCCAATAAAATCTTTACAAACAAAAAGCACGCCCAAGTTTTAATTTTATTCTCATGTGATTAAAATACCCTAAACTAATTTACTTTCTTATGCTGGAAAACAGTCCGGCCCTGCCCTATCCCAATATGTGCTCCGAAGAGCATCTGATAAAATTCATTAGGAAAGAATGAAACTCATCGAGCAGCACACAGCTACTCTGTGTTAAGTAGTTCGGGGGTCAGATGAGGAGGCTGCCATCCCTGTAACATGAGGACCCAGGGCCAAGGACCCCAGCTGGTCTGCAGGACATGTGACAGACTCGTTGCAGCTGCCAGGCCTGGCCTCGGTGTCCTGCCCCTGCAGACAGCTTTGGACATCATCAAAAGTCAAATCTCTCACTGATCGGAGCAAAGGACAGCACAGGCCAGGAAGGCTTTGCCAGATTCCTCCTGCGGATGAAGTTGTAAAACGCTGGTTTTCAGGCCATACCCTCCCCCCTTTGGAGGCTCAGCTCGGCCCCTCACCCTCTAGCAGACCCCCCTCCAGGCCTCACAGCCTCTGCCATTTACTCTGACTTCAGCCTCCACTGTCTCTGGCAGCAGTGTGATTGACGGGCTGCGCTCTCACCTCCCCAGTGGACTGCAGGCTCCTCTGGGGTGAGGCCTGACTCCACCCATAGCTTCTTCAGCCACTGGCTCCCGTGCCTGGCAGGTGCCCACTTGTGCCGGATGTGGCTACACTTGGGGGCCGTGTTCTTTGAGTGCCAGTGTAGTAGAGGCCCTTGCCCACGGCCACAAACGGGGATGAGCAGACGCTCTGAGAAGGCGACTGAGACAGCAGGACGCTCTCGCTGTCAGCATCACTCCTGGGCATGGTCTCTGAGCGACCAAAACCTAACTCTCCATGCCCCGTGCCACGACGGCGTCCGTCCTTCTGGTAAATGGAAGAAAAGTGGGAATTTCATTTCAAATGAGATGGATTTAACTAGCGTGCTGACAGCTGCCTATCCAAGTGTCCCAAGTCGTGGGGAACTCAGCTGCGGGAGCAGAGCCCGGGGCTGGCCCAGTCACCCTCACACCCTCACTTGCTCACTCTGCGGAAGGGTGGCTGGAGGACTGTGGCTACAGGAAGACCCACCTCTAACCCACATTTAACAGTAGACAATGTCTGAGAGTCTATCCCTCAAGTCCCATTAGGGATGAAGATGTGACCATGTAGCACAGCCCTGGCTCAGCCCGGGGGGCGGGCTCAGCTCAGCCACGTCACAGGCACCGCTGGGCTCAGCAGACCTGCCCGGCCAGTGCCCCAAGCCACGCAGTCCAGCTTAGCTCTCACCCAGCGCGCTGGGCTCCTGGTCCTCACACAGAAAACCAGCCCTGTCGGCATGATGGGCTGCGACCAGTTATAGTGGCAATCCCCCGCTAGGGGACAGGAGGCCAAGAGGGCATTGCCTGGTGCAGCGAAGTCACTTCTGGCTGTCCCTTACTTCCAGCTGTCCCTTACTTCCACCCCATGACCGGTGGCAGTCATGGAGAAAGCTTCAGATGCAGCGTTCCACATTCTGCCTTTAGCACCACAGATGCTGACTCTGGCTGGCTTTTGCCACACCAAACTCCAACACAACCCACTGCTTCCAGAAGTGACTGGGGATGGGTGAGCACAGATGGGGACCGCACAGGAACGTGATCCCACCTTTTCTAAGCATGAATGAATGTCCCTGATTTTGTGACGACCCTGAAACTGTGCACCTGGGTCCTGCATGACGATCCGCTGATGGCCATGCTGCCACCTGATCCGGGGAGGGGTGGGCTCCCTGCCCTCTGGGTGCCCCAGCCTGGGCATCACCTTGGTGCCCACCGGCTGTCAGGGAACCTTCTCATCAGCCTGCCTGTTCCTAGCATGGTGCTGGCCCCAGGAAGGGGGCTTCTCCGGACATTTAATTAGCTGGGAACGCCACTCTCAGTGGCCTGGTGGGCGAGCCAGAGAGCTCCACACAGGACTGCTCCTCAGACAGAGGCTGCCATCGCCGAGGAAGAACCAAGCGCTCGGGAGGAACGTGGACTCTGATGTGGGCAGAGATCTGGTTCCTGGGCCCTGCAGGGTGGCAGCGGCCCCTCAGCCTCTGCAGACACCCCGCACGGGCCAGGTGGGGACCCGAGCACCCTCTGTGAAAGCGTGCGGAGCCACGTGCTGCGGACCCACGGGGTGGCAGGCCCACGGAGAAGGCAGCCCTGTCCAGCTCTGTCACTGGCCCACCACATCCCTTTTCTCAGAGGCCCTGGAAACCTGGATTTGTGAGTAAAAGTCTCACAGTTTTAGAACGTTTGCAACTAATTGAAGACAAAAGTGTAAATATCACAGGAGCCAAACAAAACACATCTGTGAGTTGGCTGCAGTCCTCAGGCCACCCTTTAAGTCCCACTGTCCCCACTCGGCTGCCGAGAGGGCCTCCCCTGGCCCTCACACCTCTTGTCGGCTTTGCTCCCGCACGTGGATGAGCAGTGGGGGGAGGCGGGCAAGGACTCCAGGTGGCGGGGCGTCACCAGAGCGATGGACCCTTCCCAGACCCACTGAACCAGCACCTGCGTTTCCACAAGACACGCAGTGACCTGCCTGCATACTCAACTCGGAGAAGCGCTGGGTGCAGAGACTGAAACCCAGGCACACACCCCCTCTTGTTTAACCTTCTCCACCTGCCCTTTCGTGACGAAAAATCGTCACTATTGCCAGGAGGGCATCGGTCCTGAAGGAGAGGCTGCCCAGGCTGGCGTGGGTCTCCAGAATGCGCCCTTTGCCTTCCCCACAGCAGTGGTCTTGACGCCACAGAGAGCTGACCACCAGGCCCACACCCCAGACAACGGTCAAAGAGCCAGAATGGTGCCACTCAGCTCAAATCGCCAGCATGGGCATCATAGGAAAACTCCCCTTGGAGATCAGCATTCCATAAAATACAAACTTTCACACTACTGGCCCCAGACCCCGAGAAGGGCAGACACACCACAGTAAAGGTGGAACAACCAGCCCAGCTGCCCCTTTGAAAACCACCTCTCAGCATCTTCAGGGCCTCCAGTGACCATCGGAAAGGCCTGCTCTGCTTCTGCGACTCTCCCCAGGTCCCCGGGCCTTGTCAGCAGAGACATATCTACGGGTAGTTACAGAATACACAGCTTTGGGGGCCTTCCCCTTCCATTCACCACTCTTACTGGTGTCAGTCTGAGCATAAATACAATTAGATTTGAGAATTCTATTACAAAAGCCAATAAAGCAGGCCTCCGTACAGATTCTAAAATTACTTAACTTTTCTTTAGAAAAATATTAAAACAGTATTATCACATCAATGAGGAGAAAAGACAGGCAGATAATAAAGTTATGTTAAAGCTCCCTGTATTTACTCATGTGTGAAACAGTTATGTCTGGTCACATAATTGCAATGGTTCTGAGAAATATTTCATATTTTATAATGAACATTAAAAGAGTTTGTGGATCATTACTTTATATGAGTTCCAAAGTTATTACATAAAACCCAATAGGAATGCTTATAAATTACCGGGTCCTCTGGCCTGGACTTGGTAAACATAACAGGAGAGACACAGACGCTTCAGCTGACAAGATTCATGAGAAGATAGAAAACTCTCTGCATTTTAAGGGCAGACTCGAGTACTTGTAACCAGCTCTTAACATTTTTGTTTCTGTTTCAAAGAAATTCTATTGAACCACCAGCTTAAGCCACACACAAACACAAAGCTTCCGTTAGAACAAAAGGGACCTCGCTCTCAGACACTGCCCTGCCCTCCCATCTTTCATCAGCCTATCTGTGACCCTGAGGGCACTGCAAAATTCTTGAACTTTTCAACACAGCATGGGCTGAAAACACTGTACTGAGCAGGCTCATATGATCACCAACAATTATTTATTTTCAAAAGGAGATCCTCTCTTTGAA
This sequence comes from Rhinolophus sinicus, assembly GCF_036562045.2. Classification (NCBI taxonomy): domain Eukaryota; kingdom Metazoa; phylum Chordata; class Mammalia; order Chiroptera; family Rhinolophidae; genus Rhinolophus; species Rhinolophus sinicus. Next base: position 48,697,290 of record NC_133760.1, on the reverse strand, counting down.
ATCTGAAAATGCAGCATCTTTGCAGAAACTGGAGACTTGATAACATTCGGAGGAATTTTTTTTTTTTTTTTTTGGTCTGCAAAAGATGTTGGCAGGCAGCATTTTAATTAAAAACGGTCATTTGTGAATCAGTTAAGAATAAAATAGGTGGTGTTCTACTGACTTGTGTTTACACTCTTTTGTTCTAACCTGAGCATTCTGTTTTGTTTAGAAATCACACCTGCCTCTGCATTTGCCCTGGCTTGTGCTTGGTGAAGGAGTTAGGATCAGGAGAACAGCAGCTGGGCAAACAAAGTTAGGGCCAGAGAGGTGAAGTCCACCCACCTGCCTGCGGGTACCTAAGAGCTCATGGCCCTTTGGAGGTGCTGTGGGGGGGTGGGGGGCCGTGGACGAAGCGCACACCCAGCTCTCAGAGTGCAGCCCTGCCTTCAGCACCTGCGGTGGGGGTGGGTGCTGGCCTTCCAGGGTCCTGCCCCACGCCATAAGGGCTCCAGCCCTGCCAGCTCCCCACCTTGCCCAGGGCACCTTCCTGTAGATGGAGCAGCGTGGGTGAGGGGCTTTCTCAGCAAACAGATGTCTTTTGGAGAATTTAAAGCTCTGAGTTGGAGGCCAGATTCTGACTGTACTTTGAATTATGTCTGCCTCAATCATTACTCAGTCATTCACATATATTTTAGACATCATATTGCCTTGAAATAGCCTCGCGTTCTCAATGCTATTTATACGCTGCCATTCTTTCTGCTGCTTCTGCTCTGACCATATGTGCCAGCTTCCCAGAGCCACAGCGTGCCTACACATCATCTTAATAAATATTTTTATTGGGGAGGGGTTTGCTATTTTGTCTTAAGTGATTTCTCTCTGAACTGAACAGAGACCAACACTCTTGGGACATCTACTCACCTCCATAAACTCTCTGGATGGAGAATTTACCAGTTTCAGCATTTTTTAAGATGACACAATGTCATGTTTTGTCTCTTCCTATAGATAGCAATCTTTACCAGCAACGAAAGGTGCCAATTTACAACATGGGAGAAAAAAGCTCTGCTTGTTTATTTATGGAAGTACTAATTTGGCTAAAATCCAAGACTGTGATATAACTTAAGTCTGTGGGGGGTGAGAGAAGAAAAACTTGTGCAAAGAGTGACATAAAACTAGAACAGATAACCTCAGTACTTAGAAATACTGAACCCACGTCTCAGCACCTTTGCTTTAGGCCGAGGTCAGGGAAAGCTTTAGGGGACCCTCAGAACTCAACATCGTGCCCCGAGCCCAGACAAGTACACTCCATGACTAGGTTCTGAATTGAGAAGGGTCAGGACTAACTAACCCACTGGTGAGCATCTTGCCCTTGTTTGTCCCTTGTCCCTTCCGAGTGTTTTTTGCAGTGGCCTCTAGGTGGCGCTAACACCGCGCAGCTTCAGCTTTCCGCACAATGAAAACATTAATTTGCTATGAGATAATTTTTGACGTAAATGTAAAATGGTGCCCATTCGAACTCAGTAATGAAGCATGGTGCATTTCTGCAGCTCCTAATTTGACTAGTTAAATGACTCCATTACGTGTCTAACAGACAGAAGCAAATAATTTCTGGTCAGTTGATGTTCACTTATCCGTATCATTTTGCCCTGAAAATAAAAGTCTCTAATCTACAATTCCTTTGTCTTAGGATTTTTTAAAAAAAATTTTGGGGGGTTAAGATTATTAAAGCAAATATACTTAAATAATTCAGATTAAACCGGTACAAACTAACAATTAAAACATCAGAGCACGTGAACAAATTGAATATTCCTGATAGGAGAGGTGGCCGACCCGACAGCCCTCACAAATTACTCCAAGCTCCGGCCCTGGAACGAGGCCCAGGGGTTAGGATGGGCTTGGGCTTCACAAGGACAAGTAATTGTCCATCTTTCAAGTTCATTGTCTTTCTGTGGCCAAAAGGGGCTGTCTATTCTCTCCTTTTCACTTTCCCACATAACTTTAAGGATGTTTGGGAAAATTTCAGCAGGATGCATCTCATTGTAGCAAAAATACGTTGCTTTAATAAATATCAAGTGATGAATAATTTTGCCCAAAGGGGGGAAAATGGTTAATATTGAATCTTAATGTTCCTCATCTAAATGCTTTTTTCTTCCTGCTAAAAACAAGTTTAGAGTGAAAGCATATCAGTTTACACATATTGCATGCATATTAGTGAGACACAGCTGTGTATGTCCCCCTCCTAAGAGCCATATGATTAAGTTATGGGATATCATATAATCCAAACTCCTTTCCTATTGGTCACCTTTCACAGACAAAAGCTTTTTAGTTTTAGGTCTATTAAATGACAGAATGTCCGATTCTGTAAATGAGCAAGTAATTATTATGAAGCACCTGTGTCTCTTATTTGCACTTACAAAGTCCATCTAGGAGTTGCTCTTAGAGCGGGGCGCCGAGGCTGACACGGGGTGGTGTGGGACCACAGTCAGTGCTTGGTGACCAGGAGGGAGCATCTGGGTGCCGGGGCTCCAGATCACGGCGAACCACAGGATCCCGAGCCCAGCTTGCCCGCCCCATAACCCCAGGCAAAGGGACAGCAGTACGGGGAGAAGAAACACGAGTTCAGAGAGAGCCCCTGCCATCTACTTCGCTGTGCCTGAGTATTATCTTCAGCCAGTCGCACTGAGCAATCGGTTTTTGTTTTGTTTTTTTAAAGACAACATTTGAACTAAAAGAACCAGTTTAAACGATCTTCATTTTTCCCCAAAGTAACATGTTATTTGACTCAATTAAATGCAGTTTTTAAAAACTGGCTGGAGAGTGTGTATACACTGCCTTTATTAAGCTTTTACAATTCAAGTCCCCATGGGTGTGCAAATTTCAGCCGTTTCATAACAAGGGACACAGACGCGGGCTAAGGATGATTTATGACCCAGACCCACTTTGGTGAAATTTCTGACTGAGGTTGTTTCTGCAACTTGACCTGGGCAGTGGCCTCCTACACAAGGCCAGCGGCTTGGCCTGGAGGGATGGACCCCACCTCTGTCCCCTCGCGAAAGCCACCGCCAGGCTCTCTCGTGTTATGTAGGTCGGGCAGTTTCTGGGTTTACAGTAAGGATTTGGCCTTTTGATTTGGTGTAATTTACAGCCTGAGAGCGATGTTTCCATGAGCAGATCTGGGTTGTGTGCGCTGCAAAAGGAAACGAGGTCAAGCTGAGAGAAAACAGTGCATCTAAAGAGGCCCTCACTGTCCTAAGCTGTCCATGCCCCGGGCAGGGACACCTACTGGCATGAGCGTCTCAAAGCCTCTGGGGATGCACCTTCCACAGGGCAGCGCTTTCATCAGACGAATTGGATGCCAACTCCAGGAAGATGAGTCCCTAATACAGCCTGAAGGCGGGAGAGCCCCAGGGGAGCAGCCGCCCAGCCACCAGTGGCAGTGACAGCGAGCCAGCAGCGCTGCTCAGAGGGGAGGTAAGGGAGAACCCCAGGATGACGCTGCCTTCAGAGGAAAGTTTCCAAAAGGACACATGGGAAGCTTTGCAAGCCCTGAGAACTGCTGCAGGAGCCGAGTGCCTCTCTACTGCCTGTCAGGGAGCCTCAGGACATCACCCTCCCCCAGAAGAGCTCGGGGCATCAGAACAGTTGAACTGCCAAAGGCTCAGCACTGCCGGCCTGAGTTAAAAGTTGGTGATGCCATCGGCCGCTGGGAAAGGAAATGCTGACTTCTGAACTTGGGGCTCAGCGAGGTGGTGCTGGGACTGCGTTTGCAGTGCTTTTTCCAAAAAGGCCAGGAGAAACAGAGCACAGTTTACTGGAATCCGGGGTGACAACTGCTAAGGTAGATGAAAGTTAGGTAATGTGCCTTTGCCCATAAAGAGAAGGCGAGAGCAGATGCCATCAGCAGACAAGCATTTCCCAAGGAGAGGAAAATATTTCAGGAAGAGGTCAGCATCATAGCAGCACAGGTGAGAGAGATTCGATTGTCTGAAGACTGATAATTCAGGGACCAGATGGGAACCATCTTTGAATTTGTGCAAAAGGAGACAAGGAAACTGGGGAAGGATTAGCCAAATACCTTTTAAAAATACCCCGGGACACCGGAGAGGCACCAGTGGACGAGAGCCCTTATACAATACCTACATTTAATAACAACTCTGGGGGAGATCGAGGAAATTAAACACCAGTAAGCTTGACTTGAGCAGTGCAGAAGATATTGAAAACACTAATCAGAGGCAAAATAGGGAAAGTTATGATTTAATTAAAGATATTCAGCATGGATTCACAAAAGGGAGATCATACGTAACAAAACTAATAGAATATTTTGAAAAAGTAACAAAAAGGAATTGAAGAGGGAAACCAGGGGTATAATTTACTGGGACTTTAAGAAAGCTTTTGATGCACTGCCTCACAAAAGGCTAATCTCCAGCAGTGGAGGGGGAGCCTCTGGGTGTGGGGGGTGGAGGGTGAATGAAGAATTGTCTGGACAGAGCACTTGGGAGCACGTCCACGGAGAGATTAGGACAAACGGAGGAGACTGACTGCTGGAATTGCCCGAATCTGATTTTTTTTAATTAATTTTTTTTAAACGTAGCACACCAGTAGCCTTGCTTAAAAAATGTGTCCCAGTGTGATGACTTTGTCCTGCAGTTATGATACCAGAGGGCAGGTGCCACCAAATGCTACGAGGGTGATGGGCCTGGGAAGGATTTGTTGAAACTGGACGCATACATGACTGTTGCTGGGGCCACCGGCACACACGTCCCTGCTATACGGTGACACTTTGTGACTGATGGGGCACAGGACCACTAACTGTCATATGAACAAAGGACACAAACAAGATGGCAGGTATGAGTAATAGGAGCGAAGCTCTGCTGTGTGGACAGTGCCACAGTCCATGGAGGGGATGCTCACACCTGCACACATTACCCAGGGACACTCATACCCAGCCCGGCACTTTGCAAAGACACACACATTCGTGCAGCATATACTGACACGCACGCCTTCATAAATACACTTCGTGCACACTTGCGCCCATGGACATGTGTGCACACACAGTCGTGAACACACTGGCAAAAGTTCACGATAGGTGATATGGTGGGTGTACGGGGAGAACATGAAGGATCCATGCTATTTTCTACTGGGAAATACCGGGTGGCACATTGGGAGAAAAGTCACATTACAGTCCTAAATGATGCTGCAGGAATGAAAGGACAGGCCGAGGGGCAGAGGGACCAGGAGACACAAGCAGATCTTTGTTACTACAAGCCAGAGCAGATCTGAATACTTTCTCTGAAAACAAAATAGCAAGGGACACAGGACTCGGAAACTAGAATGGCAGAAATCCCCAAAGGGGCCCCTTGTCCTCAGGGACAGAGCTGAAGTCGTGCTCGCTGCAGCCTGAGGAAGATGGCGATCCAGACCTGAGATCTGCTGTCCGCGGGCTCTGACTCAAAGTGGCCCAGGGAAGGGCCAGGCTGGGCAGAGGCCTGGGGATCTCTCCAGACAGGTGGCCTTGGCGTTCCTACACACACCTTTCATTCTTGGGGACGCAGCAGTGGTGTTTCCATCAGAGCAATCAGAATGTGTGTATTTATAGGAAGCTGCATGCTGTGGGTGGTCACCGCCATCTCAGTGGGTGGGGCCAGTGGCACACGCGGCTCACTGACAGGGTGGACACCCAAATCCCCTCCGACTCATAAGGTGATGCGGCCTATGGAGAATATACAGTTCTAGACAAAGTCTAACAGGTGAGTATCAGAATAATTTGAGCCTCATTTACTTTCCTGTCATCCATTAATATTAAAATGTGACTTGGACAGGAGCCATCTTTAAAAGGTCATGTAGGAAGGAAAGTTGCAAAATGAAGGGAACGTGTCCCCTCATTGATGACAAGAACATTGTCCGGTGGTCACGTCCTGCAATGCAAGGGCCAAAGCTTCATTCAAAAACCAGATTTTAAAAAGAAATGTCCACTGCACCCTCTCGTTTTATCGTTTTAACCTGGAGATGGGCATGTCTTCAATCCAGTGGTTATGAGGGGATGTTCAGACTACAAAATAGGGAGGAAAGATGGAAACAAGTTTTACAAAAACAGAAGAGGAACGTACAGCCTGCCCTGTTTCGGCAGCCGGGTCCCTCTTCCAACACGTCCTGGGGGTCCCTGGCATGGACAAGCCCCTCCTGTCCAGGTAAAGTGAAGGGGCAGGGCTCTCGGTCCCTGGGGCTTCACTGCCTTTTACAACACGGTGGATTGTAAGGAAAAAGGCACATATCAGAGACCAGAAAATTACTTGTCTTTAAACTGAGTCCATGCCTTCACTGCCTCCCCGCCCCACCCCCCAAGTTTTCAGCCAAGCCAATTTGGGGATTTCTACTTTGTTTTCTAAAGCAAATAACAAGTTTCTTACACCCTAGAGCCTAAGCAAGCATGGCTTAAATCAGCATCTGTAAGGTGCCCACTCTGAAAGGGAGCAAAGGGTTAACTGGGGCAGCTTTCAGGCCTCCGGTCCCTGCCTCCCCCCCCACCAGCCACCATAGACATAGGCCCTAAGTGAAAAGTCACCACCCTTTCCCCCCTTCCACACAGGTTGTTCCCCGAAGCCTTCGCACCCCCAGAAATCCCTGTGGTGCCTCTGACAGCACCCCAAAATAGAATAAGCATTTCAAAGGAAAGCGAAGGGTTCAGAAGTACCTGTCAGGAATGTCTCTTCAAATCAGTTACTGAGAATCATCTGTCAGTAAGACAAAATTAATTACTACATGTAGAAATGAGGAAATCGATGGAAATCAAACACTGTACGAATAGTATGAAAGTTTAGGGTACCTGGTTATTAAATAATCACTCACACACCGGCAAAGTTTCGACAAGCCCCATCAGGGATGTGGCTCCCGGCACTCCTTGCAAATCTTCCCCAAGTTAAATTTGGATCTTGGGGAGTTTCTCCCACTTCCATCTCCCATTTAGTTTGGGGGTTTGCACGATCCCCTAGAAAATACAGTCACTTGTGAAGTTCAGCCACTGTCAGCATCCCAGGCTGTAGGCAGTAAGGTGTGACTCATGGCTGAAGTGGGGTCTCCCAGACCCTGGGGAATTCCCATGCTGCCAGTTGCAAATGTTTGATTAATTTATGCAAAGCTGGTTTTGTTTATGAAAAGTCAGTCATTATAAATACTTTAAGCATGGTCATGATTTAAGATGTGACTTTCGCGCTATGTTGAATTTCCAAGGCCTCACTCCACGACTTCATGGTCGTGACACCAAAGGGTAGAAGGAAACCACAATGCCAGGCTCCTGGAAGTCCCAGGCTTGGTGACATCCCTCAGGGAGCTGGGCGTCAGCCACTGCAGCCCTGCTTTCCAGTCCGGCCTACGCACACATGCTCCACTGCTGAAGGACTCCAGGACGGCGTCTGCCAGCCAGCCCTCGTCCTGGGACAAGCCCCTGCTCCGCCCCCACAACCCCACGGGCACACGTACAGCCCAGGTTCTCTCCGTTCCCAGTGAGATCTCAGCTGTCCCTGGGGCCGGACAGCCCCCACAGGCACTTCTGATCTTCATGGCTTCCTTCTGAAAGGGCAGCCTCACCCCATCATCGCCCCACCCCGCCCGCTCTCCCAGGCCTGGCGTCTTCTCTAGTGTCCCTGACCTTCTACCTGCTCACCACCTAACTGTCCCCTGTGGGCTCCTGGACTTGCAAGTCCCACAGTGACTCCATCATTTGGACTTGGCTACCTGTCCGGAGGTAAGAACAGGCTGCTGGGCCTACAGGGAGGATCAAACAGAACTTTCTCCCACCTAGACCCGCCAATCCCATGGCTGAAATGGACCCTGAGTGTACCCCAAGTGCACTTGGCAAAAACCAGTGCACAAAAACAAACGTTTACAATACACAAGCTGTAAGTGTAAGGCACTGAAGATTGCTTTGAACGGCGGATTTGCATTGCAAACAAACTTTCTGATGCATAGTCACCGCGGGGTTCCTTGCAGGAGTCCATCTAAAGTAGAATTCAGCTCATGGTGCATCTGAAATGGGACTCGGTTGCCCAAGTGCAGTGTATTCACCCCATACCCACCCCCAATTCGACAATGGTCCCCATCCACTGGGCCACTTGAGGCCTTTATCGGACTGTCTTCTCCAAAGAGTTTCCTGCAGCCCTGCCATCACTCACCACACTGGCCTTCCTTTGGTTCCTTAATGCCCTCCCTCACCCCTTTCACTCACAGGTAGGGGCTCTCTCAGGCTCGCCACCTTCAGGCTGTCCTTGGACCTGGTGTTTGGTGGGAAGTGACTGCCCCCATTTGAGGAGTAAATCCAAGGCTTGAAACTAAGTTAAAGAGCATATAAATATTTCATTACTTTCAGGCAGTGATTCCTTCTCTGGTAACCTGCCCCAGAGAAATAACCTAAAGCACTGGACACAGAAGGGCTGAGAGGAGCTGCCTTCCTGCTCCAGCACATTCCCTACATGGGATTTGTAATAATAAAAAATGGGAAACAACATAAACATTTGACAACGGGAGAAATGACTATAAAACCCCAAACAGGATATTTTATCGTAGCCATAAATGTGAACATATAGCCTTAATAGTATCAGAACACACTCATATTACACGTACATATTAGATACATATTACATGCAAAGTCACATGTCTGGTAGGACTATAATTACATGAAAGACTGGCATGGGAAGAAACCTGAAATGAGATAAAGCCAACTGTGGCAGTTTTCATGTGGCGACAAACATTTCGGACTTTTGTCTTCTACTTTAAAATCAGACAAGAAAGAAGTAAAAGTTTGGTCTTATTTCAAGAAAATATAAGTTGATTTCTTTTTCTTAAAGGAAAACATACTGGGTTAAAAGCAGTGAATTAAAAGTAAGCTTCTATTAAGTTTGATATCTGTTGTTAAAAAGTAAAATGTCTATTCGTGTCAAAGATTTTAGCTCCCTCACAGCAGGAAATTCTGTACTTAAATATTTTATACCAGAAGCACCGTAAGGCCCTGAGAGTGGCACGTCTTGGCTGCTGAGGCCAGACCCCACTGAAGCCAGGCAGGGGCCATGCACACGGGAGTGTGGCCTTGCGGGGCTGGATGGATGCCGTGACACTGTGCATCTAAGTCCTGATAGGGCCATGCCACCCGACCTGCAGGGTACACAGCGTGCCCTCAATGGCAGGGCTATGAATGACATCATCCTGTCATGCCCACAGGGCCAGGCTCAGGGGCTGGTATAAAGCACTGTGTCAGTACACACTGCATGAAGAGTGACCGGCCTGGAGCGTGCCCCCTGCTCCCTGCGAGGCTTTAGGCTTGCCCGGAATCTCAGCCACTTCTCCCGTTCCCTGTGTTCCCGCATGGAGGTCCGCTCCAACCGCCCCCTCCAACCCCCTCCACACACACAGGCTGCTCGGGCTGAGCAGTTGGGAAGCTCTGGGCTGAGAACACAGACAGACTGGGTTTGGCTCTTGTCCCTGACGCTTACTAGTCATAAACTCATGCCTCAATTTGCCAATCCATAGAATTGGGGAAGTAATCTTATTCCCTGGGGATCTGGGTGTGCTGAATCACAGGGAAAGAAATCAGTCTTCTTTTAAAGACTAAAACAGTGCTGACTGCCAAATAGAGAAAAAGAAAAAAGCCAATCTGGTTTCAGTTAATTAAGAAGATGTTATTTTACTTCCATTTCTGGCAAAAAGGCTTGTATCAAATCAGCCATCCCATGGAGAACAACTAGAAAACCTGCATCAAAAAACTCTGTGTGTGTGTGTGTGTGTGTGTGTCTGTGTGTGTGTGTGTCTGTGCACATGTGTGCACATGTACGTGCGTGTATGTGTCTGCGTGTGGATTATCTCAGGGCAGGAGAAAGCAAAGGCCGGAACGTGAGGGCCCAGGTTCTAACAAGAAGGGAGCATGAGGAGCTGAGCCTGGCTCCAGCATCGCTTCCCTCTGGAGACAGCTGTCAGTTCACAAGTGGCAGCTGAGGTGCTGGGAAACAGCAGAACGTCCCACAGTCCAAAAGACCAAGGAGGCAAAACTTAGAACCCAGGGCCTGGGAAGACTGCAGGTCCCTGGTGGACCACCCACGCTTTCAGCTGTGCCCTGAAGGGACACACTTAGGAGCACAGCAGTCACACTGCTCCTTAGTGGGACAACCATGACATTAAAACCACAAACATGGCTCGCATTATAGTTCTACTCGGCAGTGCCTATCAGGAACCTAAAATTATTGGAAAGTTATAAACGCAATGTTTGATTTTCAGTAAAAATTACCAGAGACACCAGGGAAGAGGCCAAATGAACCAAAACAAGGATTAAAAAATGAAACAAGAGATAATGGAAACAAAGCCACAGAATACGGAGTTTACGAGTTATAGACTTTACAGACTTTAAAATAACCATATATTTAAGAAAATGTGTATTTAAGAAAACGGTGGACAGGGAGGAGAATTTGGGGAGAAAATTCGAATCTTAAAAGGAAATCAACTGATAATTCTAAAGATACAATATATGAAATTAAAACTAGTATTTCTGACACACCTGGAAGAAAACCCCACTGCTAAGCACTGTGTGTCCGGCTCCTGGCCCTGAAGATGTAGGACGTTTTGCTAGTCTGGCTCGTGGCCACCTTCCAGTCCCCTCAGGAGCCTGCAAGATCGTCGCAGAGGTAGAGGGTTGGGAAGCACTTATGTTATGATCCCAGAGGTCACATGACAGACGTTGGCGACGTGGGTAAGCAGCAGAGGTCTGGGTCAGGGCCCGGGACTGGACAGGACCAGGACTGGCCAGGGCCTTCAGGCCTCCCATCACTTGACCTTGTGCCCCCAGAAATCAGGGGCCATGTCAACAGCTGGCACAGGTTATCTGACGGGCTGGTCTGGGAAGAGCCGCCAGGCCCACCTGGGTTACTTTGGAGCCGTCCATGCGGTGCTGTGGTCCCGGACAGCCAGCAGGCAGCGGGACCACGTGGTGGGGCTGGCCTGTTCCCTGAGGCTGGCTGACCCTGAACCTGCCGGGAGGCCTGCGGCGTGGCTCAGCCCCCAACACCAAGGCAGAAGGAGCGACAACAGGCTCGGTCAGTCTTTCTGTACCAGAAGGGCTTCCGTAAGCAGAAAACTAATAAACTCTGCTCTCACCAAAGACCTAGAAGGAGAAAGGGGCTGAAATCCAGAAGAAGAGAGTTAGGCTTGGATTCTAAGAGCTTCTTGATAATCAAGTGTGGCAGGACGTTAAGATATGTGTTTCTGTGGCTCCTTAGACGAAAACTCCAAAGGCTACCCACGAAAAAAGGCTGAGCGATGGTCTGATCCAAGGTGAGACACTGGACGGCAAGGGCTGCGCATCCCCACCGGCACCCAGCTGGAGGCCATGGAAGATTCACTTTCAAGAGGCTGAGAGCCTCTGGCAGAGGAGGTAGTTGGCGAGAATGGGTGGGGTCGTGTGGTTACTGGCCCTGTCTCCTTGGGGCGGAGCAAGGAGTTGCTTCCCCCACTTCAAGCTCACTGAACAGAAGCCTGTCCCAGGTCCCATGGCATGGGGGGACATGAAGTCATTGCAGGGCCCAGCTTAGAAAAGTCAAAGGCTGCTGGCTGCTCAGGTAGTAGGCTGATGGGAGGGGCTTGGAGGAGCTGGGGGCGGGGCCAGGGCGAGAGCTGAGGGAGTGGCTGAGGGAGGGGTTAGGGGAGGAGCTGAGGGAGGAGCTGAAGGAGGGGCGGAGGGAGTTGAGGGGAGGAGCTAAGGGGAGGGGCGGAGAGGAGCTGGGGAGGGGCTGGGGGAGAAGTTGAGGGAGGGGTTGAGGGGAGGAGCTTGGGGGAACTGAGGGAGGAACTGAAAAGTGGCTAGGGGCGGGGCTGAGAAAGCTAGGGGAGGACCTAGGGGGAGGGACTGAGGGGAGGAGCTTGGGGAAGAGCTGGGGAGCAGGGGGAGTGGCTAGGGGAGGGACTGAGGGGAGGAGCTTGGGGAAGAGCTGGGGAACAGGGGGAGTGGCTAGGGGAGGGACTGAGGGGAGGAGCTTGGGGAAGAGCTGGGGAACAGGGGGAGTGGCTAGGGGAGGGACTGAGGGGAGGAGCTTGGGGAAGAGCTGGGGAGCAGGGGGAGTGGCTAGGGAGGAGCTGAGGGGAGCTGAGAGTAAGAGACGGGGCCGTATGGGGGAAATGGCTCCACTTGCAGAGATTTTTGGAACAAATGAAAACTGTTTCCCAAAGTCCCAATGTGAGTCACTATGGAAGGGAGCCCCTGTACAAACCAGTGTGAAAGTCTCAGCCCCAGCGGCCACTGGAAGGCTATGGCAACTTCAATAGGAAGAGACTGGATGTTTCTAGAGAATGAGGTGACCAAGGGGCTGGCAGGACGCAGCCAGTCAGAGGGGACATTCCAAAGCCGCAGGTGACAGAAACCTGGAGATGTGGGAGAGCCTGCAAAGGACTCCAGAAAGCACCCAGGCCACGGCAAAGACACCTGCTGAGGCCACGTTGCCAGCCCGCCTCCTCCTAGATTTCACCCTAAGTGGGTGGGGAGAACTAACCCCACAAAATGGGTTTCAACAGAGAGAAAGAATAATGTTGTTCAGTGCCTCCACCCTGTGGACCCTTCTGTTTAAATACAGAACTGATAGAGAAATGATCTGCTAGTTGGTTGACAGAGGCAGTTCCTTGCCTGAAGTACCTGTGGAGCCATGATGCCTTAATAAGCAATGCATCCCGACCCTTCCATTCTCTCCACAAGGAGACAGAGACCCCATGAGGGGGGTGCCGTCCAGCCCCCACTTCCACCAGAGGGAAGATGGCCGTGCATCATGAAATCAGCACACAGGGCCAGACGCTCTCACCTTCTCCGTCTATATGTATCTCCTTTATCACTAAAACGCTGGTGTTCAGGCCCAGAGAAGACAAGCCAACTCCTATGAGGCCACCGTTTTTCACCACTGGCCACCGTTTTGAAGGGGGTGACCCTGCTGGGCAAGATTCCAAAGAGAGCCCTGGGTGAGAAAACGCACTTCAGCTGGGTTTGTCCCTGACACCTTCTCTCAGGAGACCGTCTGGGCAATGCTGCCGTCACTGATACCTTGTTCACAGCACGACTGGCCCACAGATGGGCTGTACCCATCTTCTGGGTTGCCCAGAGTGAGCCTGAAGCCACCAGCTCAGGAAGTGCCACATGGCGGGGAGCTGGGTTTCCAGCAGGCAGCAGAGGAGGCAGTGCTCTTCACAGTGCCCCGCTGTGTTTGGAAATCCCATCCAAGAGGCGGCGTATGGATCTGCGTGTGGCTCTGCTGTCGCGCAATGAATGGTAATGGGAGGCAGTCTGGGGCCCCGCTTTACTCAGCCACCAACGGATGCCATCGGCAAGGAGGGCAGCTGCCCCTCCAATCTGCCCTGCTTTGTCAAGTCAACACTCTTTGGAGACCAAGGACACCCTGGCCACACCGAGAGGCTCCCCTGAGCCCTCAGGCACTGCTGCTGCCAGCCAGAGCGCCCCGGGAGCCCAGGGTCCCTGGGGTGGAAGACAGTGCCTCCCAAGGACAACTCTGGGCTCGGCAGGGAGCCATGGTGGAGCCGCTGTCCACGTGCCCAGCTCCGGGAACCACACACTCTCCCTCTCTTTGTCAAGGTAACAATAAACACAAAGCAACAACAGCAACAACATCCAAATACACAATCAGCTCCACAAAGAGCAGGATGGGACGTGTCTTTTCCAGGTACCTGTTCACCGCATGAGGCTGTGCCAGCGCTGAGCCGGCTCCAATGCCTGCCATATGCCTGTGTCTTTACTTAGCCATGTTTGGGGTGGGGGTCCTTCAGCGAAGAGAAGGTCCCTGCATATTTGGCAAGCCAGACAAGGACACCAGCTGAATGTGTGCTGGGATGGCGGGTCCCTGAGCACCCCCGAGACACACACACAGACACACTGCGTTCTCTTCCAAACTGTTTGTAACTCCCTCGGTTGCTTTTCCCGTGAACAGTAACTGAGTTAAAATCAGCTCAGTGCTGGGGAAACAGAGCAAATGACAACTGACTTGGTTACACTTTGGGTCGAGTCACCTAGCTGAGGTTTTGGCCAAGCTCAGGAAGACACACACACACACACATAATCTGCTCATGTTTCAGAGTGGCCCAGAGGGGCTTGGGAGACACAGAGACAAAGCTGCACTCCCCAGATGAAAGCCCCGCCCCCATTCTGGCTGGGTTTGTTTGTAGCTCAGCCAGACTTGGGTCCCCGTCCCATCCATACATGGGGGCACAGCAGCCATGGGCATTAAGTGAAGGGAACCATGGCTGGGACACACACAAACCAGCAGGAAGCCAAATGTGTCTGATCATCTCAGGACTTTCCACGATGCCACTTGTCAGCAGGGGATCTGCTTGGCTGCTGCTGGCCCTGGCCGTGGGAGACGCCCCTTGGCAATTGCTTTTGGGGTGCCCTACAGGGACTATCCTGACTGAGGACACGGCAGACATGGCTCATGATTTCCCATGACGGTAAGTGGATGCCCCAGGAAATGGTCCCTCTTTGCCTCTAGAAAATGAGGAAACTGGAAACATGGCAAGAGCCTTTCAAGGGTAATCTCTCTCTTTTTTTTTTTTTTTTTGACTGGTATCTTGAGCTTGTCAAGTGCTTAGCCAGAGCTTTCCAAGGCAAGTTTGGAAGAAGCATATGGTGCTCGCCCAGTCCATATGACTGGCTGAGCGTCGACCACTACTGTTGATACAATATATCACTTTTTTCTCAATATTATGACAGCGTTTGTCAATGAAAATTAAATTACTGTCAAACTTATCCTGCTAACTTACGGCACAATCATCAGAGAAAGCCAGCATCGCGCCTTAAGCCAATGGGGCCTTGTCTTTACGCTCAACCGAGACGTGGCAGAGAAAGACACGTGGGCTGCACTGCCAGTGGGCTGCACTGCCAGCTAGCACAGGGACAGACGCAATGGAATGACGCCCTCCAGCCCAGCTCCCTGGAAGGGGGCCCGGGGAGGGGGCGGGGCAGTGTCAGCAGGGCACACGCACGGGACCCACATTCTTTGTGAGGGAAAGAGCACCACATGTTACTCGCATGTGCTGCTTGAAAGGGAGAAAACGATTACATCTTTAAAATCAAAGATGCTTGGGGTGTGTTTAAAATCTAATATTGACATACTGAAACAATCATATGGAAATATTTAAAAGCTAGATTATGCCTGAAACTTCAGGTTTTTCTATACCTTCAAACAACCTCAGCTTTCATTTCAGTATCTAAGATTGAAGACTTTGTTGTATTTTCCCAGTAAGGAAATGTATTAATGACGAAATGTTAAAGGTTTCCAAAAATTCAACATTCAAATCGAGTACTTTTCTCTTTGATCACCTTATTGGAAAGTGCTTGAAAGCAAAGGGTGGCTGGCAGGACAGTGGCAGGTGAGAAAGGTCTGGGCCACCCAGGAATCAGGTGCCTGTGACTCAATGGGTGTTTCCTTCCATCGACAGCCCTCTTCCTGCCCCACCCCCACGCAACTCCCCACGCCCATGCATTCAATTGTCCCCATCACCTAAAAAAATACCTTGGGACTGGGACCAACTGATGGAGTCAGATTGGGATTTTGACTTGTGTATTTTGCCTCTGTACCTTTCGAGAACAAAACCTGGCACTAAGTTGAGCGGGCAGTGACTTCAGCGTCGTCAGACTGGCAGGACTGGCATTGTCTAGCTTATACGAAGGGCCGAGGACACACAGATTGGGGTCTGGACAGAGCTCCTTGTTTCTATAGAACTGTTTCTTCCCGTAAGAACATTCCAGAGCAGTGCCCTGACTTACGGAGAAAGAGGAACAGAAAACGCACCCCCAACATGTCTTAGGACATTACTTCTGTCATCTTTAAGATCATCCCAAGCAACTGAAAACCCAAGAGGGAGGCAGCTTCCAATAAACCACGACTCACAGTCCAATGGTTTCAAACAGACCTCTCCTCTGTAAGGACCTCCGAGCCCTGTCACCGTGGCGCTTCTCCTGGCCCCGTGGGGACAGGCCTCCGGAGAGTTCTAGGACGTGGCATCGGGGTCTGTTCTACAAGATCGAGAAGCAAACTACAGCTCCTCTGCCTTCGGTGAGTCTTCAGGTATCGGCTGAGTCCTGGACGGCTCTGAAACCGAAATGTGTCCTCGCTGGAGGAGCGCTGTCCCTATCACTCCTGCAGTGCCCTGCTAGGGGAGCTCGAGCTGATGTGAAGGACGCTTTCAATGGCCCGGACGCCCTCGTGGTCTCCGCACACTCGGGTGGGCACAGCAGAAGGAAGCAGGCTTCAGGAGCAGGTCCGGAGCTGTGTCCCATGCCCCTCCCATGCGGCCCTGACAGGACACAGTCCCGCCAGAGCCAGCAGCGGCACTGAGAGCAGCCCACCTCTCCTTATTAAGTAAAGGGGGACACAGAGAAACGGTGGGCCTTTCTCCTTTACGGCAGGATCCAAATGTTTGTGACCAGCTGGGTAGAGAGAACATCAGAAAGCATGTGCACTCGGCCGTCCCTGGAGACCTATCCACACGTCCTGGTGGGGCCGGCGGGGCTGCAGGGCCTCCGGTGCCCATGGCCTAGTCCCAGATTTCCAGCCCCAAACTGTTCTCCCCAGCACAAAGAGGGGTAGCCTGGCGGCGTAACAAAAGCCAGTGTGGGTGGCAAGGTGACTGCACATTTCAGCTTGAATGCACCAGTGTGGAGCTTGCACCTGATCACCAGATGCTTCAAGCAGATGGCCAGGGAGGGGACAGCGGCTCCGGGTTGCTTCCGAGGGGCTCCAGGAGAACCAATCCAGAGAACAAGCCAGGAGTGCCGGGCTGCCCGGCCGGCCCCCGCTCCAGAAGCCGAGCAGGGTCGGGGCCTGGAGCCTCGGCTTCCAGGAGAGGCTTCCAAAAATCTACCAACGCTCCTCGAGCGAGGAGCTCAGCAAGGAGTGAGGCTTGGCCAGCAGGCAGCCTTTTGTCCGCGGAAGCTTTTAGTCTTTCTTTTCTGGATGGTCTTCTGGAACAGGCCAGACTGCATCTGTTATCTGATCCAGAAGGTCTCAGTAAATGTGATTCATTTGCAAATTAATTTTTCAGCAAGTGGCTGGGTGAGCAATAAAAAGGAGGCTCCCTGTGGCGCCCAGGCCAGCGCAGCCTGCGGCCCGGGGTGGGTGCTTCCGCTGACCGTGGCCAGGTGGCCAGTCCTGACAGCGCCCTGGGCAGCCCCTCAGACAGGAAGGGCAGGCGGAAGGAGGGGGCTGTGCCAAGGGCGGCTTTGTGGATAACAGAGATTTTTTTCACAGCTTTCTCTCGCAGAAGCTGCTGGCCAGGTCTGCAGCCGGGGATGAAAGGCAGGCTTGGCCATGCACAGGGTCCTGCCCCAGGTCCCCCTTCGCTTCCAACAGACCCATGTTCCTGTGTCCAGGCACACAGCCACGCTGCTGCACACACAGGACTCCTCACGGAGAACACGGGTTTGGGCATTTTCGTTTGCCAATGTCCCCATCTGGAAAGGGCCTGAGATATACAGGTGCTCATATTGCTCAGGACTAAAGGAATTGATGTGTGAACAAACGAGTGGCTAAGATCTCTAACGCTAGTTTGCTTTCTTCCTACACACAATACCATTGGAAATGACCTTGTTCATATGTTTGTTTGTTTACAGGCTCACAGTCCGTCTCTCGTCGTTTGCGCGTTTTATAAGAGCAAGGCCCTTGCCTGTCCAGGTCCCATTGGAATGTCCCCTGCCCTGCCCACTGCTGGGCACTTGCCAGTCTGCAGTACTGACTGAATGAATGAGTGAACGCGGGACACCCTGTCCCCGCCTGCCCAGCGCGGCTGGGGGAGCAGCTGCGGCCCCAGGTGCTCTCAGGCCCTCTGTGCTTCTCACACCGTGACAGTCTTGTAAGAATGAGCCCCCCACCCCAGAGTGGGCTTCCTACGTCTGCACTTCCTCACAGTTTGGGCTTAGCCAGGCCACCTCCTCTGCACGACACCCTGTCCCCAAGGAGGCCAGGAGCACAGCCGGCCCCCTGACTAGTGTTTGCTGCAGCGCTGGACTGGGGCTGGGGGCTCAGATCTGTGGGGTTCCAGCTGAGCAGGGGCCCTTGGCCTGGGTACACCCTGCCTGGCACTGGGCAGGGGCCAAGCGGGTGTGGGTAAGAGGATGGCAGTGCAGGTGGGCAGATGGAAACTCCCGGCCGATTCTGAGATATAAGCAGGACCAGAGCCTGCGAGGCTGGGCCAGTCTGCAGTGTCCCTTCCCTGTGGCCAGCAGGCAGGCAGCGCACAGCAGGCCCCCATTCACTTGCTCTGCAACCTTGGGCAAGTGCTTGACCTCTCTGGGTTTTAGCTCTTCATCTACAAACTGGAGAAAACAAGGATGCCCACTTGGTCAGCCTGTTGTAAGGACCTGGAAAGCAGTCCTTGCTGTGCGCCTGGCCCTGAGCGAGCATTCCGTGGGAACGGCCCTGGCCAGGCACTGTCTGAGCACCCACTTCCCCTTCTCTTCTCCTCTTTCTCCATCACTACCCCTCCCACAGGGACAGGCTCCCAGTAGGTGTTAAGAAGTGACTCCTGCATGGACTGGAGCTCACAGCGTCACATCCCCACCTTCCCAGATGCCGTGGAAGCAGTCCTGGGTCTCTGTGAGGGTTCAGGAGTGGGGGTGCAGCAGGGTGGCACTGGAGTGGTGGCAGGGCTGCTGGGCCTGCCCGGAACAGGCGGCTCTGACTGGTGGGTGGCAGACCCTCGGCCCCAGGCTCTGCTACAAAGGCGAGGATTAGCCCTGCTGCCCTGGCCAGCGGCCAGCTCACATCATTTCATTTGGCCTACTTAGCGTTCCCCCAGGGGTGCTGGGAGGAGGTGATCCATCACTGTCTGGGGCACCCTCGTGCAGAGAGGCTTCCTTCCACCCACGAGCGGGTTGGTGCCCGTCAGCCTGTGTGACATGACAGCCACAGCCCCCGGGCCCTGCCTGTAGGCAGCGAAGGCGGGCAAGGGTGACACTGAGCTGGGGTGGAGGTGGGATGGAGTGCCCAGAAAATCCGCAGCTAAGACGGGCATGTGCACTGTCCTGCGGGGCAGCCGTGGGTCACGGCCAAGCTCCTCACGTCCCCTCCTCCCTGCCCTCTCTCCACCCCCCACCCCCACCCCGCGTCCCAGACGACCTGGAGAGGCAAGATGGTGCTGGCGGGTGGGGAGCAAAGAAGAGCAGCCCTGGTCTCTGTCAGCTCAGAGCTTCACGGACTCTGGAACCCACAGGGCTGTGGACACCCCGGAGACTGTGAAAAGGGCTGAGAGTCATTGTCTGAGAGGGGACTAGAGCCCAGAGATGTGAAGTGACCTGTCCAAGGTCACACAGCACAGTGGAGGCAGGGGTGGGACCCAGCTGCCTTGCCTTGCAGCCTCGAGCCTTTGTGTATATGTCCCTCTGTCACCTGGAACCTAATGATCTACCCCAGACACTGGTCAGAGGAGCCCAGGGAGTTGGGGGAGCGGGGGAGGGCCTGGCGAGAGCTCCCAGGCTGTCCCTCAGAAGGGGGCCTCGGTGGGCTCAGGGAGGAGCCCCTCCAAGCTGAAAGAATTGGCTACACGACATAGGGGTCCAACCCTTTGAGTTACGACCACCCATCTGGCTGTTCTGCCTTCTGCCCACATTTCAGTTTCACTGGTTTTCAAATGTCCATGAACACAAGAAAGGTGGGTGGGGGCATGAGGGACAGGGCAGCACTGGCCAGGGCGGCCCCCAGAGGAGGGCTCAGCATTTGGGCACATCTGCCCACTGTCACCTTCTTGTCTGCACAAGTAACCAAGGAACACCTGTGCTTCTCGACAGGCTGCACACTTGGGGACAGCCACCCCCACACCACATAGAGGACCACAGGCCCCCTAAGCCCTAGGGCCGTGGGTGGTCTTCCGGCATCTCTGTGGTGTGTGAGAGGCCTCGGAAGCTAGAGCACAGCGGAGCCTGCTTCAAAATGGCTGAGGCCCACGGACGTCGGAGACGAGGCCCGGCCCCCACGCGTCTCTGCCAGCTTCACGCCCATGCCAGCTTTCTCACAAGCGAACAGCTTGTATCCCCATGAAAATCAATGGATGGAACAAATTGTATTAAATTATGTAAAATGATACTAAAGAGCACATTCTACCAGTGAAAAGAAAAAAAATAACCCCCCAGAAAATCTTATTTTAATAAATCTGGCAAAATTATAGAAGACAATTAGGAGGAGAAATGCTAAATTTTTATGACACTTGAAGACACCTCTCTTGGCCATAAGCAGAGACCCAGGACTCATCCCCTCATAGGTCAGGCGGGCGTAATTCTGTGGTGTGTCTGACACCTGTGAGTTATTTAACACCCCTCGGGCACCCGCCAGAGACAGCTCCTGCCTGGCCCCCCTCGCTGGAGACAGACGACCAGGCAGCACAAAGACACACACAGTTTTTGGAATCAGATTGCCTTCCCTTCCATGGAATGGTTTTTCTTCTCGGTAACTAACTGTAATTAGCAGTGAACTTGCAATATAGCCTCTTGCCCAAATGCAGAAAAAATTATTTAAGAATATTTTAGCTACTTCTACCCTTTCGATTGCCTAGCACAGTTGCTATTAAAAAACAAAAACAAAAACATCAAGAACGTCCTCAGACAGGGCGTTGAACATGTCAGGAGGCCTTTCTTAGCCCCCTCTCCCAGCCCCCACTCTGGGCCCCAAAAGGGCTGTGTCACTGGGCAACACAGGGTCCTTTGCGTACTTGCATGACATACAAGAGCACAGGGACACATTTAGTCCAGAGTGGGTTTCTGTCTGGGGGGGTTTAAACTGGCTCAGAAGGCTCCGTGGAGGAGGCACAGTGGGGAGAGGGCAATTCTGGATGTTTCCCAACCTCTCAGCTCTGTGACCTGGGATAAATGTTTCAACCTGCTGAGGCCGTCCCCCACTTGCAAGCTGGGCACACTCACGCCGGTCCTGCCCAATTCTCATGAAGACCGCGGTCATTCAAATAACACCAAACTTATAATTCCTGGTCCACAGAAAGCATTTCATGAATGGCAGCTTGTAATGTTTATAATGACAGTTATAATATTAATGTTATATATGATACATACTAATTAGCATCTAATAATACTGTCTCTAACAACAATCTATCTGCCTGTAACGAGGACTGTTTCTCCTGGCTGTGGCACACACTAGGGCTACTGCGGTTAACTGGCTTTCCTCTTAGACCCAGATTGGAAAGGTCGCAGTGGCATCACTAGGGCAATCCCAACACATGGCTTTTTAGATCAAAGCTTCTTCCCATCCATTGGTCAAGTAAATGCCGGCTCCCTGACTGGGGTCTGGGCCAGACTGAAGCCCAGAGGGTCATCCCATCACACACGGCTTAACCTGTGCTGTCACCTGTTCATCATGGGCCCTACCTGAGCTCTGGCCTCATTCCAAGCTGTCGCCCTGGGCTCCGTGGGCCTGGCTGCTTTCCTGGCATTCAGAGCACAGACCCAGATGGTTGGGCCCCATCCGCCCATCCTTCTGTATTTCCTCTACGCTAAGATGCACAGAAATGGTTAAAACTGAACCCGTCTGAAATAATAATACATCTTATAATAGGCACTGGGGTTAGTTTTGTTTTCCTCAGAAGATGGCCCATTATCCAGTTGTTAGTATCTCAAAGTCAAAGTCATGAATACTAAGAGCTTGGCCACCAAGGAAGCTGTGTGCGCTACTGCTTTCTCCAAACTGCAGGACCGTCTGGGCTTCGGCTCAGATTCCCAGGTGAGGTGTAGGGAGGACCCCAGGCTCGGGCACAGGATGCACAGCAGAAATGGAGACAGATGCTGGGAGCTTTCACAGATGACTCTGCTTGGGCAGGCCGGTGGGCATGGCTGAGGAAACAGGTGGGGACTGGAGGAGCCAACCAGCAGAACCCAGTCGGGGCCACGGCGTATGGCCAACCCGGACACCCTCTACTGGCGGCTCCACTACTGCAGGGCTCCCACAGCACACCCCACATTACAGCACACCCCACAATGCCTCCACCTGCCCTGCAAAGGAGGGACAGGGCAGGCCACACAGAGCAGTCATGACCACAAGGCCAGTGTCACTCCAAAGCCATTTTCCAAAGAGCCACAGAACCACTGTAACCCATAAAACAAGGGGTCCCATGGGCTTGGTCTGCTCATTCATTCATTCATTCATTCATTCATGCACGACACAGACAAGTGCGGGCCGTCCTGCTGCAGATGAAGCAGCCCTGCCCTGCCCTCTCGGGGTGGCATTCCGTCAGGGCACACACAGCTGTGAGTTTGTGTGACGTTCTCATCATTCGTGACTTTGACATACAATTGACTGGATAATGGGCCAAGTTTCAGGGAAAACGAAAACAATCCCAATTTCTGTTGGAAGATACATTATTATTCCAGACGTGTTTAGTTGTAAATGCCTGCGAGTCTTAGCATTAAAGAACATGTGAGGTAAAAAGGGCCCTGGAAGCAGAGCACACAGAAAGGGACAGTCGGGAATTCTGGAGTGGGGGCTCAGATTCTAAATGGGGGCTCAGGAAAGGCCTCACTGGAGCCCACAGTTGAGCAAAGGCCCGAGGAGGTGAGGGACCAAACCACGCAGTCACGTGTGGTGAGAGTGTGTGGGCCAGAGGTGCAGCTGGTGCAAAGGCCCTGAGCTGGGAGCTTGACCAGCCTGAGCTCAGCAATGAGGCCAGTGTGGCCGAGCAGAGCAAGGTGCACAGCAGTGAGATGGCAAGGGGCGGAGTCGGGGGCATGACAGGGGGCTGGTCTTTGGGGTTCCGCCAGCCCCTGCCTGCCTGGGAGTGACACGCGGAGACCCTGGGGAGTTGAACACAGTAGGGCCCAGATCTGCCAGATACCACTGTGGCCTGGGTCCTGAGACTAGAATACAAGGGAAGGCAGCCAGGGGCTGTCAAGCCACATTGGAGGTGGTACTGACCTGGACCACGTGGCCACAGCAGGGCGGGGAGAAGGGACTGGATAGACTTTCTGGATATATTCTGCAGGCAGAGTGTACAGGTTTGCTGATGGAATGGATGTGGTTGGGAGGTAAGAGATTTGTCAAGAATGACACTGGGATTTTTGGATGGAGCTGTTGTCAGCAGAGATGGGAGTGCAGGGTGAGCAGGCTGCAGTGAGAAGATGGGGCAGGTAGGCCTCCTAGGTAGGTGGTCTGCCCTGGGGCACATAAAGGGGGAGGGAGGCAGAGGCATTTGGGCCCCCAAGTTGCATGGGACAATGAGGGCCCACGGGGGCCAGCAGATGAGGTGAAGCGAAGTAAAGAACTGCTCAGAAAAGAAACTTGGCACCACCATCTGGGTTCACTCACGTGTTCTGGACAGCAGGCCTCTCCCCGAAGCCCACCTGGCCTCATCCACACCCCAGTGACTCAGGACAGCCAGGCCTCCAGTCCGGGTCGGGGCGGGTAAAACACGCACCGACACCCTCCCAGATAGCCTGAGAACACAGAGGTACAAAGCACGGAACCCCAAAAAAGCTCCTGCAGGAGGGCCTATTTTTACAAAGACTTCTAAGAGGTGTGAAAATGAAGTTGTCTATTACGTCGTCTCCCCTCCGCCCCCGCAGGCACCAGCTCTGAGCGTGCTCTGGCCCAGGTGGGCAGGACAGCCCATGCCAGACGCCCGGGGTGACGGCAGGACTACACCTCAGGCTGCTCCCACAATGCAAAGGGAAACTGAACCGTCCTGAACACTACTGGTTCATCAAATCTGAATGCAGCTTCAACTATGCTGATGTCTCTGAGATTTTGCTCCTACCAAAGTCCATTGAAATTTGTATCATTGGCCCCCTTCTTTGGGAAGGTACAGCTGCTATACTTACAGCTTTGATATACAACAAACTGCCGAAAACGCCCTAATAAATAACAGGGACTCTTATTTTTCCAATTGGCCAAAGGGCCAGTGCAAAGCCGATGGACATAAGTAACTCTCGCTCGTATCAGCAGGCGTAGGGGACGTTTCCAGCTGGGAACTTCAAGGTGAGCTAGTTTTGGTTACCACAGGTTTCCATTTAAATGCAGAAGCCAGAAGGTATTTTTAATCTTTGGTTTGAGGAGTGTGGATGTGAACAGAAGGGCTCTGCACACCTTCTGGGGCACCCTTTCAAACCGTTTTAGTTTAAAACACAAATGAATCGAGATGAGGAGGGCTGAGGAGAGGGTGTGACCTGGGGAGGGGGACCAGGCACCAGGGGGTGTCACGTGAAGTGGGAGGTCCTGGTCCCAGCCCCTCAGTGTACACCCAGCCTCCAGGCCCGAGCTGCCATCACCGGCCACTCTGCACCCCAGCTTTACGTTGGTCATAACTTTACTTGCTGTCAGGTTTAAAACAAAAACATAGTTACATTATCATACTGAATTACGGCTTGTGGTTGTAAAGATACTGTTTTTAGGTCTGGCGCTTAGAGGCAATCCTGGACAGCTTTGAAAGGAAATGGAACTCTTTAGGGCTCAGATTTCATCTAATACGGACTGTCTGATGTGCCCGGAGAGGGAAAAGGATACTTGATTTCGGCCTCTGAGAGCCCCGTGGAGGAGCAGAGGACTGAAGAGCGGGCCGCACGCCCCGCCTGTGACTGGGGACCGGCGAGCAGCTCCCTCCCGCAGCCCCTCTCTGAAATTACGGAAGGAAGGCCTGGCACCATTCAGTCCCCCGGAAAGGCCTACACATCATCTCTGATGATCTGTGACAGAAAACAACCAACTCGAGGGGTTTCATTCATGGTGAGAACTTTCTAAATCTAGTGCGTCCTCAACGTAGCCTCCTGCCCTCCCCACCCAACGACTACCTGAGATGCTGCTCTTGAAACCAGGACAAAAAATACTTTCGGAAGACAAATGTGAGATTCTGCACACCGCCGCGGAGACCACAGGAGTAGCTATTTCCTATTTATCACAAATACTGTCTGACGCTTCTTAGCTAAAGAATGCTCTTGATTAGAAAGGCCCTTCCTTTTGTTCAGTACTTCTAAAAATATAAAAGACTATCATTAAAAAAAAACAACAAAATCCTGGTACAGGTGACACAAATCTTTCCCATCAGATTTTTTATTTTTTTGCCAGAATTGGGGTAGCACATTACAATGAGGTTCAAAAAGAATAATTAAAGTTCTGCTCGGACACAGACCTGCCTCAGGGAGGGCCTTTCACGTCGCTTTGCGTTTTGTGCGTCATTCAGAAGGTCTGCAAGTGGGACGTGATATTGAACTAAAATAAGAACACGCTGACTGAAATTATACCCTGTCCAGCAAGCTGACACCCCTTTAGACGAAAGCCCTGGGGCCACCACTGCCCTTCCTGTGAGTGACACTGAGACCCTGCACGGTGGCTCGGGGAAGAGGCAGCCACGGCGTGGGGACCGTGAACACGGACCCCAGGATGGCAGAGAGTCACGTGGCACCTGCAGGACTTCCACTCACGGGCTGAATGGGTGTCACAAACATGCAGCTCCACACTGTTTAGGGAACCAGCATGCTTTGCTCCGTTTCACCCACATCGTGCTGGTGTTTCTGGTGAACATATGAGCCCACATTTAGCAATAATGAAGTTTCACATAAAAATCCAGATGCCTGGCTTCATTTGAAACACTGGGCACCACTGGCCCCACTTCTCTCCCAGGGGCACTGCAGGGGCAGAGTGGAGGCCTCCCCCTCAGACAGCATTTGCTCTCCAGTTTCCCACAGTCCCCATCACGTCCTGTCACCTCTCGTCATTGAGACTGAGTGTCAACCAGCATTTCTCCTTGCACAGGGAGTGTTCTTCACATTATGGCACAGAAACATTTCTGTACTCGTATACCTATATTGTTACTAAGGAAAAAGATAAAAAAAGAATTAAAAAAAAGGTAGATTGAGGCAGTGCGCTTTAAGTAAGATACAACAAAGAACTCTTCTTTGTGGAAGTGAAGACTATTCCAGTAGGTCTGTGTGTAAATGCCACGCCCATGCCACTCAGCCATGTCACTTGCCTGGCACCTGTGGACACTCATTCATTCAACAAAAATTTATTGAGCACCTACTATGTGCCAGGCACTGTTCTAGGTGCCAGAGACACATCACTAACAAAACAAACAAAAATAACTGCACCCACGTAGCTTGCCTCCTTTCAGGGAGGGGCAGGAAAGTAAGACATGAGCAGTATGGATTTGTACGCATGTCAGAAAGTGAAAAGGGCCCTGGGGAAATGGAGCAGAAAAAGACCACTGGGAGCGTGAGGCATGGATTCCAACCTTAACTCGCATCTGAGTTTGTGGGCTTCACTGTTTCTGCCTTCCCGACCCTGCTGAGCCCCCTCCCACAGGAAGCCTTTCCTGGCTACCTTGGCCCACGCACACCGTGCCCTTCCCTGGGAGACAACAGCTCTGACTGCAGGCCCCGCACACTGGTTCCAATGAAGAACGTACACGCGCTGCTTTGGGGACCTGGGTCCCCCACTTGGCCCCACAGGGGAGCAGAGTCCCAGCCCTCAAGAAGCTGAGTCCAATGTGGGGATGAGGCAAGTGCATCCATTACTCTCACAGGAAGTAGAAGATGCTGAGCATCATAACAGAGGGAGCCGGAGTTCAGAGGGGCGGGCGTTACCTGCCGCCACGGATGCCGGAGGCGGCGTCTGCCTGGACAGTCTCCCACGCCACGGCTCCTCTCAGACCCCATCCGCGCCTCCCACCCCTGCGAGGCGTGTCCAGGCTCCTCATTGCGCATTCAAGACCTCAGCCTCTTTCCAACCCAATTTCCTCAATTTCACTTCCTCCAGCAAATGCTTTTGCTAATGCTGACACCAGAAAAAAGGCATCAGAAACACAACTATAAAAATAAAAAAGCAGAAAATACCTAAAAAGAGAAAAATTTATCCAGGAAAGAACAGGAACATGTCAGCACGTGTCATGCAATAATGCTCAACTTGCATGTGCAATAAAGGAAACAGAGGCCTTTGGAACAGAGCTTAGAAAAGATACAATCAGAATGTAGATGCTCAAACTGAAGGACTCAGAAAGGGATGAAAGAAAGCAAATAAAGCCACTTTTCCACAATAAAAATAAAGTCACTTGTTAGAAATAGAGGCTCTTAGAAGCAGAATGAGTGAGCAGAGGCTGCAGACAATACAGCGATACAGGGCTTGAGAAAATCGAGTAAAATGATGTTTAAAAAATTCAAGAACCAAAGTTGATAAAAGAAAAAAATGATAGGCAAGACAAAGGAAATTCAGGTGTATGTGAAGAAAAAAATATTTTTACAGTAACAAAAATACCAAAGATATAATAAAAGAAAACTGTCTCAAATAAAGAAATGCAATCTCTGGACTGAAAGAGCCCACTCAGTCTTAGGAAACCCGGCTGCATTTCAGATCAAGAATAAACAGAAGAACCCTATGGATTCCATAGCAAAACAACAACAAACAAATCAACCAACCAACAAGCAATCGAACAAAAATAATAAATCAACAAAAGGGTTTGAGAATATCAAAAAATATAAAGTTATACCAAAGTAACTACTACAATATTTAAAACACGACTTTTTGGTGAAAAAATATACACAAACACACATAAAACAAAGACAGCTCAGACAATACAGCGTAAGATAGAAAAGACATAAAGACAGAGGGAAACTTAAAGTAAAATCACAGAACTAGAACCAAATATACTTTTTTGCATCAATACCTAAGTATAAATGGGCTAATCTTACCTATTAAAACATTTAACATTGGATGATAAAATCAGAACAAAGTGTTACGTGTCCCAAAGGCAAAGTGACTGAGAAAAATTAAAATTGTGACCCAACATCAACACATAATAGAAAGAAAGTAGGGTTTCGGTAATTTTCTCAGGTAAGTTTAAATTTAAGGCAAAAGTATGTAACCAGATAGAGACACTTCATAAAGATTAATTGAACAAGATACATACAGTGATCTAATTGGATTAAAGTGGAAAATAACCTAACTGGATCAATGTGCACCAAAAATTCATAAAGCAAAAACAAGACAAAAAACCAAAAAGCATTTTTTTAAAAAAGAACGCACAAGTCACCAAAACTAAATAGTCATACAAGAGTTTGACTCATGCTCCATTGTAGAAGATAAAAATTAGAAAGGACGTGGAAAAGACAAGGCGCACAATTGATAAGGTGAATCCAGCAGAGGTGCCTCAGAGGCCAGCCTCTTAAAATGGAAGATGCTCACGCTTTTCAAAGGACGGTAAACAAGAACCCAGCTGATCACAGAGAAGTCTGACACACACACCCGAAGCCTTACACACACCACAGCCTCTGAGGAGGACATCTGTGGACCTACATATTAATGTCCACCACAGAAAACTAAACAAAACCAAGCCAAAAAAGCAACTCAAACACCGAAAACTTCTTAAATATGAAAATTACTCAGGATAAAGTGAGAAGTAAAAGGAAAATTGCAGAATTTCTGTTTTTAAAAACAATCATTAAATGTCAAGGGGCTAAAGATATAAAGGGGGAAATCATAACTTTTAAAACCTAGGTTTTTCACAAAGAATGCAAGAAAATTAGTGAACCAAGCTTTCAATTCACAATGAAGAAAGAGAGGAACAAAATATATTTAAGTAAAGCAAGAAAAATTACTAAAGTAGTAACACAAATTAATGAAAGCTATTTAATGAATATACTATATCTTTGTAGGGGAGAAATACAATAAAATGGATAAACCTCTAGCAATCTCAGTGGTTCTCAAGCAGAGGTGGATTGTACCCCAAGGGGACATTTGGCAATGTCTGGAGACATTTTTGGTTGTCACAACTGGGCAGTTGCCAGGGCAGTTCGTGGGTGGAGTCGAGGGATGTCACTGAACATCCTACAGAGCCCAGGACGACCCCACAGGAAAGAATCACCCACCTGAAATGTCAAACACGCTGAGGGTGAGAAACTCTTAATAAAGACAAAAGAAGGAAAGCACAGATTCCCCAAATTAGAAATAATAATATGGCTATAACCACAAATAAAGAAACACTAAACTATCTAAAAAGAACACAGGACTCCATTTTGTGCAAATAATCCTAAGTAAATAAAATGAATACGTTTTTATAAAAGTGGAAATTACCCAGTTGACCACAGAAGAGAAAGAACTTAAACAGGCCAATTACCATTAAAAAACAAACAAACAAACAAAACACTGCGAGGCTAGCAGAGAGCCATCCCAAAAACACTCAAGGCCCAGACCCTTTTCACAGTTAATCCCATCAATCCTTCAAAAGACATGACACCAACGCCACTTCAACTGCTTAAGAGCATAAAGAGAGAAGGAAAATCTTCTCATTCTTTTTTGAAGGTGGTATGACATAAATATCAAAACCTGACAAAGATATCAAAAAAGAAAACCATAAATCAATCCTACTTTTGAGTAGCAACGCAACAAATCCTAAACAATGGTTTACACAGTAGATTTTGGCAGGAGCACATTAAAAAGAATAACAGCTTTCAATCAAAGAGAGTTGATTCCTTAAATAAAAAGATGTTTATTTCACTATACGGAAATCATTGTGAGTCACTATTTTAATATTTTAATACAACCAACAGAGAAAAATGCTTGGTCACCTCCACAAATCCATAAGGGGCATTTACAAATTTAAACACAAATCCCCGATGAAAAAGAACAATCCACCAAGTCGTCATAAATGGGTGTGCGTGGAACGTGGACATAACCAGACGCTGAAATGCTGACGACGCACAGCGCAGTTCAAACACCCCTACGCCGCCACTGAACATTCCTCTCCTACACATCAGTCACTGCAGGGGAAAAGAGGAATAGCTATGAGGTTCTAAATTAGTTAAAAAGAGGGAAGATTATTATTATTTGCCTGTAGTGTGATTCCATACCAGAATACTTATGAGAAACTGCTGGAAAAAATATTAGAAACAATAAGACAATTCGGAAAGGCGGCTGGTTGTAAAATGAATATACAAAAATCAGTATTTTTGATTAACCCAAACAATAACCAATTAGAAAAACATACTGAAGAAAAGATTTGATTTACAATTCAATACAACATGAGGGGGAGAGAGAGAGGGGGAGGGGGGCGGAGAGAGAGAGAGAGAGAGAGAGAGAGACAGACTGACTACCAAGAAATAAACCTAAATATAAATTTTAGGGCCTGTATAAATAAATGAAAACAATCAATTGTTTATAATGATTGAGCAGCATAAACAGGAAGCCCTATTGTGCTCTTGACTATAGATTCTAAGTCATAACAACGTTAATTGTCCCTATACATTTATAAGTTTACTGTATTTCCTCACCACCTCAAAAAAATTCTGCTGAGTATTTTGTGGGGAGAATAATTTTCAGACTAAGACCAAAGATCATATAAAAATAAATATAAAACTGGAGAGCAAAAATCTGAAAAAGAAAAAGAACTTATCCGACACTTCACTGAATTATCCAGTCCCCAACGTACTTGGGACAGAAGACGGAATAACAGGCAGGTCAAGTGAGTAACAGAGCCGTAGATGGACGGAGACGGACAGAAATGGACGTAAACACATTTGAGAATTTAGTAAATGATCAGAGGGCCTTTTTTAATCAGTGGGATAAAGAATTATTTAATAAATGGTATTTAGTCAACTGAGCTATTGGGTTGGAGAGGATAAAACACAAAATGGGAACCCTAATTCACTTCTTACACCCAAATAAAATCAAGATGATTAAGTAGCTAAGGCCAAAAATATAAATAATCATGAAACATAACATGGAGGTTAATATAAAATCTGGGAGTAAGTCACAGAAGCCATAATATGACAGATAAATCTAAGTAGAAAAAATCTAAAACCTCACTATGATAAAAAAAATTATAAACAAAATCAAAAGGCATATGACAAACTGGGAAAAATATTTATAACACAAATGACAGAAAAGGGCTAATTTCCTTAATATATAATGCGCTCTTGCAAATCAGTGAGAAAGATATCAATCATTCAGCAGGGAAAAAAAGGGGCAAATGATATGAAAAGGCAACTCACAGAGAAGGAAATATAAATGACATAAACATATGGAAAGATGTTCAATGTCACTCATAATTAAAGACATGTAAATAAAACAATGGAAAACCTATCAGATGGGCAAAGGTTTCTTCCTTTGACTAAGCAATTCTTTTTCTCTGATTTTGTTTCATAGGAACCTCTCTCTCTCTCTCTCTCTCTCTCTCTCTCTCTCTCTCTCTCTCTCTCTCTCTCGCACACATACACACACACCATAAAGGTGGCCAGTTGCAAAAGAGAGAAAAAATATATATACTATACATAATATATATACTATATGTTAGATTACATATTGTATACATGAGGATCATGTATGCATATGTAAACACACATATTTATATAATTATTCCACAGGAGGGTGGTTAAGTAACTTTTGGTGGATTTCTACAAAGGAACTAGGTACTCAGCAACTATAAGCAAAAATACGGAAGATGTGGAAAGATGTGCATGATATATTGATAAGGAACAAAACAAGGAACAGAACTGTGTCTATGGTATGTTTCAAATTGTGTTTAAAATTAATATGCACGCACATATATGTTTGCACAGAAAATGTACTGAAGTGCACACATTAACTGTCGGGGTGGTTGGCAATGGGTGGGCCTGAGTGTGAGGACAGGAAGACCCACTTTCATTACACAGGTAGACCTTTTTGTCCAGTGCGAGTTCTCATGGTGGGCATGTATTAAAACAGACAAAAGCCCCTCCTGAGTGCTCAGATAATAATGGAGCAACGTCCAATTTGCCAGGGCTGCCCATGGCCAAAGCTGTGACAATCTCAGCAACAAAATAATGATAATAATGGGTTTGTAACCTATAGAAGGAAATAAGTATCAGTGAGTCTGATAAAGAAAATCAAATGACTAATGAGAGGGAAGGAGCACCTTTTCCTTACAGAAGAATTCCGATTTAAAACATGTAGAAGGAATAAGGGAAATAAAAAAATCTCAACTAGAACATCACAGAATAATTGCTATAGGCAAGACCCACTAGTGGATATAAAAATCAGTGGGCGAAAGTGTGGAAATAAAAACGATGTTTGCATTGTCTCAAAGTATGTCCCCCAAGACAGTTCTTCATTACGAAGGAAAAGCTGATGGCTCCACAGCTGAGGAACCTGGAAGGCACCATCTTACCCAAGTGACTGGAGGTCACCTCAGCAGGAGAGAGACACCAGGGCCTCGTGTGACCCCCTGTATGATGCCCTGCGAGACACGACATAACTCCACGGCATTTTTGCCTAAAGTGCACAATCTCGATGGAACCACGAGAAAACAGCCGCACACAGGCCCAGACTGAGGGACGTTCCACAGACAGCTGGCCACTCAGTGCCCTTCAGATGTCAAGGTCATGGGACACAGAACGCCTAAGGCATTGTCCCAGACTGAAGGGGGTGAAAGACACAGGACAACAAGATGCAATGCAGGACCCAGCCCTGTGGCCTGGCCTAGGAAAAGTGTGTCAGTGGGACACTGGGGACATCTGAACAGGGTCTGGGTTAGTGACTAGTATCAAGGTTCACTTCCTGGTTTAGGTAACCACAGTAAAGAAATGTAGGATGGCGGCATTTAAGGTACCTAGGTTTAGGATGGGAGAACTTGGCACTATTTTTGCAACCCTTTGTGTAAGTCTGATACTATTTCAAAATAAAAAGTTTAAAAAGTAATTTAAAAACATTCTTCCTGGAAGTCCCACTGGGACGATAGTGGAAGACGCACGGCAGCTGATAGATGGACGAGTTGTTAAATCCCAAAGGAAGTCCCCAGACGCGGCCTCACTGTCAGATGACAAGCCTGGTCCCTCCTCACCAGCGAGCCCCCTCCCCAGACAGCTCAGGGAAAGGCAGGCAGCCACCCCGTTGCTCTGAGTGACAAAGAGACAGTGGTCCCTCGAAACTTAGGGAGCCCCTCGGGAACAGCAATGTTACGTGTGTCTCCTCCAGGGTCTGGGAACCCTGGCCTCCAGTCCAAATCCTGAGAGCCACGTCTCAATACCCTGCAGGGTTTGGGGAAGAGGGCAAACTCTAAATCCACCTCCTCCCCACCCGAGTGGTCTTAGAAAGTGACTCAGCCACTCACAGTCCGGTCTGTCCGTCTATAAAATCTGGAGAATAAAGGCCACTGCAAGGGTAGAATCAACGGTTCTGAAACCGACTGCTTGCGTGATCTCAGCTCCCTTTCAGAGGACGTGGCACCCACTCAAGAATCGAGACCCACCCTCAACAGGGTGCCAGCCCAGGCGCCCCAGGATGCCCAGGGAGCCAGAGTGGGCATCCCAGGATGCAGGGCCAAGCAGCAAAGGAAGGCCGGTGCTTTGCAACCTCGACTCCTGACTCCTGGGCCTGCACTGGTTCACGCTTAAGAGATGAAAATTATTTTGAAAACCAAGGCCAAAGGCCAC
Organism: Rhinolophus sinicus; assembly: GCF_036562045.2. Taxonomy (NCBI): domain Eukaryota; kingdom Metazoa; phylum Chordata; class Mammalia; order Chiroptera; family Rhinolophidae; genus Rhinolophus; species Rhinolophus sinicus. Next base: position 48,663,902 of record NC_133760.1, on the reverse strand, counting down.
AGGCACATATTTGCAGGCAGGTTACTGACACGAGTGTGCCATGGACCTAGCCAATCAGAAAGTAATTTTATAAACACTGTTATTAAACAGGAGGGCAATGACTTTAAGTACTGGAAAAATGTCAGGGTCGCACATGAATTTTGTGGGTATCACATTTTATTTGACACTCAGTGGATCAATGACTCCAAGGAAATTTATTCAGAAATAATATGCACCATGTCGCCAACCTTCCAGCTAAACCTCCCTTACACAGAGTGCCCAAATTTAGAGAGAGGAATAATTTCTGACTTATTCAGTTTTCTAAGTATCCAGAAATGCAGTCAAAGCTCTTCACACATAAAGTGTGGAAGCAATTAAGGATTATGTGGTAAGCGTACAAACACGGTTTATACGACTGCATTTTAGAAAAGACCCTTCTTAATTCTGTCTTTGCCAACCGAGCAGAGCAGAGGGTTCTAACGCACCAACGAGAAGGGTACGAGGCCCCACGGCAGCTTCTCTGTGATGCCTGTTTGTACGCCGGGTGGCCCGAGGCCCCCACTTCTGTGCGCTCCACTTGTACCATATTAGTGCCAGTGCCACGCGTGCGGGGAACGGGAGCAGAGGGGCTCCGGGCTGACGCTGGGCTCTGAGACGGGGATCAGGTCATGTCCTCAGCAGCCGCCCGACAGTTTCCATCTCTGTGCCCGGCTCCGAGGCACGATTCTGCCCTGATGCCCACTTCTGAGGCCTCAGGGAGCTGCCACAATGTCACAGGGAGCAGAGGTCCTGCTGTTTCTTCAGAGAGCATCACAGGAGCTTCCCACAACAGAAGGTCATCTAACGATCTGTCCAAGCCCCTCCGAAATCCACGAGGAGAAGTGTGGTGGTGACGACTCCTGGTCCCCAGGCTGCCAGGACCCAGCTCCTCAGAGCTCAGAACCAGCCCCGCCCGGACTCTGAGCTGCACCAGAGCCTTTCAGACCCACCCCCCCACACCCCCGCCCCACCACCCAGCACAGCTCACTCCAAATGTCTGCTAGCCCGTGGCTGGGTAAACAGTGGGCGCCTTGTAAGTGCTGCAACAGTCAGCCGAGGACGAGTCTCCTGAAGGTCCCCAGCTGACTCCTGTCCTGCAAACCCTCCTTTGAAAGCACATCAGGTCACCCCACAAAACCCTCCAGGGTCTCTCACACTTGCAGACGCCCAAGCCAACCACCGCCCACCTAGTCGCCCCAGGAAATGTTTACTTGCAAAAAAACAGCCCAGGGAGATATTTCCTAGAAATCCATTTCCTCTCTTCACATTATCTTTGTTAGGTTTCAAGGTTTCTTCTGGTCTGGCACTAGACGAAAAAGTCCATTTTCATGCCAGTCGTACCATTTAAGATTTTGTAACTATTATTGCAAATAAGTCCATTTAAAAATTCAATTGCAATTCCTCTTGTATGAATTTATTGTGCAATTCAATTGTGCAAGTACACAACAAGTATTTGGTGTGGTGTCGTTCTACGGGTAACAGAAACTCGGGACGACTCCCTACCCTGTGTGCTGGGACACGGATGCCTGGCTGGTGAAACAAATGACTGCACGTAATGCAACAGAATACTACGCGACTAGTAACAGTGTCACTTGAGACTAAAGTCAATGCTCCCAGATGTACTGCATCCTTTTTAAGTGAAAAAAGCAAACTGCAGAAAATCTCTATCGTATGATGACTGATGATGATATTTGCAGAACAGGAGTAAGACCAGTGACACATAAACACATATTTCTACCATATTAGATGCAAAAGCACAGGGAATATTTCCCTGAGAGCATGTTACTTTCATGTTTAAAATATAAATATTTAAGTAATGAGGGGATGTGAAAGTTATTAATGAACAAAGGAGAGCTTAATTAAAATGCACCATGAAAATAATCATTAAAATATCTTCATCACAAAATATCAACAAAAAAACCTCATTCTGCACTTTCTAAAGTGAAGCAAATTACACATAAACTTTAAAAAAATATTTGAAAGCAGGTTCCAGTGGCACGCAGTCAGAGGAGCATGTGGGTGTCCTGCCCTGTGTGTGATTCAGGAATCTTCTGTTCGAAGTCCAACAAAAGCCATGATACTGGAGCAGCACGGAGGTGAGAGGAGCTGCACGGAGGCGAGAGGAGCTGCACGGAGGCGAGAGGACCAGCATAGGAAGAAGTCTTGGTCCAGAAGGCAGAGCTTTGGGCGGAGACGCAGGGCAGCGTCCCGGCCAGCACAGCACGCTGTGCCCCCCCAGGGGAGCTGGGCCAGCCTTCATACCCAGTCTTCACATCTCACTTTGCTTTCCCTCTTCTGTTTCTGCCAGCAGCCCCACTCCAGCCACCTCCGCCACCTGTTCCTAGGCCTCCACGGGCAGCGTCCCCCATGTGCCAAGCGCCCCTCTTAGACCCTATACTTTATAACACAGATCCTCTTCCTACCCAGCCACTGCTTCCATGGCAGTGATCACACAGCCCGCTTTTTACACAGAAGGAGACTGAGGCATGGAGAGGCTGACCTTCTCGTGATCGCAGCGCTGGTGAGGGCCCCAGCTGGACGGCGGTGCACACGCGTGGCCTGTGGAGCCCGACGCTACCACCCTCCCCTGCACACACGGCTCTCAATTCCATCCACAGTCAGGGCCGTTCCTCCCTGTGTCTCCCCAGTGCAGCTGTTCCCTCGTGACCGTCTAGCCCAGTGAAAAGGGGACAACCACTGTGCCTCAAACAGAGTGAATTCTGCTGGGCGAGCTGTCCCCCACCCTCAACGTGGCACTGGGGGAGGCGGGACGGTGTGGCCCTCGACAGTGGGATGAACACTGCCAACCTCAGGGGCTCAGCGCCCTCCAGGCCTGAGGGCAGACTCCTCGGCAGCCAGCCGCCCCCACAGACCAGGTCTCACACCACAGCCATGAAGACCAGAGGCCACAGGACGTGCCAGGACAGCAGAAGGCACTGAGCCTTGTAAAGGAGCCTTTCAGAGGCCCTGAGAGATGTGTGTCATTTTCCTAGTGACATCTGCTCTTTCCATGTGCCTGGACATGATGGCAGCTCAGGATCCCAGAGAGGACCGGCGGCTAGGCCCTTGGCACCTGCCTCCACTCCTGGCTTTTCAAACGCCAACTCTTTCCCTCTGCAGCAGCTGACTCCCTGGACACGGGAAGCAAGCACGGTTCTTCGGAAGCCATTCTGAATGTGTCCTCTTAGGGGAAAAACACAGAGGGTGGGGTGCCAGTCACAGCCATCGCAGGGAGGGGGTGCTCATGGACACAGACTGTCTGCTGGGAACGCTGACATCAGAAAGCCTCCTCTGGCGTCTGGTGGAGAGTGGGTTTGCTCACCTGTAAAATGGGCTGATCAAAGCCCTGACCCATCAGAGCGTGGGGAGCGTTAACCACATAATGACTTTCCGAGCGGCTTCAACACGCGTGGACTGCACCCTGGGAAACCTGCTGTCTTTGCAGGGACATGCATGGGCTTGCAGCTGTTCCAGAAGTGCCGCCATGCAAGCCACGCCAACATGAAGGGCTGGGAGTCAGGACGTCTGGCTCTGCCTCAGGTTTGCTGAGCCACCTCAGGCTGGGCGCTCACGCTGTCTAGAACTCAGTGACTTCGTGCGACAAATACAGGTGTGGGTCTAACTACCTGAATGGTTTATGCTTCTGAATCAACAACATTGCCTCAATGCAGCTCCCCAGACCCACAAATCCAATTTCTGACATCTTGTCTACCTAGTACATAATAACCAGTTCACTTCCCCAAGCTGACTCACAAGGGGCTTGTGTGCAGACCACGAGTGCCTGTGATAAGGAAGGAAGAAACCAGGGAAACTGCTGTCCTTCTCACCGAGTACACGGACATTTCGTGACGTTCAGCAGCCTTCTTTTCAAAGCCACATTGCTATTTGAGTTTATATTTTCCAAAATGAAAAGATACTCTTCTTATCATTAATGTAATATACACTCATTATAAAAATATACAGTAACACCAAGTATAGAAGATAGACTTGGAATATAGTCTTCAAAATATTTCCATGCATGCATAATATTACAAATGTTCCTATTTTTAGGAAAATGAAATTTTCTAAATATATTTTTTGTAAATTAAAAAAAGCCAATAACATGCTATTGGCAGCCTTCCACATTTATCCACAGAAATTTATTATTTTAGTACCTTACCTGTTATTCGATAAATTCCTACCACTGGATGTCTGGGTAGTTTCCATTCTTACAAACAAGTGTGACGGACACTGGGCCTGCTCCCTCCTGCACCTGACTTGGTGGCCGTTTCTAGAAGTGGAACTGATGCTTCAAATCTCATGTATTTTTTAAAAAGATATTTTGCTTTTTTCAAAAGACATTTTACTATGTACAGTACTGTTTCATGAAATTGTCGTTTGCAAATAACATACTGAATTCTACTCCCATCAGTATATAAGATCGGTGGCATCTTGATTTCTTCTTTAAATTGATTTTGAGTTATGTATTTAATATATAAAAATAATCAAAAATGACCAATAAGATGCTGATCCCAGTGAGCTGACTACCTGGTTACCCTCCACCTGGCTTAACAAACAGTCTCTGCAGTGTTTTCACAGGTGAACACGTGGCCCTTATTTGTTCATTTAGAATGATTTGTAAGGTGTGGGCCACCTGGGCTAGTTCCACAGGGTCTGTGGGGTTGACAATCCCTGTGCTCACAAAACACTGCCATTTGTCCATTTGCCTGTCCGTCATTCGTGCATCCACCCATCCGTTTTCATTCATTCATTCATTCATTCATTCATTCATTCGCTCGCTCAGCATGTCCCTATTGAGCATCTCCTCTCTACTCCAGGCCCTGTGCCAGGCCCTGGGGGCTCAGGGGTGACCACAGTGCACAGTCGTCTCCTCCTGCCGCTTCCAGCCTAGGGCATGTGGCAGACATCAGCACAAATCCAAGCCATGAGGCCTGCGTGATGAGCGGGAGGCCTGTGTGTGCACTAAAGCGAGTGTCAGAACATCGGGGACGTCTGGCGCAAGAAGACCGTCACCCATCAAGGGCCACCTACCAGCCCATGTGACTGTGGCTGCTCACCTCACCTTGCTTGTCTGGGGCGGGGGCCACGTGCCTACCCTCTGCCGTCCTCAGTGGAGACAGACTCGGTAGTATTATTTTTAAGCAGCTTTTCTAAGGCAAGATCCAGGTCCCTTGAGAACACCCAGGCACAGCTTGTTCCCCGAACCCCAGGTCACAGCAGCCACACTGCGCGCAGAGAACACCTCCACCTGTGCAGAGTCCACAGTGATCACTTCTCTCACCAGGCCTCAGTTTCCCCTTCTGTCAATTAAAACTTCCCACTCGGATGAGCTCTTTGTGGGGTCCCACACCAAAGGCAGGATTTTAGGTGGCGTGTCCCCGCCCTCAGAACCTGGGGCTCCTGGGGAAAGCCTTCCTTCCGACTTAGCTCTCCCCTCAGTCTGCTCTGGCAGGTTAGCGTGCTGACCCTCCAGCCAAAGACAGTGCTCAGGTCGAAATGCCAGAGGCGCCTCCTTCACGAAAACTCCGTAAGTAAAACCAGAAAGCAGTTGCTCAGTCACCAACAAAAACAACGAATGAGACAACACTTCACCTGGACCAGGAGCCACTGGGACAAAAGAGCTCTTGTCAGTAGGTCCACACTCAATTCTCTGCAGAAAAGCTTAAAGCCAAAGAGTCTGATGCCTGACCTCTTGGAGGCCTCTGCATGTCCATACCACTCTGGAGTCTGTCACTAGCCACCGAAGAGCAATGGGGACACAGCACGGGCACACACCTCCATGTCTGGGCCCCAGGGCACAGGCTCTTCGCTGCATCCCCATCCTGGGCCTCCTGGGCACCCCAGCCTCTCTGCTTCCCCCAGCGGATCCTGAAGCACGTGTTCAGAGAAGCAGGGGGACGGACTGGGGCCGGGGGCGCGGCAGTGCCTGGGACCCCAAGAGCCCTGTGAGCTGCATGAAGAAAGGACCGGTGTAGAGGGGCCGCCCAGATTCCAATCCCATCCCTGTGCTCCGGCTTGGACGGCACCTTGGGTCACGTTTGGGGCTGCACTGTTTACAAACTAAGATCAATAAGCAATGAGGAACCTTTGGGAGCAGAATATGGGCCCAGAGTCACAACTTCTTGTCTGTGACCCTGGTGAACACTGTTCAAGTCATAAACATGACACACAGGCTACGAGCAAGAATCGAACACACAGGGGACTTGTCATTTCAGTTCTGAGGGCACCCGACAGCTTTTGGGGGAACCAAAAGATGAAAGTGCTGGTGGTCCACAGACCCCCCTGTGAGGAGAAGGGCCAGCGCCTGCAGGCTGCCGGGCGCTTTGTGACACTTACGTGCCTCCTCAGGCCCCATCTGTCCTGTCCTGCTGTCCAGATCCAGCGCCTCCCTGGTAACTCATTTTCCATGTGATTAGAAAAGAATCTACAGTTCCTGCCTTGTCTGAAGGTGCAAATGGCTCAGGTGTGAAGGGATAAACAAGTACACTTTCTAGGCTGTAGTGTGAAGGCAGGTGAGGCCGGCAGAAGTTTGCTGAGCAGATAAAAGAATGAGCAAAGACAGGTGGAGGGAGGGAGGGAAAGAGGGAGGGAATTCTTTTTCAAGAAACTTGACTATTAGCTGAGGAGACAAAACAGAAAACAGTATTTTAAGCTAGCACTTCAGATTTGCGTGTGGCTGGTCTGTCTCCTCGAGTCACAGAAAGCAGGGTTGTGCTGAGTGAAACCACCATGTTTGCCCAGCTCAAACATGTGGGTGAGCAGGTTTTCTGTGGCTAGGACTTATCCAGGTAGATGGAGTGGATAAGTATGCTTCACGCTCCCTCCCCCACACCTAACTGTCCGTTTTGCTTTAATTTTGCCTTAATTATCCAGAAAATTGAGAAGAAAGTGGAGTCCCCAGGTTTTTGAAGAATCTAGACAAAGGTATGTATTTGGTGCGGCTTTAAAAGGGGGTTTTCAAAATTCTTTACGTGGCTGGGGTTGGAGGGGTTTGCGTGGGCACTGGAGTCCCTGCGGAGATTCTCCATGACGGGTACCTGGGCAGCCAGCCCTCCTTCTTTAAGGTGAGTCCTGGACCTGCAGCTCCTGTCACTAGGTGGGGTCTGGGGGACACTCCTGTCAAGACGATCGGGCAGGAGGGTGCCTGTGGCGTTGCCTGCACGCCTGTGAAGCTATTGGAGGAGGGTACAGAAGGCGACACAGCTCAGAAACTCTGTAGTCTTCAAGCCAGGGAACGGGTGGGACTTTTAGCAGCTCCATCAGTGACAGACCGACCACGCCCACACCTGGTCTGAGGCCAACTGCAGCAGCGAGGATGAATGCAGGAGCTCACTACTGAGCACTTGCTATGCACTGTACATACATGACTTCATTCCACTCAACGAGTGTGACTATTACAGCTAATTCAGAAACTCAGGCAGCAGGAACGACTCAGCCAAGGTCAGGGAGGGGCCAGGGGCCAGGCGCTGGACTCTGGCCCAACATCTCTGCTGGGAATCACTACCCCAGCTGGGTTTCCTATGTAGAACCAAGGGCATGGCTTAGGGGCCAAGCCTCGTGCCATCCCTTCAGTCCCATTACCTCCTAACAGCCCATTTACCTCTTGAGGTAACCTGCCAGGGTGGGTCTATTGGCCTGTTGTCTAGAAGAAGAACCCCGAGCTGGTCAGGCCATGCGACCCGTGTGTTCCTAAAGCGGGTGTTGGTCCCCCCACACAAGGGGACCAAGCCCCAGGTGCTGTGGTCACTGTGGGGAGGCGAGACCAAGAAGTAGCAGTGCACAGGCACCCATCAGTGGACCCGTGGGCCTCTGAGTCCTGGCGGGGTGGCCTCTGTGCCCCGTGGGTCCCACCATGGTGTGACCAGGGTAGGGACATGGGTCCTCCAAGACTGAAGGGCCAGACTGGCCAGTGGAGGAAATGGAGGAGATGAGTCCCAATGGAAGGCCCCCCCTTTTACTTAAGGTCCCAGAAAGCCCCAAAGCTCCCGCCCCCACGGTGAACCCCTGCACTGTGGGGGGAACCAGCCTGGACGTGACGGCTCATCCAAGGCCCCATTAGGCGACACACAAGGTGGCCCACGAGGGCACTGCCTTCTCCGAAGATTTTTCAGCTAAAAGAGATACAGAGAGAGAGAGAGAGAGTATAGCCTATGAAATCTGCCTCGTCCGTCTCACAGCCTCAGCTAACCTATGTGGTCATCAAACCAAAAAAAATCGTTTCCTTAAATATTGCGCGGCCGCCGACTTGCACAGCCTTTCTCTCCACGGAACATTACTAGTTTTTTTTTTTCTTTTTGCAGCTTTAGAAAAATAGATAATTACTTCAGTTAATTTCAGCAAAACAGTTCAAACTCATCAGGGCTGAACAAGTATAATTTACTGCTCCTTCTGACTTATTGTTGTGACTAGATGTGGATTATGATTAAAGTGGTAAACAGTAACATTTCTGCAAAATGGCTGACGGGGCTGCCGGCGTCGGGGAGACACCTGCCCCAGTGGCGGGCCAGGGGGGTGCCTGCGCTCAGGGCTGTCAACAGGGAGTGCAGCATTTGACAAGGTGTTATCTAATTGTGTTTTAAACGCCACGACACGTACATCTCTTAATGTGTCACTTTAGCAGCAGAAAATTTCTTTTATTAAAAAGTACAAAGGAAAAATGAATGCCTTGCATTTTCTTTTTTCTCCCCTCTCCCTCTCTGTGTTATTTTTCTTTCCCCTTTCCCTTTCCAAGCTCTGCCCTTTCGCCGTCGTCACTCGGTAGAATGTATTTTGCTCTTTAGTCAAATTGGCTTTTATTTAAATGGTTGCCCAAAATAGCTCAGCCACGTTGGTTCTATAAGCAGAAAGCACAGCGTGTCCCACAGCCAGTCTTTACCCTGGTTCTGGTGGGAACGCGCCCGTGGTGAGGGAGGCAGAGAGCAAGCCTTCAAAGTGAGGGCCTCCTTTCCCCGACCCTTATCCCAGAGAACACGCAACCCCAAGGAAGGCAGCCCCCTCTTGCCCTGTCACATGCAAGTGGCCAGGAAAGCCCAGCAAGGAGGGGGTGAGGTCCTCAAACCCCCACCTTCAACTACGGTAGGACCATGACACCCAGCGGGGCTAGGGTTGTGAAAGAGCCAGAGACCGGGTTCTGTGCAGACAACCTGCTTGGAGAAGGCAGACAGAGGGACAGACACACAGAGTCCATCGAGAATGGCGGGTCCTACACTGTCCCCAGGTCCTGAGGAGGGCCAGTTATGGGGCAGTGTCCACTGGCTGGTCCCCACATGGGGGAGTCAGCTCTGAGGCCACAGTCAGAAAGTAGGGGGCCAGCCTGCAATCGCACCCCTGAGTCCTCAGGCTGGGCTGGCCCAGCTCCACGTTGACTCTGGGTGGAGATGCCCTGGCCCAGTGGGGAACCATTTCTCTGCTGTGTCCCACTGCACCTGCCGACACCCAGGGAGCATGTGACAGACAGGAGCATCAACAGGACAGCACTGGGCACACAGGCATGAGTCCTTGGCGATGTGCTTTTGGGCCCCAGGGTCAGAGAGGCTCCCAGGGGAAAACCTGGAAGGGGTCGTGGGTGCCCCAAATGCCACACCTCACACCCACACCCAGGCCCTTCCACACTGCTCCTCTGTGCCAGACTGATGCAGACTGGCTTCAGTTTTCCCTGAATCAAACGCAGGTCCTGGTAGTTTCTCTCCTGAGCTAGACAGAAGAAGGGGAGAGGGAAGGAGCAGGGCAGGTGGCCGCTTCCTAGGGGTGTGCAACAGCCCTCCCCGACCCAGGGCCCGGGGGTGCCCCTGGCCCCTCCAGCCGGCTGCCAGGCATCCGGGGGACGAGGGCCCACTGATCTGGTCAAGCTATTTAATTCATCATAGCCAGTGTCATGTGCTGAGTCAAGCAATTTGTTACCAGTTACACAAAGAAGGAAGCTGGGGAGGAGGGTGGCAGGCAGGCCACCCTGAGAGCAGGGCCAAGCCTGAGACGTGTGCCCCGGCCCTGGCCTGGAGGGCAGCCCCGGAGACCGGGCTGTTCTGCGGGGGCCTCTGGGGTACCCACAGGTGCAGTAAGGAGCTGTGGACGCAGGGAGGCTGGCTCAGATGGGCATTTCGTGGTACTGGACATGGTGACAGCAGTGGGGACAGACAAGGACAAACAGCCCTCAGGGCCTCAATGCTGAACACCTGCGCCCGCCCTCTGGAGAAACTTAGGAAAGGGCCCTGCACCCAAGTTGGACGGGGTGTGGACATTCGTGGTGCCGTGCAGCTCACACGGCCCCGTGGGAGACACTGCGTGTGGCAGAGACGCTCTTAGGAGACAGAGATAGGGCCACGGGGCACACCCTTCCATACTGGCTTCTCTGAGGACACTTGCTATCTGGAAGGCCAGCCCCTGTTTTTGTCTTCTCGGAGTCTGGTGGGTTTATTTTGAAAGGTTCACTCTGCCCAGCAGTCTCATGCCCTCCAAATGCTGAAGGTCTGCCAGGCTGCCAGGCCCCAGATCTCAAGACCAAGGCTATCTGGGAGGTCACAGCAGGGTCGCTAAGTGACCACCCCTTGCACCAGCAGCTTATCTCCCTTCAGAGAGGCGTCAAGTTCCAGGGAGAGACAAAGGCCAGCAAAACTCGGCGCTCTGCCAGCTGCCAGGAGCTGTCGGAGCCAGGGCGGGTCTCGCCAAAGACAGAAGGCTTTCACCTTGCCAAGGAGGCACACCGGGCCCCTCGTGCCTGCTCCCATGGTAGGAAACGCTCCGTTTCTGAGAGCGGCACCTCTGGGGCCCTCCCTGGCCAGGGGACGCAAAGGGTTCCTGGGCCTTTCCAGGTTTGCGGAACCGCCGCACACGTCCGCCCACCTGGAGCGCTGCTCCAGCATTGCGCTCGGGGTTCCCCCTGGCTGCCCGCACCGACCAGCAGGAGCCTCGCTGGAATTTCAAGGACATGGTTACTATTTATGAGGCGGGGGGTGGCTAATGAAGCGGGGATTGGCGGGAATCGGATGTGACACCAAAGCATCGGAAGCCTGCAGGTGCTGGGAAGCCCCACGGACTCGCGTGGACAGCACTCGGCTAGCTCCCTCGTGGTGACAGACGCAGCATCGCCGGCCCGCTTTGCGCCGCGTGCTTCCACCCGCCAGGCTGCAGGCGCTGACATTCGACAGAGCATACGCAGAATGGTCTTTCTACAACAGGTTGAAAGAAGGGTTCCGGTCCAGGTGTACGGGGGAAGACGGTGAACCTGACGACGGCTTCTCCGTGGCACGGGTGTGGAAAACCTCAGCAAATAATAAACGCGTTGCAAGCTTTATCCCTGTTTATTTCACACTTTTTTTAATACACCAATTACTCATGGGACGCCTAAGTGAGGGACTTGCTCTACGAAGCAACCACTTACAAGCGTTTGCTCAACAGCCGACAGCGGATGTGTCCGCCGCCCGGTCATTTCTCGCGCCTCTACAACCACGAACTTGCTGGCAATTGGGGGGTAAGTTGATTTAATGTTTGGGTTTAGAAAAAAAATAAATAACCCAGAAGATATTTGTGATTATGAGACATTTGCTTTTCATTTCCACAGCCAGTTAGGACTCACAAACATGAAAATCCATTATGGGATGGTGTGTAAAGTGTGACCGCGTCTTGTTCAGTCAATTAGCGGGCTGAGCCCGAAAGTGCCTCTTATCTGAAAATCTGCATCTTTAGTCTACAGAGGTAGACACTCAAAGAGATGGCATAGGGTCAAGGGAGGCCTTGACTCTTCCAGCCACACTCCGAGTCCAGATAAGCCACCAGCCTGACTCCTGAAAATGGGCCCCACAAAAGGCCACCAAACAACTTGCCAGAGGGGGATGGGAAATCTCACCACATTCCCGGGGTGCAGAGCTCCCCTCAACTGAAGCAGTCTCTCCAAGTTCTACCCCTTGAAATCCTTTGTGCCCCCCAGCCCCCCACACACCTTTCTGCAACACCAATGGATAATGTATCCCAAAATGGATGCTATTTTTGCTTTGCAAGAATTGGAAGCATAGTGACTTGTGCATGGAAATTGCCCTGCACGTCTGTATTCTGATTATGATATTTAGTGCAAGGGTTATGAATAATAATATTGCTAAATATGCTTATTGCCATCTATAAATAAAGGTTATCAGACCAGAGAAGGTTTTGTTTTGGAGTGGCAGAACAAGGCAGGTTAGTTGCAAGACAATAGAGCTTTAATTTTAATGTGAAAATAAATACTTAAATTTATAAATATTCAAATGATTTCCAAAGTGCAGGAGGAACGCCCCTACCCCTGTTCAGCAAAGGAGTGCAAAGCTTTCAGACAGCACTTCGGAAGTTCTCCGAGGCCACCCAGGTAATGCTGCAAAGCGGCGGTGAACCCTCCGAGAGATGAGTGCTTCTCTTGTATTTTAATAAAATTATAGTTTGTGATTGAAAGCCCAACACAGCCTATTTCTGTCCTCAACTTGCTCCGGCGCAGAAACTGGCTGTGACTCAGAGGGGAGGGCCCCTGGGGGACAGCTGAATGGAAAGGTGAGGGAGGGCGCCGTGAGCAGGAGGACGCCCCCAGACCCCTGCCCTGGCATCTCCAACCTGACCACTGTGTTTGCAAGAGGAATGGCCATTTCTCCCCCCACTGGTGTCTGCTGCTGGTCTGAGTTCTCCCCCACCATCGCTGGGGACGTTTGTCTTGGCCTTTCTGCCCTAAATTGTCAGTTGTGTGTCGGCGCTGATCAGACCGCCTGGGAAGCAGGTCCAGCTGTGTGGGCTCCCTGTCTGAGCACATCTGGGCACTGCACCAGGCAGTGTGCTTTGGGACTCACCAGCATCCTTTGTCCCCTCCCTCCTGCAGGCTGCCCCTGACACTTGCTGGTTCCGTGCTACCTGGAAAGGGTTTCATCCATCCTCCCGACAGATAGCCGGCATTCTCGCAAACAGCTGGCCATCAAAGAGGCTTTGTTTGTAAGTGCTGGCTTAGGAAGAACCACAGAAAACAAACACTAGACCTGGGAGGGTCCGCTGAGACACTCCAGTCTAAGCCCCTTGCTCTGCAGCTGGGGACACTGGTCTGGGAGAGGAAAGGCGCCCTGGAAGGTGGCTGGTACTGTGAGGCCTCAGCCTATCTGCTGGGCCACGTCTCTGTCTTCCGGGGGCAGATGTATAGAAGGAGGGGTGCCTGCTCCCAGCCCTGCAGTGGACAGAGCACCACGCTGCAAGCTGACAGCACACACAGGGAAGGAGGACTTTAAAATATACCACTGCACCCTTTGCACAGAGGTGACATGAAAAGCAAAGCTGGAAGCTCTTGCCTTCCCCAAACCAGAGGCAAAGCAAAGGCTTTGAAGGGCTCAAAGTCGAAAGTCATCTGAAGCCAAGAAAGATTTGCACGTCACCCACTCTCCATGGTCCACAACACCAGGGCCCATGTGCCCTGGGAGGAGTGGCCCCAGGGGAACAAGCTTGACCACAGGCTCCCCTGACCACTGAGGGTGCCGTGGTGGTGAGTGGAAGGGCCTGTGGAGAAGGTTCACAGCCCACAGGGGAGAAGATGGACAGGCCAGCAGAAGTGGGCCGTCTGGATGGGCCCAGTGTGCTTGCTCCAAATAGTCAGCTTTTCACCATCTGGAAAGAAGACCTGTGTGGCAGATGCTGACAGCGCCCCGCTCACAACACTCCATGCCCAGCTCTGCCACCAAAGGCACAGGGAGGGAACACCTGGGAATCTCCGTCAAAAGACATTTTTCTGGACATGTCTATGTCCAGGGCCCGCTGGACGTGCCACAGGCTTAATTCCCTGAGAAGCAACCCTCAGCTCACATGGAACAGAGAGGCAGGGGTGAGCACCCCAACACCTTGCTCCTCACCTGGGTTAACTCTGAACACATCCCATGTTGCCTCCCAGTGTCCCGTGGTATGGAAGTCCCACTGGCCACCATGGCCACCAGTTTGGTAACGCGTCCCTGTTGGTTCCCTTCCTGACCCCCTATCTATTCTTCACCCCCAGATAACCATTCATGGTATACTCTCAGGCGTCCACAGCCTGGGGACTGTCCCTGGAAGGAGACACTGGGGATCAGGATGAGTCCTTTCAACAGTAATGGCAGCCGAAGCGAAACGAGGGTTGTGGTCGGACCCGTCGATTCCACAAGGAAGTCATGGAAACTTCTCATTGCTTAAGCCACCTATATAAGGGAAGTGTGACTACAGTTGCCATCTGCAGCAAGAACAGCCAATATCACTGCCCCCCGTGGTCTCCAGAGCAACAGAAGTCGACTGCACAGAATCCCAGGTCTGCAGGGTCCTCAGGGGCCAGGCAGAGCCCGTCCCTCCAGGCAGTGCCACCGCCAACAGCGTCCTCCCAGGGGCGAAGGCGCTAAGCCACAGGAGGTCCGTTCCCGTTCTGGACCTATGCCTGGTGTGCTCCAGCTTCCCATGGGGCTCCGCTCTGCGGCCTCCTGAGACACTCCCACCTTCACCACCAAGCCCTCGGGCCTGCAGGTTCTTACACTATGCGTCCTGTCAGTGTTTCCAGATGCTGCCTTCACAACACTTCTGAGATTCTCACCATGTTCTCATGTCACCTGCACTAGTATTTCCTTACTTTTTAAAAGAAACTAACTCTTTTACTCTTCAATACATTTATTCTCAAAAGAAGCACTGTGTCAGAACCATAGACGGAAACCCAGCATGACATGACATGACTGGAAAACCGTCACAGTGAGGAAGCAGTGAATGCAGGAGAACTAGGAAAGAAGCGACTGCCGACAGGCCCTGGGACCTCAGACCTCCTCTCCCCTCTCTGGTTAAAACCACAGCAAATGCAGGAGAAGCATCAAAGATGGGGCAGCACCAAACTAACATTTCTTCTTGGTTCTACTCAGAAAGCTCAGAAGAGGACTGCAAAGGGCGTGCGTTTCCCATGCTTCTGTGGGCGCAGGCACCTGACTCTCCTGTGGATCCCAGGTGAGTGCGTGGGCCCCAAGCTGGGCACTGCGGCTCCAGACGCCCCATCCTCTCACTTCTCGCCTTTGGCTGAGCTCCAGTCTGTCAATCTCAGGCCCGAGGGAACAACACCTGGTCCTACAGCTGACCACTCAAACCAGAACACTCAGCTTCTACTGATGCAACCGTGACCACAGCAGGGTCTCAAGAAAACCTGGGCTCTGGGCTGGGCCTGGCATGCTGCTGCCCTGGGGACGCCCGCGGTCAGGCGCCAGGACACCCTGTTTGTCCTGCAAGGGTGCTGTCCACCAGAGCAGCCGCCGACGGCTGCATGAGCTGGTGAGGTCCACACTCACGCTGACCTCCAGCCGGCAGGTGCGTCTGTGATTCCCAGCACAGCTGCCACCCGAGGGAGCTCCCCGGGAAGCCACGTGTTGCTTGCGGATGAAGCCTGAATGCACTTTGCAGCCGGGGTCTATGCCATCTAGTGGGACGCCCCCAGGAGGAAGCAGCGCCACAAGTGGCAAGGCCATGGTGCACCCACTGACTGCAGTAAGTTAGTAAACAGAAGGGCCTTCTGAATGCACCAATTATAGAAGCAATGTCCACTTAACCTCCTGAACCTCAGCACGGCTGCAGGCTGCAAACTCAGTGGGGAATAAGCAGGTCAGGACAGCTTCTCGGCACGTGCCGGCCCATCTCAAGGCGCTCCACCTCCTCAGGGAGGTGAGCCCCAGGCCCACAGCCGCTGCCTGGCAGATGGGCCGTGCCCCCCACCGAATGCCAACACCCACAACACAACCTCATCAGGTGGCTCAGGGCCTGAACTCTCCTGGCTCCAGGCTGAGGCTCAGTCAGTCAGAGGACAATAACGGACGCGAGTGGAGGACCGCAGGCTGGGGGAGGCTGCCCAGCACCGCCAGCGGGGCCCTTACCTTGCGCCTGGAGCCTCCATGCCTGCCACACCGAAGTCCATACCGGAAGTGGGTGCGGGCGCTTGGGGCGGGGCCGCGTGAGCTTCGCGTGGGGGCGGAGGGCGCGCTTCCACCCTTACCACGCGGGGAGGATGGGAGAGTGAGGCCCACCGAGCTGACGGAGCTGGAAATGCAGCCTATCATCCGTTGTTAACTATTAAAGTCGTTTAAAGCCTTCTGAGAATAGATCTGACATCAGGTTGCTTTGAAGGTTTGATATGTCTTGTAATCCATAGATTATTGAAGTTAATTTCTCTGCTGAGATCCTGCTATCAGTGAGACAGCATGCATACTCAAAAATTGAAGGGAAGAAAACAAAGAAAGCTTTTTAATTGGATTTCTGCTCTGCCTCGGTCCAGAAAAGTAGCCGTCGTGGAAATGGCTGGTTGAGGAGATACAAGAAAAAGGCATCTTAGCTCCTTTCTAATCTTTTCTCAGGAAGTGTGTGGACAGAACTGTGTCAGGTGCACAAAATGTGCCCTCCCCTCATTTAGGGATCTTTTTGGTTGGTGTTTCAGTTACACAATAAGATAAAGTGGGTAATAACAGTGTGCTGAGTTATATCCTTGTGAATCATTTTTTTTCTATGCTTTAAACTAATTTTAATTGAATCTCATCCTCTTGACTTTGATTTACTTTTAAATGAGTTTCAGTTGTACAGTTAGAATGCAACTGACTCCAAGAGTTGACAAGTTTCAATGTTTTGATCATAGATTATTATATAATGTTGACAAATGTTTCTCGGACGACAATACTGCATGTTAAATACCCTCTAATACGCATGATACTCAGTCCACACAGTGTTTTACAGGGAGGCAAAAATCAGGCTAACTGTGTGGAAAATGTAATTAATTTCCAGAAGGTACAATTGCCTCAAGAAGTGATTGCAAATAATGTACCTGTTTATGACCATCCTCTACAAGTTGGCTACCCAGGAGCACCTTTTCAGAAGTGCTATTTGGTATTGGAAATGACACCAGTGCCAGAAGGAGAAAGAAAGGAAGGAAGCGTCTGGCTTTCTGGGTTGGTTTTCAAAAGTGTCCTTTGCTGTTCCTCCGCCAGCTCCTTCAGTTGCCCTCTGGGCTCTGAACTGCAGCTGTGTCCCTCTCTGGAAGATTGGCCCCAGCCAGGAGCTGAGTCCGGGAAGGTCCTGTGTGGCTGTGGACATGCAGTGGAGCATGGAGGCTTGGTCTCCTTGCTGACCAGCCCATGCAGGCATCCAGCTATGGGCTTTCCACTCTCCCCGTTGCCCCAACAGATAGAAGAACATCCCCAAGCCCAGTAGCCTGCCAGAATCTCTTCCAGCAAAACTACCTTCACACACAGTCGTAAACACACTGAGAATGACCAAGACGAGGCTGGCTGTTTCACGTACAGCAGTGCTGGTCTTGACTCGGCAGAGAGGGGCAGAACCCGCTAAGCAGAGGGCTGGGCACAGAGCCTGGCCACTGCGTTCTGTATTTCATTTTCTCCCTCAAATCAACCCAGGAGCAGAGATGGGCTTGGAAGCTCCAAGTTAGGAGTAAAAAGCTCAGTCTTAGAAATACCTTGTAACTTGCCCAAAGATACATTGCTGCCAAGGGGAAGAGCTGGGTCCCACTGACTAAGTAAGCTCCAAGAGGGTAGGGTTTGGGGGGAGGGCAGTTTGGGGGGAGCTTGTTGACTGACACATCCCAAGTGCCTGGGACAGCACCTGCCGTAGAATAGGAGCTCAATGCCCATTTCTTGAACAAACAGAAATGAGCCTCAGCACGTTCCACTGCAGTGTCACAAATGCTGATGGTGATGTTGCAAACGTCTTGCTTGCTATGTGGTGCAGACAATGAGAGAATGTCCCATGTCACCATGTGGGAGGAGACCTGTGTGGCCAAGAGTGAACAAGGCTTGCAGAGGCCTGGCCTTAATGTTGGGTAGGTGATGCGGGAAGGGGGGCAAAGGGGATGCAAGTAGGGGAGACTGGAGAACGCAGAGCGAAAGTGAAAAAGCGGTGTGTGGTGATGGAGCAGGCCTGGGCTGCCTGGGACAGAGGCTTATACGTGGGCAGGCTGGGCCGACTCGATTCTCGAGGCACAAACAGCTGGTGACACTGAGCAACATCATCCCACTCAGAGCCATCGGGCACTTTCTGTGCATGAAGGCGCTGCTTCTTGGACTTCTGGTAATGCTCCCAAAGACCGATTATATTAGCCCTTCTAGACAACGGAGCCACACTCACTGCTCTGCAGTCCCCATCAATAGCCACGCCTGTCAAGCCGTAAGAATTGTTTATTCACTCATTTGTCATTTGTTATCCATCCTTCATTCATGATTCTACGGTATTTTCTGAGGGCCTACTGTGTGCCAGGCACTGCGGGAGCGAGAGTACATTGATTGCAGGCCTCATGCTGACTCCAGTCCCTCCAGGGGGTGGGTACAGCAAGCAGCTCTTTCTGTCCCTGCTAACACAGCACTGCTGTACGCGAAGCAGCCAGCCGCGTCGTGGTCATTCTCACTATGTTTACGACTGTGTATGAAGGTAGTTTTGATCCGAGAGAAAAGATGAACTCCTAGACTTCAGACGGTTACAAGAAGACATCAAAGATGCAGGTTCTCCAAGGTTCAGACTTGAGAAGTTATGAGGAGTCAGGCAGGAGAGACCACAGTTCTGGAAGGCTTGTTAAGGAACAAAGAGGGTCAGTCCTGCAGGCTGGTCCCAGCTCGGCAGAGAGGAGTTGGAGGCCATTCCAGGCCAAGTCCCCACGGGACAGTGGACAGTCTGAGCTGTCCTTTGTATAAATGTACAGCCACATGCAGAGATAGTTGCACGCGTGTATTCAATCAGGGACACTGTGACACCACAGAGAAGGAAGGGCCAGAGGGAAGCCACTCTTCCACCACACCCAGACCAAGCCCACAGCCCTTTACCAACGGCTTTCCTGCCACCGACCCCCATCCTCCGGCTGCCGGGGGTTGAGAGTGTAAATAGAGTGGGAAGGTAGGAGGCTTTCCCTGCCCAGGGCCCATAAGGAGCTGTGGAGCCGGGCTGCATGCAGGAGCCCAGCCTTGGGGGCCAGCCCGTCTCCCCAATTCTACAAGGAAGCGTCCACTTTCACTAAGCGAGCTCCATGAGCCAGTGCCCGTCAAGTATCTTGGTTGAGTTGCGTGCAGGGCCCACACGCACCCCAAAGCCACCCCCTTCCTCCAGGATGCCCTTCTGTAAAAGGTGAGGCAGCTGCCTGGCACTCTGGCCCTGCCCATGGCCTCTCCTCCTTGCAAAGGCCCCACAGCCAGGAGACGCAGTTGTCAGGGCCCCAGTGGCCCAGAGAAGGGCCAGAGGTACTGAGCCCTGTCCTCCCTACATCATCCAGTGGGCCCCTGGCTTGCCAGGAGACCCCACTTTTGTCGTTTCCCCCCCACACCTCTGGCCTTAGCAATGTCATTCAGGGGCTAAAAGTTCCTTCCAACAGGCCCATGACCGTCAGGCCCTTGGGAACTGCCTAGTTGCACCCCTCCTAGCACAGAGAGGATACCTGTGGCCTAGAAAGGGTTCAAGACTTACCCAAGGTCGATGAAGGAATTTATGTGAGAACCCAGGTCATCAGACATTGAAACTTTGGAAGCTGCAGAGTGTAAATAAAAATTGTTTGCAACTGTTTCGGCCATAGAGTCTCCTCCCTTGGTGGCAGGTCCTCAAAAGAGCCAAGGTTCCGTCCCTTCCTGCTGCTGGGTGCTCTGCCCACTGAGCTCACTGCCTGTCCCCTGAGCTGCCAGGTGGCATTGTTCTCCCAGCCCCCAGCCAAAGCACCTGGAGCCCATGAGGACGCCTTGCTGCCACAGATGAGGCCCAAAGCTCCTTCACCTGGGCTCTCAGCCTCTTCCCCATCCCGTCCAGCCCCTTCGGGGCCCCCAGACGCCCAGCTGCCTGGGGTTTCCTGGTACCTGTGTCAGGACATAACATCTTCATTCCCTTCCGACCCTGCTTCTTGTCTTGAGAGGCCCTGAAACTCCCCCTACGGAGGGACACAGCGCTGCCAGCTGGTCCTGGCCTGTTCTGTCCCCTGCAAGAGCTATCTCTGGTCCTCAAAGCAAAACCTTCAACCATGACAAGTATCTGTAACTGTCCACTATAAATGCAGAGGCAGGGACATCAGTTCAACTTAATAGCTGGTTATTACTTCTTTTCCTAAGATCTTGTCTCACCCTGTATAGTGGATTTTGGGAGGTCTTCTCTAAGTTCCAATGGGATCTCAGATCTGGGAAGAAAGCAAGCAGCGAACACGGTTTCTTCTGGAAGGAGAACATGTATAGATTAAATGAGGGCGGGTGGGCTCTCACAGGTCTCAGAAAACTCTGAGTTCGCTGGTCACCACGGCCGCCTACTTCCTGTGGGTACCCCCTCTGCTCTGGTCTGATCTGCAGAGACCTGCGGTCCCAGGCTTGGACCAGGGCCTCTGTGGGGTCGCAGAGCAGGGAGCACTGGGAAAGGGACCAGGAGCTGGGGTTGCCCTGACGACCTGGATGCCCAGGTGAGAATGAAAGGCCAAAGGAAAGACAGCCGCATCTGCAGCCTGGGGAAGAGCTGGGGTTCCCCAAGCCCCCACTGTTTTGCAGCCCCCACGGGTCCTGGGAAGCTGAATGGAGAGGACGCTGATGGCCACGTCCCACGCACCTGTTGGCTCCTTGTCAGCCTCCCGCGCCAGCCCAGCCCTTCTCTGGAGAAGCAGATGAGGGGTTCGGTTCCCAGGTCTTCCCCACACGCCCAGAGGCACACGCGTGTACCCCACTCCACAAACAGAGTTCCTGCCTGTGCACAAAGGTGCATCTCACTACTTGCTGTTTGTCAGGTCTCTGATCCCAGCCGTCCGAGCACCCCACGTTCACTGGGGTGATACTGCCTGCGCCCCACCAGGGATAGGAGGCACATTCTGGGGACATGCAGACTCCAGGTCTCTTAGGAGCAGGGTCTTTACTGCAGTTCAAACCCCAAAAGTCCAAGGAGACTCAGACTTCCATGGGGGGGGCAGGGAGGGCGTTTCTGAGTGTCGGCTGACGAGGGGACTAGAATTCACGTCCACCCAGAACCACTGTGTGAAAGCCAGTTCTCCTGGGGTCAAGAGGAACCAGGGGGCTGGGGGAGCAGAGGGAGCCGGCGGGGGCGGGGGTGGGGCCGCCAGGGCCTCCTGCACAGCACTGGCCTCCACGTCTTTGGGAGTCTGGAGGCCACAAAACCTCTCCAAGGCCATCCTGAAAGAGCAAGTCTGCCACACAGGGACGAAGGGATCTTCCTTCAAGGGAAGGATGTGTCCAGCAGTGGCAAAGCAGGCTACTGCAGGAAAGGCCTCAGAACACACCAGAAGAACACAGAGGGCATCTCTCCACAGTGAGGTTGGAGGAATTAAAATAGCATCTCAGACGTGTGACTCCATCCCATCCACATCACTGTCCACAGCACCCTGTGTGCCCCTTGGGGGTTTGGGGACAGAAAGAGATGGATCGATTGCACTCGTGGCTGCAATTTCCTTGCCTCCCAGCATCCACACCCTTCGCTCGTCCCCTGCCACTGGCTTGGCCACGGGACACACTTTGGCCAGTGGGACAACAACTTGATGCAAGCAGTCATGCCAAAGGGCCTGTGTGTTTCCGTGGCTCTCTTGGACCCCTGCCTCTGACACGAGAGCCAGCCTGGGCCAGCCTGCTGGAGGAGGAGAAATGACGGGACACAACCAAGTGAGCCCAGCCAAGGCCACCCTGGCCCAGCGAGTGCCCAGCCGACTGCCAGCCAGCCGCAGAAGCCTGAGCAAGTCCAGCTGAGGTCAGTGGAGGCTGCCTGGGACCAGCCAAGTCACTCAGCCAACCCAAAGCCCCGTGAGAAAGAAAACAGAGATTGTTGTCATTTGAACCACTAAATTTGGGGTGCTTTATTCCACAGCAATAGCCACCTTCTATAGCTATCGTGGGAAAAACACTTAGGAGTCACGGCACCAGGGGCAAAACACTTGGCCTCTCCTTATTTTCACTCTCTAAGCTGCTTTCCACTCCAAGGATGGAACTTAGCTAGTAATTTCTGGATATAATTAAGACGACAACTAAACCTGTTGCCCTGAGCCCGTGGGTCCCATGTAATAGCCAGGATGGAGCCCCACAAAAGTGCCGAGTCCTTTGTGTGCATGACCCTGTGAAGTCAAGTGGCGTCCATTCTTGCATCGCCCCCACGAGGAACCTGCCACTCAGCAAACAGAGCCACCTGACCAAGGTCACAGCCACAAGCAGCAAAACTGGAACCCAGACTCAGCTCTCTTGCTGCCGGAGCGGGTCCTCTGAATGCTGCCCTTAGGTGGGGCAGCCCGTCTGAGCCTCACTTCTCTCACTTGACGGACGTCATGTCCTGGAAGCGACAGGCTAGGCCATTGCAGCTCCCGTCTGCGGAGAGGACGGCTGAGCGCCACGCCTGAAGCGGACAGCGTCGGCCCCCAGGCGTCACCTGCAGTGGGAGGCAGATGATGTTCCAAAGGAGATGGACCGGAAAGAGGCCAGCATTTCAAAAGCTCAAGGGATGTGCGCTCGTGTTCTGTAAAATGGGGCCTCTACACAGTTCGAGGGCACTGGCAGAGCCTGAGGCAAGGAGAGACCTCTTCTTACGGCACAGAACCCACAGCTTCCTACCAGTTGGATCAACCAGCAAAACCGAGAAGAGACCAGGCATGCCGTCGGCTCTCAGGTGGGCCAGGACACAGGCGACAAGCCTGGGACTGCCACTGAGAAAGAGTCTCAACGGGAAGACCCAAAGACATTTTCTCTGCCAGGCCAGGCATTTGGCTTTGGCTCAGAACCCGGTCCCGCGGTGTGACACGTCCCTAATATGTGACTCAGCTGAGTTGTAGGTAAACTGGGGCACCTCCATTTCTGGCAGCAAGCAGCACGGAGCTGGCCAACTCCCCCACAGACGCTGGGAACCCCCTCAAGTGCCTGGGTCGCTAAACATTCTGCTCTGCGAGTCACACGAACATAAGTGTGTAAAAACTCTGAAATCACAGACAGACTTTCCAGCTTTCCTCCAGAAACCCTTTCAGATGCCACCTCTGAACTTAAAAACAATTTGATTTAGAGAGCTGATTTATTCGTAAGTAAATAGGATCCAGGGGGTGAGGGCCAAGAAGCGGGGGCCGTTTCCGGGTGGAGCCGCACAAAAGCCACCCTGTTGCGGGCAGCGCAGGCCGCTGTCCCATGCCTCTCAGCGGCCGTGTAACCGTATCTGTTTTGAGGACTGAGTCCCCCCCGCCCCGCCTGCGAATCGCTCTTCATCCCACCACGGGAAACTTGAGCCTGATTCTAATGAGCTTCAATTGGAATGTGGCCTTTGAAAAGTAGTGCATTTGAAAAGATGGAACATTAAATTTTGTAATGATGTAAAACATCTTCCATTTTTGACAGGACAATGGTGCTTATTGTACTTTATGAGTCCACTGGCGATTCAAAGGTCACTTTGTATATGACTCCACAGACAGGGGCAGCGCAGAATGAAAATTAGGTTACATGTGATCAGCTTTATTATTAATCAGACCAAAATGGATTTTTAACATTTTTCTAATGAGCAACAGAGAAGGGAGAAAATACCGCGAATGAAACGACACAAGGAGACCAACCCGGGCTGAAAACGCTCCATGGCCATCCCCAGAAACCGGCCTTAAAGCCGAGACACGTAGATGCAGCCGCATAGTTTTGGGTCATAAATGCAGAGACACTGCTGAGATACCTGCCCTAATTCATGGTTTCTGTCCTGTGCTCACACCTGACGAATGAACTGGTTCCCCGGTGGCATCGCCACAGTCCCCACGAACAGCAGAGCAGTGAGCACGTGTCAGCATCTCCATGACAAATCCTGTTTCTCGGGGCTTTCTACCTCGGCTGTAAATATGGAATTCGGACTCAAACGTGGCATTCGGACTCTTGCCTTGGCCAGGAAGCAGATTTACGCTTTCATCACCGCTCCACCCCCATCTAATTTTTTAAAGGCTTTCTATGTGTGATATTTTGGTATTTGAAGAGACGGGGTATTGAAATGAAAGAGAAGTTTTAAAAGACAATAAATAATAGTTGAAGGGGTGGTGATTTTTCCCCATCTCTTATTTAAATCAAAAGGCTGGTTTTCAAGATCGTCACTGCAAAGCATATCCAGGTATTTATGAAATAAGTAGACTTCGTGTCTCAAGCAAATAAAATGGGGTGACGCAGGCATATGTAAAGCGCTGCTCTGGGAGCACGTTATTGGGGAAACTGAGTCAGGGGCCTGCAGGCTTGGGGTGCACTGTCCTAAGGAACCCACCGCTCTAGAAAGGGCCTGGTCCTATCCTCCCACTGCTGGCCTGGGAGGATGGCTGCGTGACCCCGAGCACCGCCCAGGACAAGAACCAGACCCAGCCCATGCGTGACCAGGCACCTTTGCAGAAAGCAACCCCACCGGCCTCACCGAGCGGCGGGCCCTGGGGTGAACACTGTGGGTCCCAGAGGGAAGCGAGGGGGCTGGGTAGAAGGTGGGGTGTGGCGGCTCCCCACGACTGCAGATGAAACCTGGCTGTGTAGCCCGTGGTATCAGGTGTGAGAATGGCCAGTGTCGGCGCCGCCGTCTGAGACAAGAGCACAGCAGGCTTGCACTGGCAGGAGGCTGTCTATCCGCCCCGCAGGTGAGAAAGAAAGGCAGCGGGAAGGGACTGACCTTAGACAGTGGGGCTGGGACTCCCAGGACGTCAGCATCAGGCGGGGGTGGGGCGGGTCCCAGACAGGGGCCGGCGTGGAGGAGGCCGAGGGACATGAAGGGCCACACGCAGGCCCAGGGGCCAGTGTCCTGTGTGCGGGCACTCGGCTCACGTGGCTGCTGACCCAGAATCTGGGCAACTGCCTCACTCACTGGACGCCTGTGGCACCGCCTCCCTGGCCTCCCACGGCCCAGCCCGGCCCCAGCCCCGCAGCCAGCACAGGGCCGGCACCCAGACGCACTGGGCCGACCGGAAACCAGAAAGCCTGGCGGCAGCACCTGTCCTTCCCGAGCCTTCTGCTGCCCAGCCGGGTCTTCACTTAACCTTCAGCATCTGTGAAGAGAGCACGTCCCTGCTGTGGGCCCGCAGGCCGCCTCCCGGGGCCCTTCTCTGCAGAGCAGCCCACCTGAGAGCCTTGCTCGTCTCCTCAAAGGGTCTCTCCACCCTCTGTTCGTGCGTACCCCCCTCTGGCCTCATGCAAACCCACCCTTCTGTGCACAGCTCATCACACAGTGCTGGGCCAAAAAACAGCCTTCCCGCTTCCCTCCTCACTCAGAGCAGGTGGGGTGTGCGAGGAGCCACAGCTCCTGATTTCACCTCCCTATGTCGGGAAACAGATCGCACTGCCTTCCACATGGAAGGTGGACCACTTCTCATCTCCCACGAAGTCAGGGCGGCAGGAGATGCAGACAATACAGCCACCAGCTGCGAGCAGAAACATTGAAAAGTCGTCCAGGAATAGGTCCTCACGTCAAGCAGCTTGCCCGACAAGAACGGGGCCCTGAGAAGAGAACGGAGCAGCCAGTCTTGGCAACGGTCCCCGCCCCTGTGCTGGACGGAGCTGAGGGGGCTGGCCCTGGTCCGGCCAAGGTCAGCACGGCGGGACCACACAGCCACAGTTGGGTCTGAGCCGCGATCCTTAGTGGAAATTCATCAGCCTTTCTGCAAGGAAGCTTGGCCCAGATTTCCAAGGGACTGGTCTGTGTTTGCAGGAGACTTTGTTGGGTGTGGCCGAGTTAAGTCTTGACCAGCTCCAGCCCTCTACCCTCAGGACACCTAAAAGAAGAACTGGCAGGCTGTGGTCAAAAGAATGGGCTCTGTCCCCGGTGTTGTCTGTCTGTGGAGATTAGAGACCCCTCCTCCTGGGGGAGTCCAGGGACGGCTGCTTAATTTGTGCTGCCATGTTGTCAAGGTCATGAGGCCAATTCTCTCAGTTTCAACAGTGCAAAGGGTCCTCCAGATGGCTGCTCAGACTCTCGGGAGAGTCTGAGGTCTGGGAAGAGGCGGAGGTGTTCCAGGGCTGCCGTTCTGGGCTGGAGAGTGGGGCACTGAGCCCAGCCTTTCACTGCCAGTAGCGACCAGTGCAAGTCGTTGTTTTCTCTGAGCTTCAGTTTCCCCATCTGCACAAATGAGGAAAAGAGCCTGGTCCCTCCTCTGTTGACCATCGGGGCCACAGAGAAGCTTGGATGAGGCCCTGGTGTCTGGAAACGCCTGGGGAGCTCGTCAGGGACACGAACACAGGACCCCAAGGTCAGCCTGTTCCTTTCCCACCTCAGGGCCTTTGTTTCTGCTGCCCGCTCTCCTTGGAAGATCCAGTCCCCTGATCACCACACAGCAGGCTCCTTCTCATCACCCAGGATCCCCTTCATTGTCACCTCCTCAGGAAGGCCCCTCGACCTTCTGATGCCCTCTCCAATCCTCCATCATCCCCCACTCATCCTAAACTGCACTCACCTCTGTTCTGGTTTATTGTCAGTGTCCCCCAAAGAGTGCAAGCCCTGCAGGCTTACCATCATGGCTGCTTGGTGGGGGACCATCTCCCAACTCTCAGGAGCAGCTCAGTATGTGCTAAATAAAGGAGTCAGTGGCCTCGCTCGCTCCTGTCAAAGCTCCTTCTTTCCAAACGGCTCGGAAGTGTTTCTTCGTTCTCCAGAACAAGGCCGGTGGCTTGAAGGGTGAGGCTGGGGGTGGAGGAGCCCCCAGGGCCCCACGCAGCATGAGCCCGGCCTCCCCAGTCCCACGTCCCCTCCCCCACGTGCTCCTGCTTCACAGCCTGTCCTTATGTCACGGCGCCCTGACATCTGCAGGGGACTGGCAGTCCCCTGCCCTCCCTCCCAGGCCTGCATGCCCCAGAGCCTCCTTCCCAAATGGGCTGCAAAGAAAAGCAGCCTTGGGAAGTGGGGGGAGATTTCTTTCTGCAGAGAAGGTTCTCCTCTGCACTTCTGCACACAGCACCTGGTTCTGCAGAGGTGAGTACACAGCCCATGGGAGCTCGGGCTGCATCAAAGTACGAAGCCTGCCTCTTGTCTGTGCTTCTGAAGTGGCCAGACCCTCTGCAGAGGAGTCAAGAAAAAGATAAAAATTGCCCCAAAGCTGCAGGGATGAGCCACAGGAATGCTTCCCCTATTTGGGTACAGATGCCACAGAGGTAGAATGATGGCTGGTTACGAGGCCCAGCCTGGACTCATGGAAACAGCCCCGGCCTTTGCCTGTGGTCCAAGAACCGAGGGCACGTCCTCATCCTAAGCCTCCTGAAGATGACCTCCAGCACTACTTGTAGCTCTGATGGTCTGGGAATCCTTCCTTTCCATTATGGAGGGACCGATGTAGGTAGACATCAGTGAACTCGAAAAATAAAGCCGGCTGCCTCCGGGCAGCAGAGATGCTGTGGGGAGACGCCCCTCTGACACCATGGACCTGAGGCTGGGAGGAAGCTGGGTGCCGGTCACACCAGCTTGGGAACCTGGAGAGCAGCAGGTCATGGAAGGAGAGGTGTGGGGGGCCGGCAGCAGTGAGGCTGTGTGGGCCGGAGAGACCCCCAGGGGGCCCTGCTTCCTGGGTTGAGTAAGGTGGGCACCGTCGCCCGTGCTTCTCCCCAAAGCAGGCTTGGCACCTGGGCCCTGTGCCTGTGGGTCGGTCAGAGTCCTTTGGCTTCTTCTTTGGCAAGTTCCCACCTTTCGAGCAGCTTGTTGGTCACGCCCAGCTCGAGACACAGAAGTGCACTGAGGTCTGCTGGGAAGGCAGCTCAGGGACCCCTGCGTGCCCCTGCGCCCGCCCCCGCCCCCGCACGCCCACCCTCTCCAGCAGCGACTCTTTTCTTAGCTGGGCACCTACCAGGCTTCTTAATGAGGGAAAAGTGGTAAGATGTGACAAAGCTAAAACCAAGAAAATAGGAAGGCAACTGTGCAAAGAACCTGACAGCAAACACGCCTGCGGGAGTCGCCACGGAGGCAGGAGGGGCCCAGCGTGACACGGCGTGTGTTCCTTTGAGGGGCAGCGGCCAGCCGACCGCTTGTCCACGGGCTGTGTTTCCATAACTCCCAGAAAGAGAGGGTGTTTTACGGGAGCGTAACTGGGCACAGTTGTCTCCATGAGTTAATCAACAGGCAGTCCCAACGGCTGGCCCTGACTTGGTACCATCGGCAGGAAACAGTATTTTCATGGCCAACCTATTAAAGACTCCACGTTTCTGAGGAGACATCACAAACACAAAAAGGGGTATATTTATTAATATGTTTAAAATGCAGGTTTTTAACGCCATTCCTTAGCCCTTCCAAACAAAGTAGCAAGACAGACAGGGACAATTACGTTCTGACTGGTTCCCAGCGGCCCGCCCAAGACAGCCTTTGGAGACAGTTCTCAGTGGCGCTGAAATCTGCTTAGGAAAGCAACAAGTCCTTTGTTCTGCTGACAACAGTTATTACAATTAATTCATTTTGTGATTGGTACCTGCACTGAGTGACAAGGTGTTATTGTACCGCCTACAAGTTAAAGTGGTAATACCTACATGCGTGGTGACAGTCGGCCGCGTCACTCACGGGAAAGGAAAGGCTGACTCGGCTGTCTGTTCAGCTGCCACCCCCACGCCCCACGCCCCTCGAGCTGGGGGGACGTGCTGGGTTACTTGGCTGGATGTTTCTGCCTCCCACCCACTGCTGTCTTGCGAAGATTTTCATAAAGGCACGAGGTCTAAAGATGCCATGACTTGGGGACAACCAAATGGCACAGCAGGAGCTGGTGGTACCCCTTGTCACTTGACTGGTTGCCGTTCATCCAGCTTGGAATCACACTTGAAATCACACCTGGTTCTCCCACCAGGACACCAGGATTTATCAGCCCTGGCACTACCAACATTTTGGGCCAGATCCTTCTTCGAGAGCCTGCCCTGTGGGTTGTAGGGTGTCTAGTAGCTACTGGCCTCCACCCAGATGCCAGTAGCACCCCAAGCTCTCCAGATATTGTCAAATGTCCCCCAAAGGAAGGAAATCAGAAAACCACCGTTGTGCACAGCCCCGCAGACGGTTATGCAGTAGATAGAAGGTTCCAGAACCCTGCTCTGCTTTATCCTGTCTCAGGCCCTCTGAGCCCACCTGACCCAGAGGCAGGGCCAGGTCGCGACCCCCCAAAGGAAAGGCATGAGGACGCTGGGCTTTCCACACCGTGGAGAGGCTGTGGGCAGGAGAGCAGTGGGACGGGGGACCCAGCCCAAGAGGCAGGCGGCCAGGGAGCACACTTCAAAGGATGTTTTTCCTCAGGAACCCAGGCTTCCCTCCAGCCATGCTGATCAAGGAAGGGCTACTGGGCCTTCAAAATGTGTAGTAAATGGCTCAACACAAAACTGTGTTGAAGGGAACTTGTCTCCACTTGTTACTAGAATTTTAGGTAAGTGCACACCAGCCTTAGAAAGTCCTGGTTGTCTGAGCGCTCGGTGGGTTCTGGGTAAGTCAGGACACCTTTCTGCTCCTTAATTCCCATCGATCACTGATGTGGCTCTCCGCTCAGCTCCCCGAGGCTGACACCACTGCATAGATGCGTGGAGAGAGGGGTGCGGCTGGCACGAGGCCATCCTGGTCCTCCGGGGCTGTCTCAGGAAGGACCCGAGAACGTCTGGCAGGGGCTCAGGGGGGAGCTCCTATGACCTTCCATGGCAGTTGGGGTGGTTTCCGTGGTGGAGACACATGAGGGCTATTGAGGCCAGCCTGTGCCCTTGGCCGCCCCAGAGCACAGCTAGCCGTTGCCAGGGCCCCACCCATGCCCTTCCAGCATGAACACGCCGACTGGACTGGCACTGTGTGTGGGTCGCAAAGCCACTCGCTGGTGGCCAGCCCTGAAAACCCCCTGATTTTTTTATTAGCAGTATTTATCACCTTCTCAAAATCAATTGCATATTTTAAATTAAAACAAATGACTGTTTCTAGACTAATCAATACTTGCATCTTTGCCTTTTAAAAAGTAAAAAGTTTAATGCACAGAAATCCTTATCTGCTCCCATCAATCCAATTGTAATATAATTCAATATTTAATAAATATAATCCCCCTTGCTCAGAACAATGTCATAAAAAATGCAGAAGGTTCCCTGGTACGCAAGACCTCGTGGGCCGGGCAGCACGGCCTCCTCGCGAGCACGCTGGGCCCCCGGCCACTCCTCCCGCTCCTCCGTGTTAGGAGCTGTTTACTCCTATTACGTCTGAAGGAGAGGCCTTGTATATTTAATGATGCTAAAACCGAAACGCTACCTACTATCTGCACAATTGCCATTTTATCTCCTTAAACTTCTCCGTCTTGACGTTTTTAAAAGGGCAGAAGCAGAAAACCCTTCTATAAGACCTAATTTGTACATCTGCGGTCTCCCTCCGACTGCCACAGGCACCATATGTTTTTAATTATCGTAATAGCCCTAAAGAACCTGTTCAGTGGGAAACACATATGATCCTTTTATTACTGGTTTGTAATTTAAACAGTTTGAACAGTAAAGGTCTGGGGACAGGGGAGTGACGGGCTCAGAGGCCTGGGATCCCTGTCAGCGACCTCTGGGAGTTCAAGTTCAGATCCCACCCACCGAGGTGGGACCCGAGTGCCCCTCCTGACAGAGGTAATTGGTCACATGTGATGGGGCTCTGTGGGACAGCAGAAGACATGATCTGTGATTTCCAGTGAGACTGGGCTTGGTCAGAGCCCCACACGGTGAGAATCAGGTTCGTAAATATTATCCTAGTCTGACCCCTGCTGTTTTCCCAGCTGGGGGCTGGGAGGGCCTGAGGGTGCCCTGGGCCACCCACTCTCTACTCTTGCCACCTGGGCCCCAGGAACCCCTGCAAGGTGAGGGGTCAGGTTTCCATGAGGCGCTTTCACTTTGGGGGTGGGGGGGTGGGGGACAACAGTTTTTTGTTTTTGTTTTTTTTCCCTGAGGCCGGGAAGTGACTGAATGAAGAGAATCCTGGGAATCACTGATTCTCAGCCGGGGCGAGAAGGCATCTTGGGATGACCCAAGGAGGCTTTGTCATTCGTGGAGAGGTGAGCACACAGAGGGCACTGGAAGAGACCTGCTCAGGTCACAAGGCAAGTCGAGGCCAGCGGGGTCTCATGGACACAGCTGACGTCCCCCAGCCCCCTGTGCTGCCTGCTCCGGATGACAGACCCTAGGTGCCTTCTGAGGCTGGAATCCCGCTTGCAATTGTCCCACCCTGTCCTGGGACCCAGAGCTACAAGTTGGCTAGAACGCACTATTTTTCCTTGTGTGTTGGTTTATTCACTTTTGATGTATCTCATACAAGAAGCAAAGGCGGCAGAACAGTCACCCCAGGATGGCCACTGCCTGGCCTTGAACCTCAGCTTCCTCCCCTACTTGTGGGTCTTCCTGGCGGCGTAAGTAGCTTCTGCATGCCTCCACTTGCCCATCTGTGAAACAGGAGAACAACAGTCACACCTACCCCGCGGGATGTTTGTGAGGATTCAATGAGAGCATCCTTTGTGTTGCCCTCTGTAAGGTACCCAGAGCAGGGCCTGGCTCTGGCACCCCAGTATTCAATATTTAAAAGTAGACACAGAGGTGGAGGGACAGCCCCAAGAACCAGATCCTGCAGCTAAAGCCAAGGGGGACGTCCCTTGGCTGTGAGGAGATTATGGGGAAACAGTCATCTTCCTTAAGCACCAAAGGCGAGACACTGGGCTTGGTACGGGGTGTAGCTGATCTGGGTAACTTGTCACCGGCACCCAGGGCAGATTGTGGTCGCATGCTGCCATCTGAGTCCCTCCTGCTGGCGAAATGGCAGGCCCGTCCCCATAGCTGCCATGAAAGTGTCTTGTTATGGCTGCATTTCAGCATCCACATGGGCCCTATGATACCTTATTAGTTCGATGCTTTTTGGCCACAGCCTGACATTGGAAAGGCAATGCACTATGAAAGTGGGGTGACGTGCTCCTGACAGCAGTCCCCACTGTCCAGAAAGCGCGCGCAGGGGACCTGTACACCTCAGGACATTCCTGGGCCTGATGCCACAGGACGGTCACCACCCCGCACCCCACGTGCGGCCAACTGAGTCAAGGCTCGGAGAGGCTGCAGCTGGGAGTCAGGGCTCAAGGAGAGGACGGCTTCTCCACTGAGTAGAAAACAACCTCGGGCAAGTATCCTGCTCAGCTCTCTCCCTCCCAAGACGAGCTCTGGCAACTGGGTGACACGGGGTATGCAGCAGTGGCTGCGAACAAGAAAGGGCTCTCGCAGGAGACTTGCCATGAAGACAGGCGGACCCTGGAGGAGAGGGGGGGGTCTGCCTTGGGGGCAAAGCTGGGAGCCAGTAACAGGGGCACGTGTCCCACTTAGCCCATCTTCCCTCCTTCAGGACAAGCTCTCTCTGTGTCAGTAGGTGTGACGGGCATTGGGGCTAATCCTACCCTCAGAGGAGGAGCAGGGAGTCACAGGTCCAGACCTGCCCTCTAAGTGACCCCAGGGGGCTGAGAGGAAGCTCTCTTATAAGTTCAAATGGGGGGGCTACAAAGTCCCCGGCCCCAAGGGGCTGCTCTCGCCTTTTGGCAAGAAGAGGGCCAGATGGCCACCCTCGCTGGAGATGTCAGTGGTGACCTCTGGACTCAGCAAATGGCAAGTGCGTCTTAATCAGACCGCGTCCTTCCTGTTCTCGGAGGAGGCCACTGCACCGACCCACCCCCCAAGGAAACAAGCCCTTAATTACCGGGGCTGGAGGCCCACAGGCCCCGCCCGACCAGGCCGCCCGCAGTGACCAGCCAGCCCTGCGAGCCCAGCTGGAGAAGGCACCTCCAATTTCCAGTTCTGAGAAAAATAACACATCCGCGCGATCCATCTGCACCCAGTGAAGGCAGAGCAGGGAAAAGAGCATAAAACACGAAGTTCCCACAGACAACATCTGTCTTAGTGCAAACAATGGACCATTATCTTGTAAATAATTCTGATTAAGCTGCAGCACTTCCTCCTGAAACTGGTGGTGGGGAGCAGAGGGAGGTGCTGCCTGAGTCCAGGCCCTGGGGTCTCAGCGCCCTCACCCTGCGGAGTCAGCAGGTCAGCAGTGCCCGAGCCCCGGCCGCCCCGCTGGTCGCTGGGTTCTTGCCTCTTCCTTAATGTCTGCGTCCCACCCTTCTCTCCTCCTCCGCAGTCTCCATCACTTTCTTCTGCTCTCGCAGACCTGTTGTCAGACCTCTGACCGTCTCCTTTTCCTCACTGTTACCTGCCCAGGTCTCCAGCGTCTCCCTTTCCACCACTTTCCCTGTTCTCCCCACCTGTCTGTTCTCTGACTCTGCTCCTGCCCCTCGCATTGTGGGTCCTTTCCTCTCTCGGGCCTGCTGTGGCTGTCTCTCCTCCAGACCCAGGCCCCTGGTCACCCCCATGTAGTGGGAATGCTGACCGTCTGGGGACCCCGAGGCTGCAGGCCCCAAGCTTCTCCCCGTCAGTGTTGTCAGGCCTGGGGCAGGCTGGCGGGGAGCATGGGGGGGGGGCCTCAGGGGCCCCAGAACCCAAGAGCTTCCCCTCTCCTGTGTCCCAGGATGCGAGGTTGGCTTGCCTGCCACCACCTCAAGCACCTCCTGTTGCAAACCCCTGCCAAGAAAAAGAACTGGGGACTTCACAAAACACCCAACATCAGGGAAATCCAGCTGTTCAACCTGTGCGAACAAGAGGTAATTATTCACTCTGCAAGGGCATGTACCCCAAGGTCCTCAAGAAAGTTCCCCTTGTGATTTAAAACTGATCCCCTGAGTGTGGCCTAGAAATGACATTTTCAGCCCAAAGTTCTCAGCTAAAGCAAGAGCCAGTAGTACAAGAACTCTGCTCCCACTGGCCGACCACTGGAGTTTGTCAAATCTCCTACCTGTAAATCCTTGGCAGCATTAGAACAAGGAGCACAGGTCAAGTGGAGCATAAGGTGTTTTGTGTGCTTCCTGGGCCGGGGGTCACTGGACACCCACACAGGGTCCTCCAGGGAGATGTTCAGTCTGGGGATGAGGGAACCCCAGGCGGCGGGGCCCACAGAAGCCTCCAGGGGGAGTGCAGTGGGTGGGGGGGCGGGCGCCTGCTTCATGCTGCCCTGCCCCCCACGTGGCAAGGCCTCAGTGAGCTCTGAGCTCTCATGGGAGCTCTGCCTCAGGCCTGTGTGGTGACAGAAATGGCATAACTTGCCAACTTCTGGGCCACTCACTCAGTCACTGTGTCCCCTGAGGATATAGGAGGGAACACACAGGGGACAAGTCACGTTCAATCGAAGCAAAAGTCACGGCCTGAGCAGTTGACACTTGGAGGCAGGACACGCTGTCCCAAACTAGGGGGTCCTGCTGGCAACCCCGAGGCCGGAGGGGCCCACGCCTGCGGCACAGTGGGGCGTGAGCCTAGCCTCTGGGGGCCTCCTTCCTCTCCCCTGGGTGACAGTGGCCGCAGTGTCGGGAGGCAGCGGAGGCTCCCAGGATAACACCCACCCAGGGGCTCACAGGACTATCGTGCTGGGCCTGGAAAGTGCTTGAGACACCTCACTTCTCATGAGAAATGCCATCTCTGAAGCTCAGCCCTGAACACAAGAGACTGAAAATGGAGAAACAGCCAAATAGTCAGGTTTCCGGGCGCCACCACGGATCCCAAAGTCGCTGTACTGACTCCCTCTTTTTGAAAAAGGTATTTTGATTTCCAGAAAGAAGAGAAATTCCTCAGTGCTCTTCCTACGACTTAATAAAAATGTCTTGGTGACGAGCCCCACGACAGAACTGGTCTTGCCCGAGCGGAAACCCCACATGTCCACGTACCCGGGACAATGCCAGCTGCGCTCCCACCCCAGGGCCCAGCCCAGGTCCCAGGTCAGCTGAAAAGTCAAGGCTGGAAGGGATCATGGGTGTGGGACCGGGAGGGGAGTGAGGCGACCTCCAGGTGCCCCCTCCTTTCCCTGGGGGGGGGGGGACTGTGCCCAAAACAGAGTAAGTGGTCCCGGGCTCCTTGGAACTCAACTGCTGGTCTCCTGACCCCAGGTCAGCCTGTCCCTAGGCTGAGGGGCTGCACTTCTCAATATAGAGAGTCATGGAATGTGTACCTGTCCTTGGTGCTCGGCGACCTTCGGCAGTGCACCCAAGGCATCAAAGGTTCCAGGGCCAGGCGCTCCCGCTTGCAGTGGACACTGCTGTGCCCCACCCTCCCCTTGCGTTCCCCGGGCAGGCCACTGACCTTCTGTTTCTCTGTGGTCCTAAGAAGACTGCTCGGCTGTTGGGTGGGCTGGAGGCCCCTCACTTGATGAGAGCTGCAGAGCCGGTGGATAAATACCTCAGCTGCTGCAGCCTTCGGGGTAACTCTGAGGTGAGCTCTACACAGCCCCCTAGAGGGTCCGGAGACACGGAGCCCACTCCTGCAGCCGTAGCCCCCTCTCATCACACGCCCATGCCAGCCTTCTTCCGTCTCCTACTCCCTCACGCATGCACCCACGTCCTTATTGCAGGGTCTGCTTTGGGGAGACCCGAAGGCCAGCAACGAGGCCTGAGAAGACTAACAGGCTCTCACTCCGCCAGAGCCCTGGTTACCCGGGAGGCCCTGTGCGTCCCAGAAAGACACCCACCGCCAGCCCTGCCCCAGGTGCGGGCAGCACCTCAGGGGGGGGCTGTCCTTGTGGTCTGCCCAGGCCTCCCCCAGGACACGCAAAACACTGGAGTCAAAAGAGAAAAGCAACTTGTCCATCATATAAAAAGAGCAATAATTTGGTAAATTAATAGCAAATTTGCTTTCCCCGCTTGGTTGCCTTTCTCCTTTTATGTGGATAATTGAGAGCACATTATATTAATTTGACAACAACAGAAGTTCAAAAGGAAGCCTTAACCTTGGGAGCACGGGCTGCTATCAGAAGGGTGTGTCTGGACAAGTCCACGCACAGCACAGCAAAGCCCTCAGAAAGCCAGCCAGTGTCTGGCTGCACAAATGGGTGGGCACTTCTCCTAATGAAGAAACTGTGCCGAGTTCCTCAACTTTCACCTTGAAAATGCACACAGCTTCCTCAGGAGGCAGAACATGCCCACGCAGGGCCAATCCCGCCAGTGGGCCGCTGCATAGGAAGCGGTGTAATTTAATCACCATGACGACTGAGAAGAAGTGACGATACATAAGCCCCAAGTGGGGTTCTTTCAGGTACTTCAGAGCGTCTGAATGTTACCAATGCAAACCTATTTCCAGCGCATGTAATGAAGAGGGTTTGCAGGCTCTGTGTCGCCATGAAGACCGGACCACCTCTCCCTTCCTCGGCCTAGGCCACCTTAGCCACAGTCGTCTCCTTGAAACTCCACCCTCATCTACAAGGGGGCCTCTTGTCCTCCTGGGACCAGTGGGTCATTGCTGCTCGGGAAGGGCAGGTCTGGGCCGCAGGGCCAAAGGCAGATGCAATCCAGTAGGCGATGCTGGTTACCCCAAGTTGAGTTCAGCAGGTGAAGCTTGCTGTAATCCCACACGGGGTGGGGGCAGGGCAGGAAACAGAACTGCCCACCCCCGCACAGAGCTGCGAAATGAAGCCAGCTGGTCCCAGAGGCCTGGAGCCACCCAGCCCGCTAGCTCTGCTGCACACAGGATATTCCCGAGAATGCCTGACTGTGAGAGCGAGTGAGGGGGGCAGTGGGAAACGGGTGGGGGTGCTGTGGGGGGGACACCCAGAGGCCCTGAAATGAGAGGAGGGAGGAGGCAGGGCCTCGGCTCATGGAGGAGAATGCACCAAGGTTCCTCTAAGCCCCAGAAGTTTCCACTGGGGAGCGACTCAGGAAGAGCTCCTGCTTTGGCAGTGGAACTGCATCGACTGTTGGGGGGCTGGGCCCCCTGCAGCGAGGACAGAACAGCAGATGTGGGTCAGCTGCCCCAGGGAGCCTTCCCTGTCCCTCAGTGCACCCCTCCCTTCCCAAGGCCGGCCACTCATGCTGCCCTGGACCCCTGGGCCCACCCCTGCCGGACTGGCAAGGCCAGTGCATGGTGTCAGCAGGGTTCCTGAGTGTGCAGACCAACTACAAGAGGTGGTCGGTGTCTGGGGCAACTCGTGCCACCCTGAGCAGAGTTGTGAGGCCTCCAGCAGCCTTCAGCAGAGCCCGCTGTTCCCGCCGCGCCCCAGGCTTGAGGCATTGGTCCAGAGGGGTCTTGAGGGTGCCCCTTGCCTAAATGGAGGGGCTGGTGGTGAGCCCCTCTTTGGGGGCTGCAAATGTAGCTTCTCAAACCACACGGGCTTCAGGCCTCAGCCGAGGGAACACACCTCACAGAGATGCCACATGCCTGCAGAAGTGATGCTGGTCACCAGGAGCCACCAGGAGGTGAGAACCCAGAAGAGGACGTAGGTGAACTCTCCCTGGCACCGCACTGACATCCCCGGGGCAGCCAGCGTGCTCCGTGCCTCAGTTTCCCCTACCCACAGGGCCCGTGAGTGGCTGGTGTCTAGACGAGTGCCCCAGTCACTCGTATAGAGATGCACCTGTCATCTGGTCCCACCCACTCAATCGGGAGGCCCCTGTACACTTGTGTGTTTGTGAATCGTTACTTGTGGGGCCCCAAAGATGCGTGGAAAAGGCAGCACGTCAACCTGGGAACAGCATAACTATTACCCCCCCATGTCCTCTCGAGGCTTCCAACAGAGAGAAGGGCCAGGGGCGAGGGGGACGAATTAACATAATGACGCCAAGTGCTCTGGAGTTTCACAGCTTTTTATTAGCAATATGAAGATGTTATCGAAGCAGTTTTAGTACTGTTTTACATTCCATTCATAAACGACCTAACTTGTAACTCGGCATACAGCACACGCAAGGATATAGTTTGACACGTATTCAGAAAGCTACAATTGTTACAACTTACATGCCTTGTTACCAGGAACACCTTAGTGTATCTTCTAGTTACTTCCACAACACTCTGTTCCACAACACAGGGCAGCCCGCACAAGGCGACACATCTCGCTTCAATCACCGTTTCTAAGCTGTGGGCATGAAGGTGACTGTCATGTGTTCCTGGTGAAGGTGACGACCTGACACAATATTAAACTAGTGATATTACTGCTTAAATACTATGGAGAAAGGTAAAGACTGTACTTTTCTGTATTCTTCTAAAGTGTTACAAAGAACAGGACAACGCGACACGAGCGGTAACGCCGACCACACCATCGCAGGGCCGCCTCTAGAAGCCGTGCTGAGCTGGCATCGCAGGCCCCTGGTCAGGCTTCCCACAGGTGAGGGGCCTCCAATCCACCAGCGTATATCACGCGGGGTCCCCAACTTTGGGGGCATCTTCTCTCCCGCTGCAGCCACTAAGCCTTCGCAGTCCGTGAGTAACAGTGGAACATATGGGGCAGTATTTTTAGCCACCCTGATTCTCTGCCACACACACTGCAGGCTGGTGTGCCAGGCGTATACACATACCTGTGCCAACAGTCATTATTTATTCAACACACATATGTGTATACAATCTTGTCTTGACTTGACGCGCTTAACAAGCTGCAGAGGGCCACCACGGAGCGCGGGCGCACAAGGGCGAGTCCAGCTAGAGCCACTAGGACAGGGGGTGTCACTTACCTGCAAGGAAACGTGCAGACTCATTAAACAATCCGGAAAGCGTGTGAGCTATAGGCATCTGAAAGCAAGGGCAGGGCCACAGTCCCTAATTGTTTAATGGGATAATGACAATAAAGCGATATTTATAAAATGTGGTCCCTCCGTCCCTGGCTCAAGCAAGAACAGTCGACGTGATGAGAGCAGGCTGGCAATTAGGCGTAAAGGTACCGCCGATCGGCGTAAGTAATAGGAGATAATTACTACTCATCTGAAGCCCGGGCTTGCACACAACATCTGAATATCAAAAAGGAAGAACCCGATTCCTTCTGCAGCCAAGATGCGGCACGTATCGGGAGGGCTGCCAGTCCAGCCCTGCCTTTCACGCGGCATCCGCAAGTGTGCTCAGCCCGGGGCACCTGCACCCAGCTCCCAACGGCCGTGGGGCTGAACTGCGCCTGCCTGCGTGTGGTGGCGGGGCCGGCCGGAGAGCTGGCATTTCCCCGGGGACGTGGGTGTCCGTTCTGACAACACTCTTCTCTCACATTGTCCTCCTCCCTCCTGACCTTAAGTCCTTACTGGGGAGGAAAAGTATGAGTGTGTGTGTGAAGTGTGAGTGTGCAGTGTGTGTATATGAGGTGTGTGCATGTGTGACTGTGTGTGAGTATGTGTGACTGTGTGTATGTGTGAGTGTGTGTGTGTGTGAGCGTGTGTGTATGTGTGTAGTGTGTGTGCATGTGTGACTGTGTGTGAGTATGTGTGAGTGTGTGTGAGTATGTGAGTGTGTGTGAGTGTGGTATGTGAGTGTGTGTGTGTATGTGTGTAGTGTGGTGTCGGTGTGAGTGTGTGTGCATGTGTGACTGTGTGTATGTGTGAGTATGTGTGTGTGAGTGTGGTGTGTGAGTGTGAGCGTGTGTGTGTATGTGTGTAGTGTGGTGTTGGTGTGAGTGTGTGTGCATGTGTGACTGTGTGTGAGTATGTGTGAGTGTGTGTGAATGTGGTGTGTGAGTGTGCGTGCGTGTGTGTGTGTGTGTAGTGTGGTGTCGGTGTGAGTGTGTGAGTGTGCGGTGTGTGTATATGAGGTGTGTGCACGTGTGACTGTGTGTATGTATGACTGTGTGTGAGTATGTGTGAGTGTGAGTGTGGTGTGTGAGTGTGTGTGCGTGCGTGTGTGTGTTGAGCCAAACAGCTCTTGCTCTCCTCGCCCACCCTGGGCCTGGGCCTGGGCCGTCGGTGTCATACAAGCCAGAGAAAATAAGGACACGAGACCACAACGAAAGCTACCAGACTGTTCTCCTGCTTCAGAGGCACCGTGGATTCAGACAGTAGCTTTTGGAGCCAAAAATATGCAGCAAAAGGAAAGGAACATAAACAAGGCTAAATGTCACCAGTGTTTGCCGACTTACAGACACCGTCCATTTGTTGGTTCTGAAGTGGGGACTGGATCATTTGGCAAATACAGTGCTATTCACACGACAGTTCTGTCATCCTGCAGTGCACACGACATCACGCCAGTGGCATTCCCGTTTCATTTAGAAAGAGGGAAGGAGAGGAAGAGAAGAACGGGAAAGCGTTTGGAGACGGCTGCCCTTCAAAGAGGCCACCCCGTTGTCAACGCTCTGCACGGATCGAGGCTCGGGAGGAGGCAGCGGAGAGCCCGCCTCGGGTGCCGACTTCTGCAGGAGCCCCTGGGGGCAGCACCTACGCATTACCCACCAGAGTAGCCAGCAGGCGCAGCGCACGGAGGACGGGGTGGGGGGGATTTGCCCCAACTTATAGGACGAGCCAAACGGTCCTCCCTGCTGGGATCTGCCATCGGGCCCTGGACACACACTGCTGCTGGGGGAGGGCTGGACTGTGGAAACCAATGGCCGACGTGTGAACAATGAATGGAGCAGAGAGAGCAAGTGCTAAGCGGCCTGTGGGCGCGTCCGCTTGTGCTGGGAAGGCGGGACCACTGCCTGGGGCGGCAAATGAAGCAGGACAAACCCTGCAGCCACGACCCTGGGCCCCACACCTGGCAGACTCAGGCGCTGTTTCTCTTGCTGCACCATTTTCCGCACGTCACCCCCTTTCTCAGGGCTGCACGTGAGCGCTCAGAACCTGCCCCAGGCGTGGGCATGAGCAGCACCTTCTCAGGCGTCCCCACGGACACACAGCAATTGTCACCGAGCTTTCATACCCTGGCCATGGCACCTGGGAAACGCCTAAGGACTGCAGACCTTGGCCACTGGTGGTCAGACTGAGGAGGTGACACGTGCTTCACCCCCTGAGGCACTGGCCTTCCGTTAGGAGCAGACCTGGCAGAAGCCGAGGAGCTGTGCCCACTGTGGAGGGATGGCATCACAACACTGCCAGAATCACCTCCTAGGCTGACACTCCCACGTGCCAATGCCTCGGCGTGGCAGACATGAGGAAACAAGCCTCGGGGACCTTGACGGAAAGCAAGCCTTGCGGTTCCCGTGCTGAAGGGATGCTATGACCGAGAGATGTTTGGACTCGGGCATCACTGCCCCCTACACCATCAAGTGGACATTCACCTCCGCTGCAAACACCAACTCAGCTGAGAGCCGCCGATCCAAGCTCATCACCCACTGCCCCCTCCCTCCTCATGCTCTGCCCATCAGTGAGGAAACTGAGTCTTTCCAGAGCTGGCCTCCGAGCCTCTTTGTCCTCTGCCCCCCTGGGCCACATGGGGCGGTTCTGGAAGCACCATGAGTCACGGGCGGGGGCTGCCCTGGAAGTCTTTAATGCACAGGCCGAGATGAGGCCTCCAGAAGCAGGTGCCCAGGCCATCTGGCAGCACAAGTCCTCTCGGCCTGGGGTGTCTGTCACACCGCTGACCTTGGCATTAAACGGCAGTAGACGGAGCCCTGCAGCTGCTGACTAGGGTCCTCACTGCCTCGTCTCACTGGCCAGTGG
Organism: Rhinolophus sinicus; assembly: GCF_036562045.2. Taxonomy (NCBI): domain Eukaryota; kingdom Metazoa; phylum Chordata; class Mammalia; order Chiroptera; family Rhinolophidae; genus Rhinolophus; species Rhinolophus sinicus. The sequence continues at coordinate 48,622,558 of NC_133760.1, read as the reverse complement.
GGTTGGGGCGCACAGGTTTCTGCATGTTCTCAAGGGATAGACACAGCAATGCATCGGTCTCGACATTATAGGAGGAGCCCGTTAACCCGCGGCCCACTCGAGCCCCACGCCTGCTTTCACAAGCAGTTTACTGGGACACAGCCGGGCCTATTTGTCTCCTCAGTGCTGTGGCTGCACTGGTGGCCTCGCACAGCTGGGGGTTGCAGCAGAGACCTCAGGGCCTGTGAGCCTCAGGGGTTTACTGTCTGCCCTTTTCAGGAAATAGCTGCCAACCCCTGCTTTAGACTGCACGGCTGGGAAAACGGTGAATCTTTCCAGACTGCCTATGCTGGACATAACGAGGCTTCTGGGGACAGAAGTCACGTTGAAGAGAGTTTAGCTTGCTTGTCCGGGTTCATTTCATTATACATTTCAGAACCCAGTAGGAAAGAGGGTGAATGGACCCTATCTTTTTTCTCTTTTTTGGAAAGAGGTGTCCCAACTCCCTCAGCGCTATGAGCGATGCCCGAGACTTGGGGCTGGGAGGCCAGCTTCCCGATAACCTGAGAATAATACGTTGGGAACACTGGGGCTATTGCTGTGACTGGCCCTGCCTTCTCGCTTGCTTCCTCCGAGGCCTGGCGGGTCACTCGTCTGAGAGGCACTGTACCAGGCCCTCGTGCCCGGGGTAGATGGGCTCAGACTCTCCTGGCTCAGCCTGCCTTCCCTGAACCGTGGCTCCTGAGCAGAGGTCAAAGGCGGGGCGAGGGAGGCATGCTCTTCTCACGGCGTTTCCCTGAATCTGCCTTTAATTCCCGCCATCAGCCTTCCCACAGGTTCACCAAAGGGCACAAAGCAGACTCTGCCTGTGACACACAGCACGTGCTGGTCCCAGTCATCGGCCTTCAGTCTGAGAGGCAGGGAGCAAGGGTGAGCTGGTTACTGTCCAAAGCCACAGCGTCTGGGGGAAACAAGCTGTGTGCCCTGTGTGTGGCCAGCCCCACTGCGCTGTGTGGCCCCCCTGCTGAAGCCCGGGCCTCCACTGCTCTCTCGGATCCAAGCTATTGGCTGACCCGACGGTCCATTGGGTTTCTCGGACTGGACAAGGGGTCGTCTGCCCTGTCTTGTCAGTGGAGATAAATGCTGCTCTGCTCTGCCCTTGCCCCCTAACGAAACACCGGCAGTGTCAAAAAATGTATACGCATTTTAAGAGTTGTTATCTACGCTCAAGCAGCAGTTCACCGTAATCAGAAGTGTCTGGACGCTGATGGGAACCACTCTGAGCACCTCTTGTAATTGCAGACGTCACATGTGACTCGTGTTCATCTTTTCTTATCGGTGTATATTGAGGATTACAATTTTAATAGTTTTTCCTGTCTTCAAATGTCTGTACATTTTTTTTGGCTCCCTCTGCATTCATGTGGATCCTGCCCCATTACAAAACCAAGGTCAAACACCTTCCAACAAAACTGAGGCCACATCCACATTTGCCGATGGCACGAGAGTGGCCTTGTATGTCATGTTCTTCAATAGAACTAAGACATGTGGGCCACGCCTGAAGTCACCTCAAAAAATGAGAGCTCTGATTGGAGCAGGATTTCACACGACGAGGTCACGCCCTAGTGGGACCTGACCCACTCCAGCTTCATCCCAGAGGCACAAGCTCCCCCCAGGCCATGGGGAAGCACCTGACAGGCTAACGCCCTGCTCGCTGTGGAAGGCCCTTTTGAAAACCCACGCTCCGGCTCGCCGCGTGGCACACGCTCTGCCCACTGCTGCCCCAGTGACTGCCTGCCTGTCTCTTGGTTGTCTCTCTCATGTGCACCAGGGTTAGTGCACCAGCTGGGAGTGAGCAGCACACACTGCCCAGGTGTGTCCGTGACACCAAGGAATGGAGGCCAGAGCTGGAGGTCAGGAAGCAGCCAGGCAGAATTAGGGAGGATCCGGGAGTAGAGCCGACTGCATATGTGTCACCCACAGACAGAGGGTGCGAAGCCACCTTTCCCATCACCAGCATGTGTCAGCGGGGCTGCTGAGCTCTGCAGGGTGTCTACACGATTGGAACCAGCTTTGTACCAATGTTTCTTCAAACACGTTTACACTGCACGAGAACAGACACAGCCGGACACTAGCATCTCCTACTAGCCTGTGTCTCGGGCCGTCAGAGTGGAGACAGGGTTTACAATGAAATCAGACCCCACACTTTCCTGGGATGAGAAATTCTGGACTAATTCTTTGGTTTGGCAAAGCCCAGCATTGAGCAGAGCAGGCCTCGAGCTGGCTGGCCACATCGGCTCCGAGTGGAGCGGAGCAGATGGAACAAACAGGAGCAGTGGTTCCTGCTGGCCATAGATTCTCCCCTGCAAAGTCAGCCAATGGGGCGTTCAAGTTTTCAACTATCATTTGTGCTTCTTGAAATTCTACAAAGAAAGTGAAAAATGCCCCCAAATGCCCAGTTGGTAGCCCACCGGATTGAAGACTTCCCGACAGCATCCTAGGGAGGACGACCATGCCTGGCCCTCCTGGGTCCTGGGGCACCACAGTGGCCACTAGGAAAATAGGAAGAGGGTGTTGATTGGGGGAGTGGGAGCTGGTCAGGGTCAGGCCCATCTTGGAGCAAGAGAACAGTGCCTGCACCCCACCCCAAGCAAACACACAGCCCAAGAAGGCCCTCCCTGCTGGCTTTGCAGCTGAAGCAAGAGGGTGTGAAGACACAGGCAAATGAACCAGAACTTGCAGTCGCTAAACACAGGCCATTTCTGGCCACAGTTGCCCCTGGCAGCTCGCTGAGTATAAGGTCTAGCAGTGCGACCCGGACCCTCAGCTGGGGAGCCAGCAGGATGCTTTCTGTCCGGCTGGCCCGAGGGTCTTCATCCCCTTTTTGGAGAGGGGCCACGACTCACTCCCAGGGTGTGTCACCCAGTGGCTAAAAGGTTGACTAAGCACATACCCAGGAAATGGGGGTGTGGGTGGGAGGTCGGGGAGTGAGCTGCTATTTGGGGAGGGGTGAGAAATGCCTACGAGCTGCAGCTCCCAGAGAAGAGGCTCACAGACAAAGCAGGCTCCCGGGTGCTGGTCCCCAACACTCACTGGGCGACAAAGGACACCATTGCGTGAATCTCCTCAGAGGCGGGCAGCCCTCCTTCAGCACTGATAATGGGAAGACATGGGACAACGGGAACATTCATGGGGGTAATAGGCGCTCCTCTCAGTAATAAGAACTTAACGCGCGTGCTGACTTTTCATCCCTGCTGATACACGGGTTCCTGGCAGGAACGAGGATCCTACTTATGTATTTGAAAGAACTATAAAATAGACTTAAAAAAAAAAAAAAAAAACCTGCAAAGAACAATAAAAAAGAAACCACCCCAATCACAAACATAAAACAACAATAAAATAAAAAAAGACTAACCGTCACTCCCCTAGAAGAAAGGGGGAAAAAAATATGGACTGACATAAAACCCCTTTTCCTTTAAATATTGCTTCTAACAGCTTCGAAAGGAATGGACTATATGGACTAAAAATAGAACTGGGGGTGCAGTCAGCAGGGCTTTGTGACTCGCTCAGTATAAGGAACGGTCGATATTTGTTTGAGCTGCCAGAAATCCATTTAGTGATTTTTGACAATTCAAAAAATATTTCTGACTGCTTGATCTAGTTCTTAGTGAATTCAGGAAGAAGAGAGGGAAAGAAATATATCAATTTAAATTATGAAACAAGTCCAGCTTCTTGACCCTCCTGGGTGCTAAAAGGACGTCAGGATTCAGAGGTTGAGAAACACTCCCCTCCCCCCACAAGTGAAGTGAAGTCCCAGGAATCGACCCACAGGTCGAAGGGGGTCAGGGGCACCATCATGACCATGGCTACACCTGTGGTCGCTTTTCTGCAGTGAGGGTGTTTGGGGCTGGGAATGGTACTGAACTTCTCGGGGGAAGGATGCTTTCCGGTCAGAGTGACTGAGTGCCAAGGCAAGGCCTGTGATGCCCCCTGCCCACCCACATTCATTCGATCCAACTCTAGGCTTCAAATGTATTATAACGTCTTGAGATTGGGAATTACTGGGGGGCAGGGGGTAACCGCGTTCTTTAACGAGGTAGACAAGAACCAGTTTGCCCATGAGAGGAGGCAGGCGTGGATCCGAGACACACGGGATACCACTCCCCACCCAGGACGGCACCACACACACGTCTCATCAGAGCAGCAGACAGACAGGTGAAGAGACGGATGGACACAAGGCGATCATAGAAAGCCAGAGTGACGGTCACTGACATTTGGTCTGTCTACAGGCGAGTCAGAAACACCCCACACCATCTCCCTGCTTGGAGAGGCTGTCACTTTATTTCTGTGTGTGGTCAGGGTGAGTTACCCTCTAAGTCAGTGTACGGTTTAAGAAAGCAGATTGGCTCAGCAAAGCAGTAAGCGGGTATCAGGCCTCTTATGCATAAGCTGAAAATACTGAAAAGTTTGCAAGTTACCATGTCTCTTTTACCTTTTGTTTTGAAGTATTTTCCCCCATTCAAGATATAGATTAAAACCCGGAGTCGTTCACACTGTGAGACGGCACTCCCGCCTCCCACGCCTTCCGGGCAGGGGTGTCAGGCCATCACAACGCAGACGGGACCCCAAGCACGAGCTCTGCAACGTCCAGCAAAACCGACCCGCACGATTGTCTACGCTGCATTGTTGGGGCCCTTTTATGTTTAGTTCAAAATCTGCTCCTGGGGAAGTTTAACCCGCTTTTAGAAATGCACACTCAGCACTCGTGTTTGGGAAATGCACTGAAGGAAGAGGATTCTAGAACTCACCACACAAGTCTGGCCTCTTGACACATCCAGCATTTGCTGTCCCACCTGCAAGTCCGTTAAAGGCGGCTAAGCCGTCAGAACCGTAGGCCCTGAGGACCGACAGCATGTTCACCGGCTTCTCCAGGCCGGCCGAGGGGTCCTGCGCTGCAAGGAGGCCCGGGCTGTGCCACTGCTTCTCGGATGCCTGGGGGAAAGGTGCCACCAGTCCCTGAACAGGCTGGGCGGTGCCCGCGGGCAGCAGGCCTTCCCCACCGTCACTGCTGCCGTCCTTGCTGAGGGCGGCCTGCGGCTCGCTCACCATCTCTGGCTCTGTTTCGACCTCCTCTTCGTCGTTGTTCTCCCCCGTGGTGGAGCCCATGTCCTCCGAGGAGGCGATGTCGGACAGGTCATCGGCAGTGTCCTGGTGTGCGGTGTCGGGGATCAGGACGGGCGCGTCATCCTCCGGGGGGGCCTTCCCATCAGGCCCCTTGTTGGGGCCGGAACTGGAGGCCCCCGAGCCCACGGTGCCTGGGTAGACGCCAAACTGCTTGTAGAAGTGTGTCGGGAAGTTACAAATGGTGGGGTCCACGTGGCCGGGCCACGGGCCACTCTTCTGCTCCCCCAGCGTCTCTTTGACCTGTGCTTGGGCCATCTTCTCGGAAGCAGAGTCCAGAGGCCCGATCAAGTTGGCAAGGGCCGTCTCCTTGCTGGACGGCGCCGAGGGCAGCACGGCTGCTTTGCCCGCCTCCCGGGCTTGCTCTCGGCAGGTGACGGCCACCCCCAGAGCACTGTCCTTGCGTTTGGCTTTGCCCAGGTGGTTGGCCTGGAGATGAAGGGCCATCAGCTCCATAGATGACGTCGTGAAAGCACAAAACAGGCAGCCATGCCACGCGACGCTGTCTTGCACCGTCACCTGGGAGCCCGGGAGGGAGGTGGCATCAGGTCGCACGGACAGGTCCAGGGGCTCGTACTGGGACTTCTCCGACCGCCGCAGGGCCACCTTCCCGCTGCCCTTGTCCTCAGCACTGTCCGCCCCGTGGACCTTCACGGAGGCAGGCTCAGCCAGGGCTTGGTCCTTCTTGTACTTCTCTTTCTTCAAGGAGCCGAGGACAAAGCTGTCCATGAAGGCTTGCAAGGACCCTTGGAAAGTCACACCGTTGCTCGCGATACTTTGATAGGCTCTTCCAATTTCAGAGAAGTGGGTGCTTTTGGAAGGAAGGTCTGAGCCTTTCAACGTGTCTGAAGGGGCCTCGGAAGACACGCCAGCGGCCTGCCCGGGGTGGTCACCGGACGAGAGCACCCCTGACGTCCACTGCTGAGAGGCAGGGCCAGCACGGAAGTCGATTCCGGAGAGACCCTTAAAAGTGCCCCTCAGGATGTCTGGCCTGATAAACAAAGCAGCTTTGTTGGGCAGCTCGTCCCTGGGGTCTTGGCTTGGGGGCTGTCCGGCCAGGGGCCCAGCTCCATTCTGTCGCTCGCGGTGATGCCGCTCCAGGTGGTACTTCAAGGACGCAGACTGGGTGCCGGCGTAATCACAGTGCGGACACTTGTAGGGCTTCTCACCTGCAAGGTTCCGAGAGAGGAGAGAAAAGTGTGTTTATGTCACTGTGGTGTGCTGAGCAAGGCTACAAGGATCAACATTTGTTCTTGGAAACAAAGCAGCTCAAACCAATAATTAGTTAGGGAACAACTGTTTTTTAATAGAAGAATAATTCGTACTCTTAAGCTTTTTTAATGATTTTGTGCCATTTGGGACTATTCAGGAATGACATGCTATCTACACACAATTAGCTATCTTTTTCTTTATCTAACATGTGAAAACGGCTGTAGATTTAAAAGCTATGATTATGAAAATTAAGCATAATAATTTCAACCACAGTGATCATTAAAAGTAGAAGTTTAAAAAGACAAAGTATGTAACAAATGGGTGGTTGCGATATTTTGTGTGTACAATAGCTCTAAAATTTGTTTAAATTATACACATGGAAACCATTTTTAAACCTAAAAATTTTATGGCACTGTTACGCAAGACTGAAATGAATGATTTAAGTCTTGCTCTGCAGTAAATCATGGATATAATTAGCAAATGGCATACTGCACGAGTAATTTATCATTATTTGGAGGGCACCATTCCAGACGGGCTCAGCTATCTGCAGACCTACTGCATTGTTTCTAAATAAAGAACTATAAATACCGATTCTATAAAATATTAATACCATTACAGTGCCTTATGATTGCAGCATGTAAAGACATATAGTTAAGATAAAAAGTAGTCAATAAAGCTTAAAAGAAAATGAGTAATAAAAAGGTACAAAATATACTTAGTTTCTGTATTTGAAATTAACATTATCTACTGGTCTTTGTAGTGCCTTAAATTTGTACTAACGGCAAACCTAACGCTCCGGTAGTGAAATGTGTAATTTACCTGTAATAAGCGCTTTCCAGAGAATAAAAATAGCTTTAAAGAGTGTTTTAAAACATATAAGACCATTTTCCTGAATTAAATATTTATTTAAATTCTACACCCGACTTCTATTGTTCTTCACACCACAGAAAAGACGCCAGCACCTACAACTTACATGAGCCCACGTGTGGGCTGGAGGAAGAGCGGAGGCTAAACAAATGTGGCTTTCAGTATTTTCCAAGAATGTGTTAGCAATCCAGGGTCTTCTCCAGACTTTGGAATGGAAAGCTCTCTGGAGGGAATGGGACTGTGACAGTCCCTGTTAGCTTGCTCACAATAGCGCCCTGTCAATAAGCACAATTACTTCTCCGAGGAAGCTCAGCGTCACCACCCCTTCCTCTCTCCTATTGTGAAACAGGCCAGCGTGAAAAGCAAGAGCAGATCACCGGTGAGTGGGGAATTCTGAACACACTTCCCTGGGCCTGGTCTCAGCCAACCTCCCATTCTCCAGGCGGAGGGCATTTGACGAGGGGTTGGGGCTGCTGGGCTCAGTAACCCACAGGACCAGCAGCCCAGGTCCTGAGCAGGGGACCCCACGTCACCTGCAGATTGTATGCCGGTCTCATCAGCAAGGTGGCCACGCGACAGCAGCTGCAGGCCCCCCCTGCACAGCTCAGAGATGGCCTTTGGGTCTGGGAAGGGGGCCCAGCTGGCATCTACTTATCTCAGTGGAAAGCGCACGGCCAGCTCTGGCTAACCAGTGGCATGGACCTGAAGGAGGATGCTCTCCGCTTGAGGTAAAGATGCAGAAGCTTCAAGCACCATTTCTCACGTCCTGCACCCAATCCTGTGCGTGGCTGTCGCACTGGAGGCCAGAGCACCCTCAGTAGGACAGCTGTTGTGGACGGGGCCCCTCTGGGCTGAACTGGGAGCCCGGTGGCCTGTTGGACACTGAGGTTGTAGTGCTGGGCCATGTGACAGGAGAGCCTGAGAGGAGCTGCACCCTGGCTCATGGGTCAATGGGAACCCTGGGGGTGGGGGCTGCAGGTACTGAATGAGACTCAGGCTGCATCTCGGAAATGCACCTGGAAATGATTAAGTGCATCTTAATCATTAATCAAATCAGGGTTTGTAGACAACGCATGGGCATTCATCAGCGGCAGCCACGGAGGGAGAAGGTGGACTTGCCTGCAAGCCTGGTGGGGTGGGGTGCACGATGCACGGAGGCTGGGCCCATTTCCATGGGATGTGCATTTGAAATGCACACTGGGGCAGTGGTGCTCACAGGGTGCTGCGCACTAGAGTCCCCTGAGGAATGTCGGCACCTGTCCTGGTCCCTAGGTCTGGGGTGAGGGCACAGTGCGTATTTTTCACCAGCACCCATAGTGACTGTGATGCTGACAGTGGAAAGATCATACTTTGTGAAACCAAAGTGGAACTGCTTAGGGAGCTTTAAAAACGTGCCAAAATCTAGACCCCCTCCTGCCCCCGCTCTCTCTCCAGAAATTCTGCTGATTGCCCCAGGGTTCAGACTGGGCATCGGGGCTCTCAAAGGCCCCACATGGCCTCCATGAAGTTCGATGGAGAGCCACTGGTCAGAGCCTCCCTGGGAAGTGGCCTTTTAGGTAGAGACTGGGGGGCTTAGCAGGGAAGGGTACCTGGACCTCTGGACCCCAAGAGGTGCTTGGGGAGTCTGAAATGGGGACCAGAGACCCCTGGGCACATGTGTCCCATCCTGGGACCTGTGCGGTGAGAGGACGGTGCATGTGCTCTCTGAGGCCTCATGTCAGCTCTAAAACCCAGATGCATGTGTGCGTACGTGTACACCCAGCACACCAGAAAAGCGCAAATTCATTCACACACGTTTCCTGATTGAATGAACTGATGGATAAACGTCCACCTCCTACCTCCCAAGTCAGGAGGGGAATTGACTGAAGTAGCAAAGAGACAAGATTTGCCCTTATGGCTTTCAGAGGAGACATGTCACGTGGTTATTAAAGCAAGTGGCATTCACACACTCACACACACTATACATCATACACATGCACACACATGCACAGACACACATCCATACACACTCACACCATACATCACACCTGCACACGCACACACGCACAGATGCACACATGCACCATGTATCACACATTCACACCCACGCACATGCACATATGCTCCATACATCAAACACATACCACACATGCACGCACAGGTACACACATTGCACACACACACACAGACACACACACTCACCACACATTAAACACACCACACGCACACACAGGCATGCACAGATGCGCACACTTGCCGTACATCACTCTCACCAGCATACACACATGCACACATGTACACATGTGCGTGCACACACACACAGTGCAGGAGAGCATCTCCACTCAGCCCACCGCCCTTGTGAAGTTCAGACAGCCACAGCTTGCAGAGGACAGGCCACAGCTGAGAAATAAGCAGGATACACTCCGTCCTTAGTGTTTGAGTCTCCAAGGGTCCCGGCCCCGAGAAACTAGGGGCTCCTCAGTGAGGTTCCAAGGGCAATGTGACTGCACAGGGTCCACACAGAGGCCAGCAAGCTCTCCTGTCCCCACCTCTGTCCTGCACGCACACCACCGAGGGGCCTCTGCTGTCCACCTCCCCATGCATGTCCCACAAGGCTTTGTTTGGGTCGCTGTTCCCTATCACCCAGTTCCCCGGGTAAATGCTGCAGAGTGAAGCCCCGCGGGATAAACCCACCCGCTTTGGGTTTGTGTTTTAACAAACAAACCAAAACCCTGACGTTATTTTCTTTATAATCCTCGTGATTTCAATAACCACTCCTGCCCTCTGCCTGGAAGCCTTGCTCACCTCCCCTGGCTTCATCTCTGTGAGGGGTACCGGGCAGCACCAGGACTCACGGGCCCCTCCGGGGTGTGTGGCTGGCCAGCAAACCCAGGGATGAACCATCTGGGGTGAGCATGCCCCTTGGAGAATCCCAGGCAGCTCAAGGGCCTCATTTCCACTGGACACATCAGCATTTTTTCCCCCCAAGGGCACATGTCAGGTGCTCAGGATGCCACCTTCTCACCACGGGCCGAGACTGGGTGGGGAGAGCCTGTGGGCACAGTTAGCAGCTCTGACATGCAGTCAAGGTCTGCTCTTCAATTTGGCCGACAGACAAACGTGAGTCCACCTGTGCTGAGCACTGCTTCACAGTCAGCACCCCTCATCTGGACATATGCTGCAAACTGACACTGGGCTGGCTCTAACAAGCCCAGTTTCTGCCCAGGAGTGTGTCCGTGGGTGGCTAGCCCTGTGCCACCCAGTGGCCTCTGCCCAAGACACAGAAAGGCTTTGCCTGTGCAGCCTTGGGGCTGGCAACCCCAGACCCTGCCAGCAGCTCTGTCCAGTTGACGGATTGGCCACTTAGGCCATAAATGAGTCCCAACCTACTGGGTGGTCACTCAGGCTGCCCCGCGCTTTCCAAGGGGTCCTGAGCCCTCCGGTCACCTCTGTGATGTTTGGGACTCTCTGTCTTTGTGGCTGCCTGTTGTGGGAGCCACGCACTCACAGGCCTTCAGAAGCAGGCAGTCCACAGGCCCGTGGGCAGCAGCCGGCTGGGGGCCAAACTCTTCTCCCACAGGGCGGCCCACTACAAAGCCCAACTGGCAGTGGGCACGAAGGCCACTGACTCTCCAGGAAAAGCCACACACCTGATTTTTATGTGCAAAATCCCAGTCTTTAACTATTGGCACCACTTACGGACTTTTCAAACACTACGAGGGCCATGAGATCCTATTCTGCAGACTGGTCTGGACCGGGCAACCCCTCTGGACCTTGTGTCTGGGGAGAGGACGGCCAGTATTGAGCCACTCCCCCACCAAAGGGAGCAGGGCAGGATGTGGTGGGCTTCTCTGGGGAAACCTCTCACAACCTTTGGATGGAATAAGACGTGGACCCAAACAATGTTTTTTTAGAAGAGAGAGTTTTGCTAGAAAAGGCATCATAAAATAAAAAATCATCGGCTCATCATTGCAATGGCCTAATGAAATGACTGAAACCACCTTACCGTGACCAGCTGCCCCTGGTCCAAGGTATAAGATGTACCTTCAAACTTGGAACAGCATTGGTTAATGTCTCCAAGTAACCACATCACAAATTTCTAGCAATACCTGACCAGGTGGTTTCATTCGTTCTATACCTGTTTTTACACAGTCATGGCTTTCATCACTCAGACCCCACTTAGTACTTGATAAGCCAAAAGAACCCTCACATTCTGGGGAGTCATTTTAGGGCTATTCAGGGCAAGTGTCCAGCAGTGCCTCTCCAAAAACAGCAGGTGGGTTCCCACAATCCCTTCGGAAACCCCTTTATGAAGCTTTTAAGAAATGGCTCATGTTTCTAACGTTGTTGTTGTTTCTTTGTTTGTTTTGCTAACTCTCCGAAAGTGTTTCCACTTAAATTGAGTAACCAAATGTTTTCCCGTATTTGCCTCCTCTGTTTGGTATTTATTTAGTCTTCCTGCACCTCTTCACTTAGTTAATACCAGGAGAGATAAATATGGTGGTGCCTTTGCAGTGAAGCATCAGTCCATTAATATAAATTGTACAGTAATTCCCCCAAAGCATATATATGTTGTAAACCTGAAGACTTTTCACACAGCTGCTTATTGCTAAACAGTGCCTTGTCCAGAAGGGGACAATCTGTGTCTCTAATTGCTGTCACTGAAGCCAAGATTCATTATGTGACTTTCCCATTAAAATGTGAGCATTAATTTGTATAATGAAATATCACCCACTGCAGCGTTCATCAGCCATGCCCTACTGTAAACCGCACATTGTTAGCTACCTAGAAGCTGTAGTTAATTTCACTAATGGATATTTCCCTACTTAGTGTTTGGTAGGAAATTTATACTGTAACATTACCTGTTAAACTTTGAAGGAAATTTAAACTCAATCAATTATTTCCAACAAAAGTTTGGGATGTCGTTAAGGCAGGAAGAGCAAGGAAGGGAGACTTTGGAGGAATAAAGTGGGCTTGTGCTTCATCACAGAAATACATAAATGATGGAACTTTAACTCAACACAAAAAGAGAAAAAAAAAAAACCATCTCCTTTTGGGCAACTGGATCTTTTTGTCCCCTTTTTCCATAATTACTCAGGTGGTTTACCCCACTGAGGAGCACATCACACGCTCTCGTTTTGGGAAAGGAGACGGCAGAGCTCCCACTTTAACCAACCCTGTTTGCAGATATATCCTGTGCTTTTGTGACTGAAGACAACCTGGTCACCTTCCCTGGGGAGGACACACAGGAGCATCAGAGGTAAGGGGTGTGCACAGCAGCACCCGGGCGAGGGTCTTCCCCTCCCCCACACTTGTTCACCCTGAGGTGCCCAGGCGGCCCTCTGACGAGTTTATTATGTCACGATGCTGCCCGGCAGGGCGCCACCACATGGCACATCTCCCTGCCTCGCCAGCTTCCTGACCTCACTGTGCTGGTGGGGAAACTGAGGCCCTCGGGGTGAAGGAGGCCTGGCCGCAGGCCCGTGGGAGTGGGGGAAGAAGGAGGCAGGTGCACAGTACTTCCCTTCGAAATCGCTGGGAGGCTGCGTCAACACACCTTGTGGGCACAAGTCACTTCCTTTCCTCCTGCTGGGTACTGTGTGGACACACACTGTCAAAGAAATGCTGCATTAATTCCCTAAAACAAGCCAACAATTCACCCAGAAAAGAAAAAACATCAATACAGCGCCGTGGTTAAAAGAACGGGATTCCGAATGAGGCAGAGATGGACGAGGACCCGTCACAAGGCCGGGCGGCTTCCGCAGGTGACACCCAGGCTCAGAGCCTCAGGCCCCTCCCCTGCGACTGGGCTGGCTGGCACGTGGTCACTGAGGTGCTGCGGGGACACTGGAACGACTCCCTCATGCATGGTACCCGCCCACGTCAGCGCACAGCTACCGTCACTGGTGTCACTGCTGTCATGGTACCTCATGGGCTGGAAGTCAGGAAGCAAGATAGCTCCCAAGAGCCCCCGCTTCCCCCCGCTGTGCACAAAGCCCTTGGGGGTGCAGGAGAGAAGTCCTCTCGCTTCCACAGTCTCTTTGGTCCTATCAGGACAGACACCTGGCACCTGGTGACAGGAATGCAGGTGAGAGCCGGGGAGGGCACCCCTTGTGTCTCACTCGGCCAGCACCCAGGGTGTATCATGAAGGCATGCACCCAGAAGTGGGCAGTGCTGAGCACGCCCCTCGGACCACCCCAAGACCCGTGGAAAACCACCGTCGGCCGGCGGCTGTGTGCAAACCCATTCCCTGAAGGGGTCCCCAAGTCCCGCAGTACTTCCCAACCCGTTCAGTGAGCCCCTGGCCTTGTCTGAGAGGAGACCTTCTGAGACCTCCCTTCAGTGAGTCCCTGAGCTCCCACGTCTCCACGTCTTCACGTGCGAGGCTGCTCTTCCCGTGTCTCCCCAACAGCCATTCCCGAGAAAACCGCTGCCTCCTGGGAAGCCTAACACACAGGTGGGAAGCTGAAGAAACCCAGCTGTGGTCCCGCGGCCAAGGCATGGCTGCTGCACCCATCTGGGGCTGAGGTGGGAACGCGCACCCCCAGCCTTTCAGCCCTGGCCTCCTCCCTGAGGCTGTGGTCTGAGTGGCACGCTCAGCGGAGCTGATGGCTTCCCATGGTCGGTGGGTTTGTGCAGGGCACTGAAGGCCTGGGTAGGACAACACGCGGAATGGGGACCTCTCTCTGCCTGCCTGTGCTGGGGCTGGGACTCAGTCTCAGACGGGGACTTACGCCGTCAGCCCTCTTGCTTCTGAGGCCTGTGGACTCAGGCTGGGACCGGGCGGCCATTGCTGTCCGGGGTCCCCGGCTCGTCAGTACAGACCGTGGGCTCCTCCGCCTCACAATCCCATGAGCCCATTCTTCGTCCTGTTTCTATGGAGACCCTTTCTGGGCAGCACTGACCGAATCCCAGACACTGTGCCCAAAAAGACACACTGCCCATGCCCAGGGGCTGGGTCCTAGTCAGCCCAGGAGAGCGTTTCAGCCTCCCCGGGTGGGCAGCTGGAGCCTGTGTGGGCAGCCTCTGGGATCCGAGGGTCGCTGGGGCCTCCCCTCAGCGCCACATGGAGGTGGCTGGGGTTCAGGGGACACGCAAATGCCCTGGCTCCCCTCAGGCTCCTGCCAGCCGCAGGTGTTCAGGACGACGGGCTGGTGCAGGAGCCACACGTCCTGGCACACGTGCTGGGAGGGGGGCAGCGACGGCAGTCACGAGTGCAGGAGAGGACGGTGCTTTCATCGGCCCGTCCATGTTCCTGGGGCCAAGGCGGCTCATACAGACGGACGGGGACGGAAAAGCAAAGGACGTGCAACCAATTAAAATACGCTGGTTACACATGAAGTTTCTACTGCGCTCGTGTGGGTGCGTCATAGAAAAGCTTCAAAAGATGGCATTTGGGCAAATATGTGTTCTATTTCATAGACTGCTGTCCTCTGGCCATTCACTTGGAAACACAGAAACACGAGGAGGAAGGCAGGGGCACGTCACCACCAGTACCCGTGTAGCTCATGTATTACCAACCCACTTGATTTTGATTTTGAATCACTCATGGAACCGATGCACGCTGACATCGTCATGATGGATGTTTATGTTGCCGACTTATAACATACACCACGTCCTGTCCTATGCACGCGCTCATGAGCAAGCACTGCCTGGCTCCTGTCCTCTGGTAAAAAGCACATTGATCTCTATCTGCTTCCATCCTGCCTTTTAAACAGTGGGAAAGCTGCTTCCAAGGGGGGTAACATTTCCATGGCTTCTTTCCTTCCCCCTTATTCTGGGAAGTTTCCAGAATGTCTCTGTCTGTGGCCCTGTCTTGCTTCTCTTAGTGTCTCCAAGGACTGTTGGTCACACATTTCAGAAGTTTTGTGAAGTGGAAAAAGCAGAAGTTTGGAATAAAACTGTCTTTCTCCAGCTTTAAACCTCAGAAAGCAGAACGCGTCTGCTCCCACCAGGTCCACAGGAAGCCAGCAGCTTCTGTCCTGATTTATCCAGAGTGTTCTGTGGAGCGTCTTCTTGCACCCATGGGCCAGCTGATGGTGGTCAATGCCCGCAGGTCGGCAGGGCTCCTGACTGGGGAGCACTGCACCTTTCTTTCCTGACCAGGTCCCTGGTAGGCCAAGGCCACCGGGGTGAGCCACCCGCAGCTGGCAAGCCTGGCCTGGGGGCCTTTGTCTGCGTCTGAGGAGAGGACAGTAGCACACACCCGTGGACAGCTCAGTGTTGGCTGTCATGGACACTGTGTCCCACGTCCTGGTGTCTGTGGGTCCCCACAGCCACCACCACACCCCAAGGAGACCCAACCTTGGCATGAGCTGAGAAAGCCAGATGTCTCAGCTGCCTCAGCCTGAGCCTAGTCACTGGGAAGACCTCACTGAGAAGGGGACATTGGGGTCACACTCCAACGATGAGAAAGCAGCCAATATACCTGCCTGGCAGAGAACAAAGACCCGGGGACAGAGACTCAGGGACCTCTCACTGAGCTGCCAGGGAGGGGACTTCCACCTGCACCCAGGAACCTAGCACCCGCGCCTGACAGCCACACTGTGGCTTCTGACGGGTTTGTGAGTTCAGGCTGCCTTTCCAAAATGGTCGCTAGGGAGGCCACCTTCCCCACTGCACTTGTCCCCTCAGTGCCACCTGGCACAGTGCCAGGATGACAAGAGGGCGTCTCGCTTAGTCTCACATCGGTTCTGTCATTCAACCTTTCAGATAAATGCATCGTGCCGCTACTATGTGTAAGGTGTTCTTGTCAGGCCAGGGTTCTAGAAACCACAGCCATTAAAAAGATGGACAGTATCACCACCCTCACATTCTACGTGGTGGGAGACAACCCATAAGGAAATGAACAGTGAACTGCCCAAGGTCGTTTCAGAAAGCGTGCAGTTTGTGACGGAAGAGAAGCAGGGGTGTGAGGGGCAGTCAGCCATAGTCTCTCTGAAGAGCCCATGTGGGAGCTGAGCCCCAGTGACTACCTGGGAGAAGAGAGTCCAGGAGGAGGGAACACGCTCTTGGCACGTGGTGGGGGTGGGGGTGGGGGGCAGAAAGGAGCCAGGGGGTTGGAGGATGCAGAGCCGTGGAGGGGTCAGATGCCATGGCACCTGGCTCCCCGTTAGGGAGCGTCCGCCTTGGCTGTGCGAGGACCCAGGAAGGACAAATGCGCCAGGATGGGGCAGGGCCGTGGCCACGCTCAGCTGCATGCAGGCAGTGAATAAAGCCAGCCGGCAGCCGTGGCCCAGTGCCACCTGTCCTGGGCTCTTCTTGAGTCAGGGAGATTTGTGGGTTGCGGGGGAGGCTCCAGGTGAGGGCCCCTGGTCCTTAACCGCAGGCTGCACACAGGCCCAGTGCACTAAATATCCTGCACAACCCTGAGCTTTATTGATTCCGTGGGAAATAGACCACAATTATTTTTGAAAATAGATGGCATATTTGTCTAGCCTCTGAAGCAGCTCATACTCCAGTAGATAAAGTGTCAGGAGAAAAATCAAAGAAAATGGAGGTGTCCATATCTCAGATGGATTTTTCTTTTCTATTGGCAATGTGCAAACAACTAGCAGGAAAGCTACAGAGAACCGTGACGGGGAACAGGCAGGGAACCAGGAGAGGTGCGCGTTGTGAGGAGCAGGGCGATGCAAGCACAGAGGTACCACGCACGGTGGTCCAGCAGCCACTGCCCCTTGTTGCTTCAAAGCACACCAAGCTTTGTTTTGAGGAGGCCCAGTGGAGGGCCCCCACCATCCACGCCCTGCATTCCCTCTGTCCAGTCCCCTGCACAGGCCTGGCGCCCTGGCTGGGCAGAAGCCAGCCTGCTGGACGCCAGGGGAGCGGCTACGTCCCTTTTATACACAAGAGACTTTGCACTGGGCTCCCATCGTTCGGCTCCCGAGAGATTCCTGGTCAGTACCGGGTGTGGGAGGCGCCACCTCAGTACCGCAGAAGGAAGCCATCGGCCCAGTGTCCTGGGGCGTTGGGTCACCGCAGGCCTAGCCCACAGGAGGCCTGCATGTCATATGGCAGGAGCCTGGATATCAGGGTCAGTTCAGAGCCACACAGCAGTGTACAGATGGGCCCAGGGAAATGTGACAGTGTTAGTGACGAACGAGGCATGACCTGGCACAGGGTCAGCGGTCGGCCCCGCCTCTGAGCCGCGCAACACGCGCCACCTCTCACCTGTGTGTATCCTCAGGTGGACCTTCAGGTGATGCGACGTCCGGAAGGTCTTCCCGCAGTACGGGCAGTCCTTCAGCGCCGAGCCCAGGCTCCTGTCACGCAGCAGTGCGGGTTGCTGGACGCCAACGGACCGCCCTGCCTCCTCGCCGACGTCTGCAGGAGAAGACACGTTCACACATCACTTCAGCACATGTCACAAGTTGTTCACACCAAAACTGCTAACACCACACAAAGTTAAACATGTCAATACTACACCTGTCTATTTCATTCTCTAAATCTGACAGAATGCTGACAATTCATGTATTTTCTTGTTATTCTCTTAAATTATTTCATCTTTCCTATCATCATTTTAAGCAGCATATGGTACCTTTATATTGAACTGAATTAAACAAGAAAAGAAACAGCTGTGTCAGCAGCTGGTTTGATTTCTTCTTTTGCTTAGCTCCTATTAAATATCTTTTTTCCAAAAGTTTAAAAATGTTGGTGTTTGTTGAATCCGATTAATTTATAATATGGACTAGCTGGAGAGTTTTCCATACGATCGAAATCACGTTTGCATTGAATCAAGCAACCAATGGAGGGAAAACGTCTCTGTTGAGTCCCAAAGACACGCAGACATACAGCTATTTTGGGACAGGAAAGAAAATTATCCAGAACTGATCACTTCTTCCTTGTAGAGTCTCGAATCCATTGCTGGCTGGTGTGATCTCATGAAAGAGAGGAGAAAAGTATGGAAATGTGGTTCCACAATTAGCCTGTGATAAACACGTAGTGACATCTTCAAAGTCATGTGCAGAAACTCAGCTGCAAACGCCCATAAACTTGGAGCACGGCAGTTAAATCTGTGCGGTGACTTGAGAACTCTGTCTTAAAGTATCGATACAAATTTGCTTCCTGCTGTTATTGGTTGGGTAACCCAAAGCATTAGAAAATGGAGTAAAATTTACATGCTGCTGCCTTCTGCAGAGAAATGGTGGGATGTAACAGTAAATAAAACTGTGAAAACATCTAGTATCTGGAAGATACGTTATTGCAACACCCGAGGCCTCACAGGCACTGCCAGCCAGGCAGTGTCGGGGTGCAGGGCGGGACCTGGAGGCTGTGTCTCGGAGGAGGGGACACACAAAGCTGCAGGCTGGCCGCCTGGCACAGACCCCAAGCCCCCAAGGCTGGTGGGGCCCTCGCCCGCCCACCATGGCTTCCAGCCCCTCTCTGGGCCTCACAGTAGGTCCACAGTGAGAACAGTGGGCCCTGAGGGACAACGTGTAGAGATCTGTACCTGCCAAGCAACAGAAAATGCAAAGTGCTTTTATTCTGCCACCTTCATTCTGGTGTTCTCCGCTGACAGCCAAAGGGACAGGCTCCCGGCCACGAGCAGGACGAAAGCACACATACTCACTTCCCATCTGGAGGTTCGCTCCCGCATCCAGGAGACAATGTGGCCTAGAGCGTCCTCTCTGTGTCTGGACTGACGATTCGCCACAGTATCATCAACCTGGGCAAGTTCTGAGTGCTCACCTGAATCCCATCGTCCGCTCTTCTGGCCGCCCTTGGAAAAGCTGTTCAAGGGCGTTCTTCCCCTGGTGATTGTGCCCAGATAGGAGGGCAGAGTTCACCCACATCTTGAACTGTCCCTGCCGGGCGCTGGGTTTATGGTCATGCACATGGAGGTGCCAAGGGCACCAGCGACAGCCACTGATGAGGGCAAAGAGGCCCAGGAGGGTATGCAATCTCCCAGCAGACATGTGCCCCAGGTGCAGTCACAGCAGGGCACTCCAACCCCACAGGCTGAGGCCACTAGGGGCTGCCCTGAGGAGCCAGTGTGCCAAGCACCCAGGAGAACGATGGCCAGATGGCAATCCCACATCACCTGCACGCTGGGTTTAAGTGGCTGCAATGCCACCTCCCACCTTTGCCCTCCCCCACCCACCCCCTCCCCTACCTGCTGTACTTCAGCTTCCCTTGGGTGGGGTCATGAGGTCAAACAACAGTGGGCCCAGGAGCCCCTGCAGCAGAGCTAGGACCCTGCTTCAGGAGGGGACACGACAGCTGCCAGTCGGAACCGGCCGCAGAACCAAGTGCCCGGATGCTGGCTTCAGGTAGGGGCAGGTGTGGGCTTGTGACGCTCTGTTCCTGCAGGGCTTCGGGCTCTGTGGTCAGCCCGCAGGCACCTTCCGCCAGACCTTCGTCCAAGGGGGCCCACTTGTGACGGCGGCAGATGGGCTGTCGGACGGCACGGAACAGTATGTGTGGAGGACGTATTCCTACAGCAGCTTTTGGTGGCCCAGGACACGTCGCAGATCAAGAGAGACGGCCGAAGCCCCTTTGGAAGCTCTCACAGGGGCTGAGCGTGAGCTGCGCCTCACTGTATGTCACTAAGTGATGGCACATATCTGTTTCCCTTTGATCTTTCCATCTTGGGTATGTGTGGCCCAATAAAAAGAATACATTTATAAGATAAACAGCTTTCTTTGCAGATTTAAGAGTCTAATTTTCACTTTACATAGAAATGATTTTTCTGCGTGTGTGTGTTTTTGGGTTTTTTTTTTCTGTTTTTTCTTTTGGAGGGTCAGAAGGCCTATGGCGTTTACTCGTAGACTAAATCCAACTAGAAAAACAAACTGAGCGACGATGAACGGGAAGTGTGGGTGGTCCCAGGGAGTGTCCGGAGAGGCTGCAAGCCAAGTGCAGTGACGGCTGAGGACGCCGAGGCTGAGCCCACGCCTGCGCCTGAGTGGCTCCCACCCCGGAACGCAGGAGGCTCGCTCAGAGGGAAAGACGCCGCTGCCCGATTCCTCGTCCAGCCTGAGCAGAAGCGCTGACAGCTGTTTTGTGCCAGGCACGCCCGGATGGAGGCCCGAGGCATGGCCGGCCAGCCAGTGGGCCAGTTACTGCTCCTGGTCACAGATAGACCAGCCCTTCCCTGGCCCCTCCAGGAAGGCAGCGGTGGAAAGGAAGCAGCATTTAAAAAATTACATCTGTGATGCTTTGTCAGGCCGTCTGTGGGCTGGTTTGAGCGCCTTAAAAAACTCTTTTCCTATAACCTGCCATCTCCCGTCTCCCTCTAAGCGTGTTGGGTGGACCGAAGGTGGACATGGGGACACAGGTCAGCCTCAGACCTGGCGTCCGCTGCTCTTGCTCATCTGAGATAGAAGGAATGGTCCTGTCAGCTCCTGGAGACGGGAGTGTCCCTGGGACACCTGGCTGCAGGCTGGCAGGCCACGTCCTTAGCTACCAGCCTCAGCCATATGCTCAGGGCCTCCCGATAGGGCCATGGCGGGCAACACTCCGGAGACCCGTTTCTTTCCTTGAGCCCACTACACAACATGGGACCTGTTCTTCAGAAATGGATGTCCTGGATGGGGACAGTGATAAACATTCCAGAGGGACACAGGCCATTTGTGGCACCCTTCCAGAGTTCCAGCTTAGAACGACTGAACTGAAATAGGTTCCCAAAACCCTGCCAGCTCTCTCCGGTCCGTAGGAGCTGGGAGTGGCTTCCTGAAAAAGGGATGGACCCAGCCATTCCAAATTGTATTATCAAGAGTATGTTATGTGGGGGTGACAGGACACTAGACAACTGGGCTTCCTAATTTTGTCACCTCAGGGTCAGAAAGCCACCTCCCACATTTCCATCTGCTTGTTAGAATCCCCTGCATATATAGCAAGGTGACAGTGAGGTACGTCACCTCCCCCAGCGCTCAGAGGGAGGGCAGGTGGAGGGAGGTCTCACTGCTGTGGGTGGGGGGAGGGGCCAAGGGATTAAAGTTGCCACGGGCCATGTGAACCCCTCATCACACACTGGCCGTCCTGGGCAGACAACGAAGCCCACGCTTAGAACGACAAACAACTTGAAAAGTCAAAGCCCAGACACTTATTCGACACGATTAGCCACTGTCTGAAGCGCCCCAAGGCTGGCTCCTTGCTCTGCACAAACACGGCACTTCATTACACACTTAACTGTACTCTGACCATGTTTCCCCGAAAATGAGATCTACCCCCAAAATAAGCCCCCATTAACATCTCAGCCCGACAGACGCATTTAGTACGTTTGTTGTACATGAAAAAATAAGACATCACCTGAACATGTGCCCTAATGCATCTTTTGGAGCAAAAATTAATATAAGACCCCATCTTATTTTCAGGGAGACACGGTACATATGCTTGAAACTTAAAAACACGGTTTATGAAATAATTCTGTATTTTAAGGACAGATTTCCCCCCAAGTTATCTCTAAACACTGAGCTTCCTTGGTACGTATTTAAAATAGGCCTGTTTGCCAGGAGGCAGTGGAGTCTTTTCCTGCTGGGTCCCTAATGCCAGTCTGTCCTTAGGCAAATCCCTTCACCCCACCGTGGGCCCGGGTTCCGTCTGACCCAGAGGACTGGCCCTCCTGGACCCTCCGCTCCGACTTCTTGGAAGCCTCTGGTGCTAGACATGCTCCATACCCACCACAGGCTGTCTTCACCCACTGCCTCTTGCCTGTCTTGCATTCACCCACCTAATCTCATCCTAAGCCAAATAAGAAACTGGGATGGGTCTTAGAGGGCGGGATGAAATGACTATGAAAGGGAAGCCCCTACATTTGCCAACTTCCTTTGCACTAAGTTGAGACCAAGTGACTAGCCGGTGGCTGGAGGCAACAGTGAAGAAAGGCTGTGCACCGCTGCCTCCCTCTCTTCTCCGGCCCTGGCAACCTTCCAACACAAGGGTTGAGTGTCAGAGTCACAAACTGCAGGTTGCCTGGGTCGCTCACTGTGGGGGCAGAGCCCCAGAAAGTAGTTTCCAGGCTCTCGGCCTCACATAGAAAGGTGCTGGCTCAGGTAGTAAATGGCCATCAACTGTGATTGGATGGCCATCAGCTGTGGCTAGTTGGCCGTCAGCTGTAACCAGTGAGCCATTGGCCACTAATATAACTGCTGTGGCTACACTAGCAGGAAAAATGGGGGCTAACAAGAAGATGGTGGTTGAGATAGCAAGAGCGGATTGCAGAGAGTCGGATGCCACCAGTGAGAATATAGTGATATGACTCCCCTACCTATGGCTCTGTGGGTGTTCCTTTTTGGCCTCACCATGTCCTGCGTTCTCTTGTGGGCAGCGGGAGCAGAGACCCCGCCTGGCACCCTGCACGATACTCACTCATCAGATGGACGGCAGCTGACCCACACCAGGCTTGGCATGAATGAGAAAAAAATCTTGGTTAAGCTATGGAAATTTGGAGAGTTATCATTGTGGGAGGGGCTCAGGAACTGACACAGAAGAACAAACCTCCTGGTGAGGTCTTCTGCTGTGGTGATACCCAAATGCCCAAGTCTTCCTACTAATTCACAGATTGAGACGGAGAACAAGAGCCAGAGAGAGAGGCCAAAAAGGGAAAGCAAAAGAGAGATTTCTTTTTAAATCGTGCATGCATTCTCAGTTCTGACTTCATCCTGTCAGACAGCCTGACTTTTCACATGTCCAAGAGTACAGTTTGAAAAGTTTTCCATTTAAAAAATTATAATGATGATGTTAATGATGACGGTGATGATGGTGGTGATGACGGTGATGATGACGGTGATGATGGTGATGATGGTGATGATGGTGTTGGTGATGATGGTGATGATGATGGTGGTGAGGTGATGGTGGTGATGATGGTGATGATTACGGTGATGGTGGTGATGGTGGTGATGGTGATGGTGATGGTGATGATTATGGTGATGATTATGGTGATGATGGTGATGGTGGTGATGGTGGTGATGGTGATGAAGATGATGATGGTGATGATGGTGATGGTGATGGTGGTGATGGTGGTGTTGGTGGTGATGATGATGGTGGTGATGGTGATAATGGTGATGGTGGTGATGGTGGTGATGGTGGTGATGGTGATGGTGGTGATGGTGGTGATGGTGGTGATGATGATGGTGGTGATGGTGGTGATGGTGGTGATGGTGGTGATGGTGATGGTGGTGATGGTGGTGATGGTGGTGATGTTGATGGTGATGAAGATGATGATGGTGATGATGGTGATGGTGATGGTGATGATTATGGTGATGATGGTGATGGTGGTGATGATGATGATGAGTCCATGCAGTGAATGGAGAGTTCTCCCAACAACCTCACCTGGGTAAGGTAGCTTTTTGTATACCTGAGTATTTACTACATTATGACATAAAATGCCATGATATTTTAATTTCTATGGAATTTCTAGGCTAACAGAATATAAATTTTCTCAGATGAGTTATGTAGTTAATTCTGAAGATCTGCCTTGTGCAAAGAACTCCTCAAAAGCACAGCTCTCAATTCATTAAAAAAAAAAAAATGTTTGTGGAGCCTAGCGGGTGAACAGAACACCGAAAAATCACATCTTTCCTATTTCTCTGCCTGCATATACCAGCACTTTAAGATCTTTTCAGAGGAGGGAAAATAACTAACACTTTGGAGAACGTCCAAAAAAATGTATAGTTCCTCTTAAAAGCTTAACATTTTCCCTAATTTTGAAAACTTTAAAATTAACAGACTTGAATAAAACAATGATTACTGTAGTAGAGAGTCCTGGTTAAGAGTTCCCTTTATTTTTAAAAATGATCTTAAATTAATGGTACGCATAAAAATTATAACATTACTATAAACAATTCTACTTAACTCTTGGAAGACCCACGACTTGGTCAGTATTAATTTGAAGTTTCTGTTGTTTATCAAAGTTCTCTGCTTTATGATGGCCATATATAGTCATGTTAAACAGTTAAGCATTAATATGGATTGGCAAAAGCATTTGTTTAAATAGAGAGCTATTCTGGAAAACGATGTCCACTTAGGACAAGGCAACAGCCAGCTTCCCTTTGGGTCTCAGGCCTGGGGACTGAGCTGGGGTCACAGGACGGCCCCGAGCTAATGAGCAGGTCTCTGTGCGTCCAGGTGAAGAGGTGGAGAGCGGGGGTGCTCTGCTTGCTCCTGTTGTTTTTTCACTTTCAACTCAAACTCAAAACTGTGCATTTTTGCTTTTAGCAAGATAGGATTTCTGGAATTGGGGAAATAGGTCATAAAAAGGCTAAAATTTGGGGAGAAAAATAAGATACTAGGATCTCAAATAGCTTCTCTAAAGCAACGTTTTGATGAGTTAAGTGAAAATGAATCAGAAACACATGGATTAAATTTCCCTTAAAATACACAAGGGCTTCAAAATCAAGCGCTGAGGGCCAAATGTGTTTCTGGTTTGACCAGGCCCAGAGCCCTTCTTAATTGTCAGGGGAGCGTGTGGAACCCCCTGCTGCTGACGGGGCCACCCATGGGGACTCTGTTCTCTGGCATTGTGTGAAGTGCTGTTGACAGCATCTTCTGTAATCTCTGACTTGCCAGCTCTCCCGAAGCCCTCAGGGCCGGCTGTGGGCAGGCGCTTCTAGTCCCCAGCTTGGGGACTGTGACCCTGGATGCAGAAGGCAGGATTGGGGACTCACAGATGGACCTGCGACAATACATGTGGTGTGATGGGTCTCCTTGGGCTCGACACACCCGTCTGTCTTCTGGCCTGGTCGGGGGGGGTGGGCTGCAATCCATCGCAGGGACTGTCAGGGTAACCAGTGCAGAAGAGGACAGCCCACGAAGCAGGCTGGGCAAGGACACGCAGGCGGGAAAATGAGTCTGGAAAGGGCCGGCCCAGGGAGCTGCCGTCTCCTGGGAGAGGCCTGCTTATGTGCAGGGGAAGGCTCCACCACGCTTAAGAATAACCCCCTACTCTTTCTCAGGGCCTTCAAACCCCTACGTGCCACACTCCTGCGCAGACCTCACCCAGTGTCCTCACGCCCTCCTCTTTCTGTGCTCCTCGAGCCCTTCCAGCTGGTCCTCTGCACATGTGGACTCCAAAGGCACGTGCACAGACGGAGAGGAGTCTCTGACCACCCTTTCAGAAGGCGGCCCCTCGCCTCCCAGGCCCTTTCTCTGCTGTGGCCCTGTAGCACCTGTTATCCTCTGCGGACTCTGACTGACCCATGTGCTTAGCTGCTCCCCACGTGTCCCCCCCAGAACACGAGCTCCACGCAAACAGGATCACTGACTGCTGTTTGCAGTTTTATCTCCTGCATGTGGCAGACACTCAGCTCAGAGTAGTGCTCGAGACATACTTTAAAAACCAATGTACACACTTTTTCAATAAATAAAAGAATCGGAGAAGGTAAGCAAACTGGAACTCAGAGGCTGAGATCAGCTCCTGACTGCGAGAGGAAAGCTGCTTGAGTGGCCTGGGAGGCACTGGCCCCAGGCACCAGCAAAACACCAGAAATGCCCCCAAAAAGCTCAGCACCTTCAGGGGTACAGTGAGGTACCAGCAAGGTGGGCAGGCAGTCAGGGGAGGCTTCCTAGAGGAGACGGGCTCGTGGTGTCTCCAGTGCTCTCTTCTCCAAGGTGGAAGAACCACAAACACACAAGCATGACCAGCAAGGACCCAGGTGGGCTTTGTAGAAGACGGGGTGTGTTGTCGACGCATCTTCCCCTATTTCATTTACCCACTTCCTGGCCAGAAGGGACAATCTCACAGTCCTGAGAGGCAGCCCCGCACGCACGGAGACGTGGATCAGCCCTCAAGCACAGTAACCCACACCCCAATCACTCTTGTAATTATTGCAAAACATTTCTTATGCCTTCCTTTTTTCATAATTTAAGTAAAGAAGTCCTTTCTTTAAAAGAAAACTATAGAAGCCTCTACTTTTCAGTACAGCATAAATTCCCAAAAGATTTCTACATAATTTACTTTCTTAAAAAAAAAACAAAAAAACTATAGCTTTTAAGATCCTCTTAAAATAATTTACAGCCCCCTCACTTACAGGTGGGGTGGGGTGGGGTGGGGTGGGGAGGAGATCTCTGACTGCCGGTAAGTTTCATGCAATTCTTCCTTCTTGACACTGAGACAAGATGGACCAAGCTTTTCTAAAATTCACTTGGTCAGTCGCCATAACCTGTGGGGCTGGGTTTCCTCCCAGGAACTCGTACATTGAAAGGAGAGGGGTGGTTTGGAGATGACGCCTCCCCAGGAGAGATGTTTTGCCATATTCTTTTGTAAACAAAGAAGACGTCTTAAGCACCTTGCAGTAGCTTTCATTTAATGGTTGGCAGAAGGCAAGGCCCTGAACAACGCTGGCCTGTGTCTTTCTCTTTAACCAGCTGAGTGATCCAAGCTTTTAATATAGCCGTTCCAATTATTGTAAAAGTCATCTAGTACCTTATAACCACAAATATTGACAGTTTATTGCACAACACATCCCTGACATTTGAAGGTCATACCATACATAATACATACTCTTTTATAAAAGTGTCTGGAACAAAGAGATACATGATAAGCAATTACCTCTCAGGCTGTGTGTATGTACAGTCCGGGCTGACTCGGGGTTACATGGAAGGCATACACACTGGTTTAAATAATCTATCACGGCAGCATGCAGGCTTTCATGAGGGGTAATTATGAAATGGCTCATGGACACGCCGCAGGCAAACTGGCTGCCCGGGTGTGGGGTCTGGGCAACTGTCCTCCTCAGATGTCGGGTCACAATGCCACTTCGCCAAGGAGAGCCCTTCCTCACTTCAGTCAGACTTCCCCCATAACAGAGTCACACTGCTCTTGTTTTTCAGATTGGTCTCAAGGGCATGTTGAAAATCCACCAGGCCCCAGCCTGCTAAGGGCTGCTGCCCATCGCTCTGGCCACACAGTCACACTGCCCGTCCCCAGGGCTGTGGCGTCCACAGCAACCTGCAGTACAGGGGGACACGGCTGCCAGGCACAGGGAGGGTGCTGCTAACAGCTCTCCTTGCACCAAGGCCGCGCCGGAACTCTAAAGGCTGCCCTGTCTGGTCCTGCTTGTGCTTCCAGGCTCACGTCGGACAGGAAGCTTTAAGGCACAGGTTATGTGGACACAGCCCAAAGGCTCAGGTCCACACTCAGCTCCTCCAGCTTGGGGGGGGCGCAACCCTGGGCAAACGGCATGACCCCTCTGAAGTCCAGTTTCCTTATCTGCAAAGCGGATTCATTTAGCACGGTGCCTGGTGTGGAATATGCTCCAATTAAAAGCAGCTTTTACAAGGGCCATTGCCAAAGGGATGCGTTCTGTGCAAGGACGGCATGGCAGGGACAGAGACCTGTGGCGTTAATACCCGCCCACCCCTCAACCCCAGCTGTGGAACGAGACACATGCATGAGGCCGGAACGAGGGCCGTTCCTTTCCTGAAACACCCGGCTTGGAGCCGTCTCTCCAAAGCTGACGACCAGGCAGTTCTCCCAAGTTAACAGTGAAAGACAATTTCAGACTGCAATTGGGCTTTGCACAGATGACAATGTTTAATCACAGACGAGGCTGCAGGTCATTAGAATCTACACCAAACTCCCTTCCAAACAATACGAACGGCTGCTGTTTAAAAAAAAAACGGACATATATGCATGTATAAACGCAGAAATATATACAGATACAGAACAGTATTAATATAAACAATCGGCAAACCCTCAAGATAAACAAGCACCCTCCAAGACTGATTTTATTTCCAGAATGAACGTCTAAAATTTAAGACATGGGACCAAAATGATTTCTATAAAGATGACGTGTTTATTACCGTTAAATCCCAGGAATGAGGGCTTCCTTACAAAGAACACATTTTTGCATCTGAAAGGCATGCATATGAGAATGTGTGTGTTTCTTTAAGAAGCTATTCTGTTTTAGAGGGGAGCGGGTAAGACAGGGCACCACGTGACCAGGAGGTTGCTATGGTAAATATGCATTTTTTATTGAAGAGTAAACAGTGGCAGAAAACAAGTGTCAATTGCCAGCTCCCAAGTTACTGCCATTTTTGAGCTGCACTGACTTATCTGGCCCTTTTAATTTGAGAACCTTTATCCGATGAACACTATCATTGGATCAAGATTTGAATTGTGCTTAGTGAATGCTGACCCCTTCCATACCTTGTATATAATAAATACTTGAGCTGACATACATTAGCCAAAAGAATTACATCTGTGTCTCCAGCTCTGCCCATCACAGCACATACATAGATCTTTTGGAGATTTGCTGCATGTCAGGTGGACCTCCTAAGGACAGAACCTTTGGCCGTGGTGGCTCAGGACACAGAGTGAGGGAGCCAAGGGGACAGCCCAGGTGACTCCACTGTCCATTGTCTTGGTACCTGCAGGGAAAACAAACTCAGAGCTGAGGCCCTGGGGAATGGCCCTGCCCTGTGGCCCAGTGTGTCTGACCGGGCAAGGCAGCTGCCCCAGGCCGCTGGCGGGGGGGGGGGGGCACTTTAGCCAATAGGACTGTAATACTAGCAAGGTCTGCACTGTCGAGATTGGCACGAGCCAGAGTTTGTTCTGAGAGTCTGCAACAGGCAACTCTGTTTTCCTCTGACACCCACCCGAGTGACCCCCGCCTGCCACAAATCAGGCTCCCATTCACACCCTGAGTGGACGCCAACACGCTTCTCTGACCAGGTGAAGAGGCTGCAGTCTTGCCTTCTGGCCTGTAACTTGCGGAGGACAACGCTGTGACTCTGAACCCCCACATCTGAACCCCAACCCCACACCTGGCACAGAGCGGGCATCCCCCCGCCACTCACCCGTCGTGTGCACGAAGGAACGATGTGTGAGTACATGTGCGGCCCTGGCTCTGGCCGGACTGGCTTCCTGGGTAGCAGCTTCGAGCAGGAAGGTCAAGTCTGCTCAAGATTCCTTTCATCACAGATAAAAGTATCAAATGTTGGCAAATTTCACAAAGGCAACTTTCCAGGCTCTGGGAATCCCACAGCCTAGTCCACAAGAATGTGGGGCAGGGACAAGTTGGGAGCTAGCCAGCAGAGCATGTCCTCCCAGTATCCCAGTAGCCCCCCCACCCCCAAGGGCAGCCCTACTGGTGGGGGAGGGGCAGAGGGTGGGGCCAAAGTGTCTGCGAAGTCCCCCACCCCCCACCCCCACCCCTCACTCCCCGCGCATGTGCAGAGTCTGCCTCGCTTGAAAGAACCGGCTCAGGCAGTAGAACACCTCAAAACACGAGATTTGTTTGACACCAAGATCTGCGTTTGAGCCCAAACTGGGTTCCTGAGCAAACCACTAAAACTCCATGACCTTTAGTGTCCTTGTTTATAAAACTGGATAATAACTGCATAATACTATTTGTCACAAAGGAGTGTGAGTATGTCACGAGCCAGTGGGTGCGTAAGGCCTTAACACACCTTATCCTGCAGAGGTACCACGGCCCTCAGGGAAAGTCACTGGCTTTGAGGCAACCAGCTCTGGGTCCCACCCCAACCCTGCCATTTCAGAGCCCTGTGTTTGTGACCGCTCCGTCGCCGTGCCGGCCTCCAAACACTGCCCGTAAAGTGAGAACAGTGGCCCTAACGCAATCCCTTGTAAAAACCAAATGAGACAACGTGAGGAAAGGGCGTCCGGTACTTTCCCAACTGTCGTCCCCCTCACCCAGCTGGGTGGGTCCAAAATACTCACAACACAGATAAGCAGAAAAACCCTCAGAATAAATCACCATAGGACGCCTTCAAAGGGGAACATCCCAGGGCAGTGCACAGGGCCGCCCTGGGAAGGTCGCGTCCAATGTGCAAAGCGACAGCAGCCTCCTGTGGTGCGAGGTCCCTCTCAACCGTCCCCCCCACCCCCACGAGAATCTCTAAGTTATAGCTTCTTGGGCACCTGTCCTCAAGGCTCTCCTTGGACGCATTGGAGTTACTGCGAACATCCCTTCGAGGTAAGAAGGTGGGGGGCGGGGAGGAGGACCCGGGGCACAGGGAGGGGGCCGCACACAAGCTCTGGGCAACTCAGGCCTCACCAGTCGGGGCTCCGTCCACCCTCGAGATGGCCAGTGTTGAAGGGTAGTGGACAGGCTGCCTCTACACACGTCTACAGAGCACCCACCGCCCAGACATAAAGGGCACCAGGTTCCTCAGCCCTGCACCCGGGAGACCTTCTGAGCAGCCCATGCCCTGTGCGGGGAAAGCATCCCAGGTCACAGCTGCCCTGCGGGCACGGCGCAGTCATGGGGGGCTGTGTTGTGATGTGACCGGCCTCGACAATGCTTAAGGGGTCATGGAGGCACTGCCCCCGCCTGGCCAGCTCGGGGCCTGTCCAGGGCGTTCCCAGGACATCCCGAGGCCCCCGGTGGGAACTCTAAGCCCCAAACCCAGGCCTGGGACCCGCCTCCTCCTTCCTGATTGGTTAATCCCACTCATTCTTGAGGTTTCAGTCACGGTCCCGCTTCCTTGGGAGACAGTCTCTGACTCCTGAATGAAGCTCCCCTTGGTCACCCCAGAAACCCCCCCGTACCGATCAGTGTGTGCTCAGTGTGTGTGACTCCTGCTGATCTGCTGTCTCTCTTACCAGGGTGTTTGAAGGCTGGGGTGGGGTCTGTTGTCTCACTCTTGAGCCCCGAAAACCTCCTGGCACAGAGCAGGTGCTCAGTAAGACTTGGGGACCGACCAACTCAATGCATGAATGAATGAACGAATGAATGAATGAATGAATGAATGAATGGTGGCAGGGAGGCTGAACAGACATTCCATGACACGGTGATCAACGGGGGCCGCCTTTTCCTTTTAGTCCCTCACTGGCCTCCACTGACCTGCCCCCGTGACACTGAGTGCAGGTGACCTCTCACCCAGGGGAAGGGGGGGCACAGGGAGTCTGGTCAGTGTGGCCTCAGGCTCTGCTCCCTGGCCCTCAACTGCCCCCGCCCCAGGGCCCTTCCCTGTCTGCACCTTCCAGGGCCCCACACCCCACAGAGCCCCAGATCTGTGGTTCTCAGGAACCCGCCCCAGAGGCGGGGCTGGGGGCAGGTAGGCGTGGCCTGGGCAGACAGACCCTGTGTGCATGGGGGCTGGGCAGTGCTGGAACCTCTGTGCATGCCATTGGATGCCCCTTTCCCCACCTGGAGCCCTGCCTTTCACCTCTGTCCCCGCCAGCTCACCGCTGGAGGGGGCACCACTGCTTGGGCTCGCGTCCCCAGCACACCTTTGGTCTGTCTGATTCACCGCGGCATCCCCAGCCTCCAGCAAGGAGCCGGCACATAGTAGGCACTTGATATTTTTTGAATACATAACAACGATATGACAAGATGACCCCACTTCGCTCAGTTGGACACAGGTGACTTTTTCTTCACCTCCTCCGTCCCTGTGGGAGCCGTCCACACGGATGTGCATGGCACTGAAGCCCCCACCACACACACAGCCCTGCAATGCTCATGTCCGCCCATAACTGAGAGGGACAGCTGGATGTCCTGCCCTGTATCCTCTGCGTCTCCTGGGAGGGAATGGCACAGGAACAGGCTTCCTCATCTGTGTGTTAAAGCACAGTTAGAATCCGTCCATTTCTGGGGTTTGGGGCCTGAAAACGGACATCCACCCGGTGGTGTGATCATGAGCTAAACCAGAGACGGGGTGTGTGCTGGCTAGCGCTCTACTCCCCTAACACCTGCAAGGACCCCACCCCGTAAGCGCTCCGGCCCTCCCCTCTGGCCCCATCGCCTGCAAAGGCAGGTGACAGAGCCAGCTGCTACCCTGTGCTTAGTACCACGGGTCCAAAACCACAGAGAGGCTGCCAGCCATCCCTGGCCAAGAGCCCGCAGAAGCCTCTGGAAAGAAGCAGGTAGAGTGGGCGGCATGCTGGTGGAAGGGTCCTAGTCTGATATTTGTGGACACCACACCTCAAGGGACTTGGACCAGTGAGGCGGACGGGACACACGTGCTCATGCCTTAGGTCCTGGCCCAAGTCCTGCAGGCCTGAGCTGTGTCTGCTGTAACATGGGGGTGGCACCCTAATAGATGCCCCTCGCGGTCATCGCGCAGGGTTTGCAGTTGCTGCATTTGCTTTAACATTTACAAACTTGGGGCCTTTCGGGTACTATTTCCAGAGCTTCTCCTAAGTAGCTGAGCTCACAGCATGGGCAGGGGCCTGTGTCCCAGAGCCGTGGCTGATGGGCCGGGCAGTGGGTGCTTCGGTCCCTGGCCATCCCTCGTCCTCGTCACCTGGCCGCCCCCAGCCTGCAGGCAGGGCTGTACTCCGACCAGCTCAGCTGAGACGATCCCGAACACACTTCCCACCTCCAAGATGGCCCCAGTCACCTCAGTTGAGCAGACGAGGCAGAAGTCTCCAGACTCCTTCTCACAGTTATTACGGGTCTGTTATGTCAAAACCAGCGATGACGGGCGTCAGGTGCTCCAAGGAAGGGGGAGACCAACGTACTTTCAACGACAGCAAATACCCTTTGCTTCTTTGCTATGACATCAAACTGCATCCAGAAATGCTGGAACACGTGATCACAACCCTAGTCAAATTTCAAAGAGGCCTGAGCAGGACAGGCAGTGATCAGAGACACAGACAGCAAGTGGGAGCCACGCCATTCAAGGCCCTGTCCCAGGACCGGGCAGCTGGGCCAAGCAAAGGGACAGTGGCATGTTCTCCGCTGCTGTGCAGACCTGCGGGGCTCTCACTGAGCACACCTGACCCTCACACGTCTCCTCCAGCGTGGGGGGCCCCACCTTCTCCTTGCTGCCTCTTCCAGTGTCCTGTCCAGCACATCCCGTCCCCTGAACCTTTTCTGGAAATTTCTGCACAACGGCATGCTGCTCTGGGCTGCTCACTAATTCTTCTCGTGTGTTTTGCTTCCAGCCTGTTTGCCAAGACTGCCCATGGGTTTGCCTGTCTCGTGATCACCCGCAGAGCTGAGGAAGGGCTGGCCCACTGAGTCACTCGGTAAACACACGACGGTTGGCCTTTCCACTGGGAAAGACACTTGTTATCTCCCCAGGGCCTCCTTCAAGGAGAAAAGCTGACCTGACCAAGTGCCTGGAAGCACCGCACACTTTCTGGCCTCATTTCCTGCTCGGGTCGTGTCCCTGGATTCGCTTGGATGTGACTTCAGTCACCCAGCCAACCAATTTGAACAGAGTGCTGCTCTGTACTGGGCAGTGTTATGGAAACAGGTGCCGGGGACACAGAGTGGCCGGCTGGCCCACGGGTGGCTGTGGTCGGAGGACTCGGGGACCTCCCGGCTGATGTCTGCAGCGTGCAGCGAGGTGTCCAGCTCTCCCCTAGTCCTCCTTCTTCTGTGGGAAATTAGATCGCAGCAAGCGGGGGAGCTGCTTTTCCCCTCTGCCTTTGCCCCTGGACCCTCTGGGGACAAATCTCTGGCCTGTGCAGCTTTCTCACCTGGATCCCTTTCTGAAGGTTCTTCCTTGCCTTCTGGGGCTTCGTTCAAGGAGAGGGCGGGAAGCCATGGTGCATCTGCTCCCATCTCACCCCCCATGATTGGCGGCGGTGGGGCTGAGCCCAGAGGGCTCCCCCTGCCCCTGTGTGTGCCCACAGGACACTTGCGGCATCCTACTTTGTGCGGGCACATGAGGCACTTCCACTGAGGAGGACCAGGGGCTGGGAGCTTTACCCTGAGGGAGCTAACATGTCTGTGGGCTGGCACGATAAGCTCACAGAGCACAGCAGTGGTGACGCTAGCCAACTATGGACCAACTGGTGCTCAAATAAATGCTAGAAGACTGTGACCACCGTGATAGCAGCTAACATTCGTGAGGCCAGAGGCATTTACCCCATCGTACGGATGAGAAAACCGAGGCTTACAGAGTTTGCATACTGAGTCTCGGCCCCCACAACTGAGGGCAAAGCCGGTGGGAGTTCAGGTCTCCTGGCCCCTGATACGGGGCTCTGGGAACTACCCAGGACTGACGTTAACAGCAGGCTTCCTGAGAAACGGAGATGCAGGGAGGCAAAGGGCTGTGCCCACGGGAGCCGAGTGGGGAGCTCTGTGAATGCAGCGAGGGAGCTCGGTGGGGCGGCAGTGGTGCTGTCTGAAATCCAGTGCAAGGAGCCTTCTTGAGGCAGGAGGACAAGCTCTCGGGAGGAGGACGTGCTGGGAGCAGCACAGCCCTGCCCAGCGGGAGCCTGGGCTCCGTCTACGGGGCTTCTATTTGGTCCAACACAGTCAGCATTTTTCCTGTTCATTCGGAGTCTGCTGACCACCACCCCCCACCAGGACCCAGAGTCTGTGGTTGCTGACACTGCCATCTAGACTTGTGCCCGGGAACAAGTCAGAAGGCAGCGTGCACAGCCACCTAGCATCCTGCCATGTCGCTGGGACTAAGGGGCGGAGGCTGTGACAAGAGACTCTTTTCTGAGGGTGGGGGTGAACTGAACCCCCCCCCCCCAAACCACCTAGTCTGACGCTGACAAACCATCTCAATGGGGAAAGGACAGGGCCTGGGCTCCCCTCCTCAGGGAAATCCCTTTGGAAAGACATGCCACTTGGAAGGCAAAGCCAGTCCTTTCAGGGGTCAAGGACTGGTACCTGTGTCACCGTGCCCTGCTGGCTGGGTGTGGTGCCCCCGTGGGAATCAGTCAGCCAGCCAGCAGGCCGCACAGGGCACCCAGACAGGCCGCCTGTGGAAAGGATGCCAGGAACGTGTTCGCTCCCCCCTGCTCGCCGGCTGCTCTAATGTCACCATAGCAGGAGCCTTGTTCCTTCCACCCGCTTCCCAAACCCTAACCCTCCACGCCCTGCTGCTAAGACACTCGGGGCTACGTTTCTAGAGTCCCACTTTTGGGGTAAACCCCACACCAACTGGACACTCCAGTCTGCGCTGCAGACTCCGGTGGACACTTCCTGTGTCTGTCCCCGGGTCACTCCTGAGGCCTCCGCGTGCCCTTGCTCCCTCTCGTCAACGTGGACTGGAGTCTTGT